>NC_140934.1:132434344-132974344 GCF_014529385.1 Adiantum capillus-veneris | reverse complement strand
ATTTGGAGCTAAGAGCCCCGACCCATCCCTTTGGATTGGGTGGATCAAGCTAGTATTAACGTAACTTGTATTAGAGAGCAAGCAATCCAATTCTTAGGGTACGAATACCCTTATCCTGACAACAACCATTTGATTGAAGTCAAGATAAATTGGAGTAGCTATATTATTATCTAATTCCAATTGTTGAGTATGGCACTAGTCCGACCAAAGACTAGTAGGAAAAAAGGAGTGTGTGTTTAAGTATGAAAAACCCTTCATATTTGAACCATACTTAGATAATTGTATTAAATAATATATTAAATAGCAAAATTTTAAAACAAGATGTCATAAACCTCAATTATCACATCATATACACCAATACAACATTTCGTTTCTAATGGATAATACAGTCATTTAGATCAAAAAATTGATCTATGATCATTACAAATTGATATCTTACTGTTGTATCTCTCTGTGTCCACCCTTTGGGATGAGCTTCCACTACCTCTACATGGAGAAGGATCCAATTGTTACCTTCATCCATACAAAAACATTCAGTTAGAACTGGCTATGTTTGTGCGTTTTGCAGGTGTCAACACTAGATCCAGTTGTCATCCATGTCAGTGCTGTAGAATTAGTTTAGAGCTTACCCTTGGGGTTGACTATTAAGTTAAGATTTCAAGATAGCCTCCAAATGTATATGCATGTGTATCCCAATACTCATCGAGCTCTCTCAAAAAATGACTATTGTTGATTACTATATCCGATGTCGTTGGTTGGGTGGTTGTGTTGCTATCTCCACACTTAGGAGATCTTGGATCATTTTTCACAATGGTTGTGGACCTTGTTGAAGAAGAAGAACCCTTGCGAGTGCCGGAAGACATTGTATGTAAAATAAGATATGAGAGTCAATTTTCTTCAACTTGTTCACTTTGGATGTGTGTGTGTGTGTGTGTGTGTGTGTGTGTGTGTGTGTGTGTGTGTGTGTGTGTGTGTGTGTGTGTGAGAGAGAGAGAGAGAGAGAGATATGTAATCAAATGACATATTGATGTCCGTCTTCAAAAGGTCAAAATGAACGGTGGGATGGCGCGGATAGGGATAGGGAGAGAAAGAGGGAAATTGAGAGATAGGTAGAGAGGAAAAAGAGCGATAGGGATAGAGAGAGAAATTGAGAGAAAGAGAGATAGAGAGAGAAGTAGTCGACATAGAGATTTCTAGGGATAGAGAGAGAGGAGGAAAATATTTAGAGAGAGAGAGAGGAAAATATTTAGACAGCGGTGGTGAAAAAAATTTAGAGATAGGTGGAGAGAAAAGGAGGGATAGGGGATAGAGAGAGAAGTAGCCGGCGCCGATAGGTATAGGGAGAGAAATGGAGAGAAAGAGGAAAATTGAGAGAAAGGTAGAGAGAAAAAAGAGCGATAAGGATAGGGAAAGAAATGGAGATAAAGAGGGATAGAGAGCGAAGTAGCCGGCGCGGAGATTTTTAGGGATACAGAGATTGGAGGAGGGAAATATATATATATATATATATATATATATATATATATATGAATATGAAATGATATATTAACTTCTTCGAAAGGCCAATAGGACCTATGAGACCAAACCGGAGAGAGCAGTAGGGGATCGGAGATTGATAGGGCAAATTTTAAGCGGTGTTCGAATTTATTTTTCCACAAAGAGAGAGAGAGAGAGAGAGAGAGAGAGAGAGAGAGAGAGAGAGTATCGAGCCAATCCTGCTCCACGCTTTGTCCTAACTTATCCTAAATAACTTATCCTAAATAACCGATCCTAACTTCTCAGAGTAATGGAGCGAGCCCTTACCTCTGGAGGAGATTCGTTAGAGGTGGTCTTTTCTACCCCAGAGAGAGACCTATCTCTCTCTCTCTCTCTCTCTCTCTCTCTCTCTCTCTCTCTCTCTCTCTCTCTCTCTCTCTCTCTCTCTCTCTAAAATTGTGGCCATAGCATGTTGAAAGAAGTGATC
Organism: Adiantum capillus-veneris; assembly: GCF_014529385.1. Taxonomy (NCBI): domain Eukaryota; kingdom Viridiplantae; phylum Streptophyta; class Polypodiopsida; order Polypodiales; family Pteridaceae; genus Adiantum; species Adiantum capillus-veneris. The sequence continues at coordinate 132,972,381 of NC_140934.1, read as the reverse complement.
TCCAAAGTTGTGTTATGCACCAACTCTCTCTCTTTCTATTAGATCCTCTCTCCGTCTCTCTCTCTCTAAGTGGTCATGCTGATTTGGTGCACAAACTCTACTCCTATTCTCTCTCTTGCCTCTTTCAAGATATATAGATTTGCCTCTTTCAAGATCTCTCTCTCTCTCTCTCTCTCTCTCTCTCTCTCTCTCTCTCTCTCTCTCAAAAATTGTGGCGATAACATGTTGAATGAAGTGTTGAATGAACGGTGAGATGATGTGGATAGGGATAGGGAGAGAAAGAGGGAAATCAAGAGATATGTAGAAAGGAAAAAGAGCGATAGGGATAGAGAGAGAAATGGAGAGAAAGTGGGATAGAGAGAGAAGCAGACGGGGCAGAGATTTCTACGGATAGAGAGAGAGGTACGAGGAAAATATTTAGAGAGAGAGGGAGGAAAATATTTAGAGAGCGGTGGTGAAAAAAATTGAGAGATAGGTGGAGAGAAAAGGAGAGATAGGGGATAGAGAGAGAAGGGGAGAATCTCTCTATCAAAGGAAAGGAATCTAGATACCATGGCAAAATCATGAGTCTCTTGGAGATGTCTCTTCTTGAGAACAAACGTGACAAGGATGGCATTGATTTTAAAAGCAGGCCATAACATGTTGAATGAAGTGCTCTCCAAAGTTGTGTTATGCAGCAACTCTCTCTCTCTCTCTCTCTCTCTCTCTCTCTCTCTCTCTCTCTCTCAATGTGGTCATGCTAATTTGGTGCACAAGCTCCTCCCCCCTCTCTAATCTCACTCCTTTTAAGGTGTATAGGTATATACACATCTCTCTCTCTCTCTCTCTCTCTCTCTCTCTCTCTCTCATCATGATTCTCATCCTCATCATGATTCTCCCTTTTATGCTTGCATGGATAGAGATCAACCATTTTCTGATTTGGAAGAGGACATTGCTTATTTCAAAGGTGAAGGTGATGTTATTGTATTTGGGGATATGAATGCTCGCACAAAAACATTGCAACCTGATACTCAACAATTTGATATGCCATACATTTCAAGGGAGTTGGAGGAAGTTCACTTGTATGATCGTACTTCAATGGATGAGAAAGAGCCGGATCACTATGGAAAGTTACTTTTACACATGTGTAATAGCACGGGTATGCTCATTGCCAATGGTGTATCTTTGTGGAGTGGAACCAATGGATTTACATGTAGGAGACATAATGGGGATAGTGTGATTGACTATATGCTACTCTCCGAAGCCATCATGTATCGCATAAAGAGTTTTATGTTTGGTCAATGGACCCCGGAATCCGACCATCGCACCTTATGTATTGACCTTTCATGTGGAGAAGCAACTAAGCATGATAATCTCAGCCAAAGGAAAGAGAAGTTATCACTATGTATGGATTTCAAACGGGCACCAATGTACATTGAAATGGTTGAGCAAAAATTATGGATGACAAAGCTTCAATGTGATGCACCATTGGAAACTAAATGGGAAGCTTTCAAGAAAGCTATTTGTTCTTGTGCCGAAGAATGCTTTGCCATAAAGCATCTCCATGGTATCAACAAAGATAGATCACGCAAAAGGTGGTTTGATAAAGAATGTCAAGATGCTCGAAAGTCCTTGATAAAGCTTGATGCAACTATGGACAAAGACAACTATCAAAGTCATTTGCATACATACAAGGCATTGATTCAAAAGAAGAGAAGAAGATGGGAAGTAAAGCAACAAGAATTTCAAGTCCAAGAAAAGGCACATGCATGTGGAAGATTTTGGAGAAACTTGAGAGGCAAGCGGGTTGAGAATTTTGGTAACTTGAGCCTAGTGGATATGTACACACATTGTAGGCAATTATATGAGCAAGCAAATACTGAAAAAATGCCATTTTATGGTTCACTCCCATGTATGCCGTCTTTTTTTACTATTGAGGATGTATGCGGTGGGCTTGAAAAGTTGGCCACTCGTAAAGCGGGAGATCTTCAAGGTATCAAGCCGGAGATGATCAAATGGACGGGAGATTTTACCCATGAGTGATGTGTGATATGTTCAACCTTGCACTTCAACATGGTATGCCTTATGATTGGAGTACTAATTGGGTTAAGCCTTTGCATAAAGGAGGGGATGTAAAGAATGTAAGCAACTACCGGACTATAATGATTGGGTCTCTTATGGCAAAGTTGTTTGGGTGCATAATGGAGATGAAATTGAGTGATGGGGCTGAAGAGAATGACAAGCGTGCAAAGGGACAAGCGGGTTTTCATCGATGCCATAGCACCATTGATCATCTTGTCACTCTTCGTGTTCTCATGGAGGAAAGTCGGTTGAAAGGCAAGCGATTGTATTGTTGTTTTCTGGACTTTAAGAAAGCCTTTGATATGATTCCACGTAACAATTTGTGGAGAAGGATGGAAGAACTCCAAGTGCCAAGTGAGTTTATGCTTGCGGTTTCTCGAATCTATGAGAAGGTGATTTGTCAATTGCGCATGGGAAGGGAAATTTCAGAAATTTTTGTAAGCGCTATTGGGGTTAAACAAGGATGTCCATTGTCACCAACTCTCTTTGGTCTATGCATCGATCAATTGGAACAAATGGTACTTGACTTTATGCAAGAAGAAGGTATTGAAGAGGTCACTATTTGCAATGCGGTAATCATGCTTTTGTTGTATGCGGATGATGTAGTGCTTCTAGCACACACTTTAGAAGATGCACAAAAGCTTATGGTTGTCCTTGAGAACTTTTGCTTGCATAGTGGGCTGATTGTAAATGAATCCAAAACAAAGGTTATGCTTGTGAAAACCAACCATAAGGAGAAGCCATGCATTGTGTACAACAACGAGACACTTGAAGTTGTTGAGAGCTTTAAGTACCTTGGCCTTGAGGTTCCATCCAATCACAAGTGGCATGAATGTGCTATGCGTCGTTTGGAAGCGGGAAAGAGAGCATATTATGCATTTGAGAACATGTGTAATGCGGGAAACATCAAGTGTTGGGTTCTCAAGAAGTATCTTTTTGATGCATTGGTGACACCGGTTCTTCTTTATGGAGTTGAAGTGTGGGGCGGGAGCATCTCAAAGTCTACTTGGAAAGAGTTTGAGAATGTCCAAAAGCGTTTTCTTACAAACTTTCTCCAAGTTAAGACACAAACACCATATATGCTCCTACTTCTTGAGTCGGGATCTCTTCCAATTGAGGTTATGGGCATGGAAAGGGTTGTGGAGTACATGATAAAGATGCGTCAAAACCCCTCACATCGACTTCCTACAATTGCATGGGAAGCAAGCAAAAAAGTTCAAAAGACGCATAAAAGCAAGATCTTGAGCACGGGATGGATGCAAGACATAAAGAAGTGGTTTGGGAGATGGGATGCATTACACTTGCTACATGATGCTTCAATTGACTCTCAAGTGAATGAAGCTTTTCTACAACGCCAATGTATTACGGCTTGGGAGAAATCCGGTGGGTCACGCTTCATACATTACACCACCTATATTGCCCCCAACTACAAAACCATGTTCTTCGCTGAGAGAGGAAACCGTACTCACACTTACATGCTTGAGCCTATTCCCTTGTCCGCGATACGCACTATCGCAGCAATTCGGCTTAGCTCCCATTTCCTTCGATGCAAGATAGGGCATTGGGGCAATGGAGAAGAGTCAAATCGATTGTGCACATTATGCTCACTGCAAGTTCGAGAGTCTGAGTACCACACACTACTAGAGTGCTCAGCTTTTGATCACATCCGAACTTGCTTCTCTCACATTTTCAGCCATAACTTAGACCTACACACTTTCCTCTCCCAGCCAAAGTGTGGGCTCTCCATTGCGACTCTCATCACTACAATTTTGGAGCATCGAGAGTCACTCATCAGCCATACACATACTACATCACATGTAACTTTGGTCCCATAGGTCATATTTGACCTCCGAGGACGATAATAAAATCTATCTATCTATCTCTCTCTCTCTCTCTCTCACACACACACACACACACAATGTGGTCATGCTAATTTGGTGCACAAGATCCTGCCCCCCCTCTAATATCACTCCTTTTAAGGTGTATAGGTATATACACATCTCTCTCTCTCTCTCTCTCTCTCTCTCTCTCTCTCTCTCTCTCTCTCTCTCTCTCTCTCTCTCTCTCTCTCTGAGTTTATGCTTGCGGTTTCTCGAATCTATGAGAAGGTGATTTGTCAATTGCGCATGGGAAGAGAAATTTCAGAAATTTTTGTAAGCACTATTGGGGTTAAACAAGGATGTCCATTGTCACCAACTCTCTTTGGTCTATGCATCGATCAATTGGAACAAATGGTACTTGACTTTATGCAAGAAGAAGGCATTGAAGAGGTCACTATTTGCAATGCGGTAATCATGCTTTTGTTGTATGCGGATGATGTAGTGCTTCTAGCACACACTTTAGAAGATGCACAAAATCTTATGGTTGTCCTTGAGAACTTTTGCTTGCATAGTGGGCTGATTGTAAATGAATCCAAAACAAAGGTTATGCTTGTGAAAACCAACCATAAGGAGAAGCCATGCATTGTGTACAACAACGAGACACTTGAAGTTGTTGAGAGCTTTAAGTACCTTGGCCTTGAGGTTCCATCCAATCACAAGTGGCATAAATGTGCTATGCGTCGTTTGGAAGCGGGAAAGAGAGCATATTATGCATTTGAGAACATGTGTAATGCGGGAAACATCAAGTGTTGGGTTATCAAGAAGTATCTTTTTGATGCATTGGTGACACCGGTTCTTCTTTATGGAGTTGAAGTGTGGGGTGGGAGCATCTCAAAGTCTACTTGGAAAGAGTTTGAGAATGTCCAAAAGCGTTTTCTTACAAACGTTCTCCAAGTTAAGACACAAACACCATATATGCTCCTACTTCTTGAGTCGGGATCTCTTCCAATTGAGGTTATGGGCATGGAAAGGGTTGTGGAGTACATGATAAAGATGCGTCAAAACCCCTCACATCGACTTCCTACAATTGCATGGGAAGCAAGCAAAAAAGTTCAAAAGACGCATAAAAGCAAGATCTTGAGCACGGGATGGATGCAAGACATAAAGAAGTGGTTTGGGAGATAGGATGCATTACACTTGCTACATGATGCTTCAATTGACTCTCAAGTGAATGAAGCTTTTCTACAACGCCAATGTATTACGGCTTGGGAGAAATCCGGTGGGTCACGCTTCATACATTACACCACCTATATTGCCCCCAACTACAAAACCATGTTCTTCGCTGGGAGAGGAAACCGTACTCACACTTACATGCTTGAGCCTATTCCCTTGTCCGCGATACGCACTATCGCAGCAATTCGGCTTAGCTCCCATTTCCTTCGATGCGAGATAGGGCGTTGGGGCAATGGAGAAGAGTCAAATCGATTGTGCACATTATGCTCACTGCAAGTTCGAGAGTCTGAGTACCACACACTACTAGAGTGCTCAGCTTTTGATCACATCCGAACTTGCTTCTCTCACATTTTCAGCCATAACTTAGACCTACACACTTTCCTCTCCCAGCCAAAGTGTGGGCTCTCCATTGCGACTCTCATCACTACAATTTTGGAGCATCGAGAGTCACTCATCAGCCGTACACATACTACATCACATGTAACTTTGGTCCCATAGGTCATATTTGACCTCCGAGGACGATAATAAAATCTATCTAAATCTATATCTCTCTCTCTCTCTCTCTCTCTCTCTCTCTCTCTCTCTCTCTCTCTCTCTCTCTCTCTCTCTCTCTCTCTCTATAAAATTGTGGCGATAACATGTGGAATGAAGTGTTGAATGAACGGTGAGATGATGTGGATATGGATAGGGAGAGAAAGAGGGAAATCAAGAGATATGTAGAAAGGAAAAAGAGCGATAGGGATAGAGAGAGAAATGGAGAGAAAGTGGGATAGAGAGAGAAGCAGACGGGGCGGAGATTTCTACGGATAGAGAGAGAGGTACGAGGAAAATATTTAGAGAGAGAGGGAGGAAAATATTTAGAGAGCGGTGGTGAAAAAGATTGAGAGATAGGTGGAGAGAAAAGGAGAGATAGGGGATAGAGAGAGAAGGGGAGAATCTCTCTATCAAAGGAAAGGAATCTAGATACCATGACAAAATCATGAGTCTCTTGGAGATGTCTCTTCTTGAGAACAAACGTGACAAGGATGGCATTGATTTTAAAAGCAGGCCATAACATGTTGAATGAAGTGCTCTCCAAAGTTGTGTTATGCACCGACTCTCTCTCTCTCTCTCTCTCTCTCTCTCTCTCTCTCTCTCTCTCTCTCTCTCTCTCTCTCTCTGCACATCGAGTTGGAAAACAAGGAGTCCCTCGCTCGGGAGAAAGACCTATTGTATGTACCATGGCTGATGAGGTAAAGAGAAAGATCATCCTTGACAATGGTTGGATCTACCTCAAAGGAACAGGTTGTAATGTATATGAGGATCGCACTATTATGCAACAAAATGTACGTCGCAAAGCATATGAGGAAAGAAGCAAGAAGGTTAAGGTATCACCTCAAGAAGAAAAGCCACTTAAGGAGGATGCAAGTCCACCCAACAAATAGGGACACATGATCTATGAGACCAACTCACGCTTGCGAATAAGCTTTTGGAATTGTAACGGGTATCCATGGAATGCAGGAATTGGCATTGATGAGCTTACCAATGACTCCGATGTGATACTTCTTGTCGAAACATGGGAGCATGATGCGCAACGAATTCTTGGATTTGACAAATACGATGTGCATTCTTTGATGTGGGCTAAAAATGCAAAGCAACGAAGAGGCCAAGGAGGCGTAGCATGTATGACCAAAAAGGGTTTGAAAGATGTTTCCATTGTCAAAGAAGATAAGTATAAGCGCTACTTATGGCTGAAAATCAGCCCACCAAATGGTCAAGTCATGTTTGTGGCCGGTTGCTACATTCCTCACTATGACTCCAACTTTTATGCTTGCTTGAATATGGATAGAGATCAGCCCTTTGTTGAACTAGAGGAAGACATTTCTCATTACAAAGATCAAGGTGAAGTCATTGTTTTTGGAGACATGAATGCTCGCACAAATATGCTACAACACGACACACAACAAGTAGACATGCCGCATGTCTCAAGAAGAATGGATGACTCATACATGTATAATCGAAGTTCTAATGATGCAAAAGAAGTGGATCACTATGGAAAGTTACTTCTACATATGTGCAATAGTACCGGAATGCTCATTGCAAATGGTGTATCTCTATGGCAAGGCACCAATGACTTTACATGTAGAAAGCACAACGGTGCTAGCGTGATTGACTATATGTTGTTCTCGGAAGCCACTCTAGAATGCATACAAAGCTTTACACTTGGTGAATGGAATCCGGAATCGGATCATAGGATGTTATGTATTGACCTCAAGTGTGGTAAACGGCCCAAGCATGTAGCTTCCAATCATGATGTGAATCATTTGTACCTACGTCTAGACTTCAAACGAGCACTTATATATGCTGATATGGTGGACCAAATGTTAAGCATGATAGAGCATCAAGAGAGCCCAACATTAGAATGCAAGTGGAAAGTTTTCAAAGAAGTAATTTTCTCTTGTGCGAAGGAATGCTTTTCGGTGAAACACATGTCTTGCAAAAGGTCTAAGAAGGGTAGCACCAAGAAGAAATGGTTTGACATGGAATGTAGTCAAGCCCGAAAACACTTGCTAAGATTGGATGCAATCAAAGACAAGGAAGTTTACTTGGAATGTTCACACACATACAAAGCACTTGTTCAAAAGAAGAGGAGAAGGTGGGAAGTCGAAAAACAACTTCTTTTAGCACAAGAGAAAGCACATGCATGTGGCAAGTTTTGGCAAAATCTAAAAGGCAAGCGCGTTGAGAGCTTTGGTGACTTGACTCTTGAGAATATGTATATGCATTGTAAGAATCTCTATGAGCAACCCAATGTTGATAAGATGGAGTGTTGTAGCTCCCTTCCGTTTATGTCTCCCTTCTTTACCATTGAAGATGTATGCCGCGCGCTTGAGAAACTTGCTACTCGTAAGGTAGGTGACCTTCAAGGTGTCAAGGCTGAAATGATTAAATGGACAAGCAAGAAAACACGATATTGGATATGCGATATGTTTAACCTTGCACTTCAGTATGGCATGCCTCATGATTGGAGTGCAAATTGGATCAAACCTTTGAACAAAGGAGGAGATGTAAACAATGTGAACAACTATCGCACTATAATGGTTGGTTCTTTAATGGCAAAGTTATTTGGATGTATCATGGAGATGAAGATAAGTGAATGGGCTGAAAAGAATGGCAAACGTGCACTTGGCCAAGCAGGTTTTCGAAAGCATCATAGCACTATTGATCACCTTGTCACTCTTCGAGTTCTTATGGAAGCGTCTCGATTGAAAGGAAAAAAGTTGTATTGTTGCTTTGTGGATTTCAAGAAAGCTTTTGACATGGTACCGCGAGGAAATCTTTGGAGACGTATGCAAAGCCTTCAAGTGCCGAGAGAATTTATGCATGCAGTCTTTCGCATCTAGCAAAAAGTGATATGTCGATTACGTATGGGAGATGGAATTTCAGAATTTTTTGCAAGCACTATTGGTGTCAAACAAGGATGCCCACTTTCCCCAACCCTCTTTGGGCTACTCATTGATGAATTGGAATGCATGGTTCTTGACTTTATGCAGCAAGAAGGCATAGAAGAGGTTAAGATTGGAAATGCGGTGATCATGCTTTTGCTTTATGCCGATGATGTAGTGCTCTTTGCACATACCTTAGAAGATGCACAAAAGCTTATGAGTGTCTTGGAACGCTTTTGCCTACATAGCGGGCTGATCGTGAATGGATCCAAAACCAAGGTTATGCTTGTAAAGACCCTCAATGATGAAAATCCATGCATTGTATATAACAATGAGAAACTTGAAGTGGTAGATCACTTCAAGTACCTTGGCCTTGAGGTTCCATCCAATCATAAATGGAAGGATTGTGCAATGCGTCGCTTGGAAGCCGGAAAGAGGGCCTATTATGCATTTGAGAACATGTGCAATGCAGGAGAGATCAAGTGTTGGGCTCTCAAAAAGTACCTCTTTGACACATTGGTGACACCGGTGCTTCTTTATGGAGTGGAGGTGTGGGGTGGAAGCATCGGGAAGTCTACTTGGAAAGAGTTTGAGAATGTCCAAAAGCGTTTTCTCACCAACTTTCTCCAAGTCAAGACACAAACACCCTACATGCTCTTACTTCTTGAGTCCGGATTGCTTCCCATTGAGGTCTAATTGGGCATGCAAAGGGTTGTGGAGTACATGCGTAAGACACAACGTAGCCCTTTGCATCGACTTCCTAGAATCACATATGAAGCAAGTCAAATGGTTCAAAAGACATGCAAGAGCAAAATACTAAGTTCGGGGTGGATGCTTGATATCAAGAAATGGTTTGGAAGATGGGATGCATGTCACTTGGTCAAGGATGCGTCGATCGACTCCCAAGTTAATGAGGCCTTCTTACAACGCCAATGTATCACGGCTTGGGAGAAATCCGGAGGTTCTCGCTTCAGCCATTACACCACACACGTTGCCCCAAACTACAAATCTCTCTTCTTCTCGGAACGAGGTAACCGAACCCATTCCTACATCCTTGAGTCCATCCCGTTGAGTGCGATCCGCACCATTGCCTCCATTCGTCTTAGCTCCCATTCTCTACGCTGCGAGACAGGACGTTCGGGCACTGGCGAGGAGTGTCATCGACTTTGCACCTTATGCCCTCGTCAAGTGCGAGAGAGTGAGTACCACACACTACTTGAGTGCTCAGCTTTTGACCACATTAGGTCCTCTTTTCCCCATATATTCAGCCATGATCTCTCCCTACATACCTTCCTCTCCCAACCACGATGTGGACTCTCTATTGCGACGCTCATTTCAGCCATTTTGAGCATCGCGAGTCACTTATGAACTCCACTCACACCACGTGACATGTTCATTTGGTCCCATGGACCCCGGAATCCGACCATCGCACCTTATGTATTGACCTTTCATGTGGAGAAGCAACTAAGCATGATAATCTCAGCCAAAGGAAAGAGAAGTTATCACTATGTATGGATTTCAAACGGGCACCAATGTACATTGAAATGGTTGAGCAAAAATTATGGATGACAAAGCTTCAATGTGATGCACCATTGGAAACTAAATGGGAAGCTTTCAAGAAAGCTATTTGTTCTTGTGCGGAAGAATGCTTTGCCATAAAGCATCTCCATGGTATCAACAAAGATAGATCACGCAAAAGGTGGTTTGATAAAGAATGTCAAGATGCTCGAAAGTCCTTGATAAAGCTTGATGCAACTATGGACAAAGACAACTATCAAAGTCATTTGCATACATACAAGGCATTGATTCAAAAGAAGAGAAGAAGATGGGAAGTAAAGCAACAAGAATTTCAAGTCCAAGAAAAGGCACATGCATGTGGAAGATTTTGGACAAACTTGAGAGGCAAGCGGGTTGAGAATTTTGGTAACTTGAGTCTAGTGGATATGTACACACATTGTAGGCAATTATATGAGCAAGAAAATACTGAAAAAATGCCATTTTATGGTTCACTCCCATGTATGCCGTCTTTTTTTACTATTGAGGATGTATGCGGTGGGCTTGAAAAGTTGGCCACTCGCAAAGCGGGAGATCTTCAAGGTATCAAGCCGGAGATGATCAAATGGACGGGAGATTTTACCCATGAGTGGATGTGTGATATGTTCAACCTTGCACTTCAACATGGTATGCCTTATGATTGGAGTACTAATTGGGTTAAGCCTTTGCATAAAGGAGGGGATGTAACGAATGTAAGCAACTACCGGACTATAATGATTGGGTCTCTTATGGCAAAGTTGTTTGGGTGCATAATGGAGATGAAATTGAGTGATTGGGCTGAAGAGAATGACAAGCGTGCAAAGGGACAAGCGGGTTTTCATCGATGCCATAGCACCATTGATCATCTTGTCACTCTTCGTGTTCTCATGGAGGAAAGTCGGTTGAAAGGCAAGCGATTGTATTGTTGTTTTGTGGACTTTAAGAAAGCCTTTGATATGATTCCACGTAACAATTTGTGGAGAAGGATGGAAGAACTACAAGTGCCAAGTGAGTTTATGCTTGCGGTTTCTCGAATCCATGAGAAGGTGATTTGTCAATTGCGCATGGGAAGAGAAATTTCAGAAATTTTTGTAAGCACTATTGGGGTTAAACAAGGATGTCCATTGTCACCAACTCTCTTTGGTCTATGCATCGATCAATTGGAACAAATGGTACTTGACTTTATGCAAGAAGAAGGCATTGAAGAGGTCACTATTTGCAATGCGGTAATCATGCTTTTGTTGTATGCGGATGATGTAGTGCTTCTAGCACACACTTTAGAAGATGCACAAAAGCTTATGGTTGTCCTTGAGAACTTTTTCTTGCATAGTGGGCTGATTGTAAATGAATCCAAAACAAAGGTTATGCTTGTGAAAACCAACCATAAGGAGAAGCCATGCATTGTGTACAACAACGAGACACTTGAAGTTGTTGAGAGCTTTAAGTACCTTGGCCTTGAGGTTCCATCCAATCACAAGTGGCATGAATGTGCTATGCGTCGTTTGGAAGCGGGAAAGAGAGCATATTATGCATTTGAGAACATGTGTAATGCGGGAAACATCAAGTGTTGGGTTCTCAAGAAGTATCTTTTTGATGCATTGGTGACATCGGTTCTTCTTTATGGAGTTGAAGTGTGGGGCGGGAGCATCTCAAAGTCTACTTGGAAAGAGTTTGAGAATGTCCAAAAGCGTTTTCTTACAAACTTTCTCCAAGTTAAGACACAAACACCATATATGCTCCTACTTCTTGAGTCGGGATCTCTTCCAATTGAGGTTATGGGCATGGAAAGGGTTGTGGAGTACATGATAAAGATGCGTCAAAACCCCTCACATCGACTTCCTACAATTGCATGGGAAGCAAGCAAAAAAGTTCAAAAGACGCATAAAAGCAAGATCTTGAGCACGGGATGGATGCAAGACATAAAGAAGTGGTTTGGGAGATGGGATGCATTACACTTGCTACATGATGCTTCAATTGACTCTCAAGTGAATGAAGCTTTTCTACAACGCCAATGTATTACGGCTTGGGAGAAATCCGGTGGGTCACGCTTCATACATTACACCACCTATATTGCCCCCAACTACAAAACCATGTTCTTCGCTGGGAGAGGAAACCGTACTCACACTTACATGCTTGAGCCTATTCCCTTGTCCGCGATACGCACTATCGCAGCAATTCGGCTTAGCTCCCATTTCCTTCGATGCGAGATAGGGCGTTGGGGCAATGGAGAAGAGTCAAATCGATTGTGCACATTATGCTCACTGCAAGTTCGAGAGTCTGAGTACCACACACTACTAGAGTGCTCAGCTTTTGATCACATCCGAACTTGCTTCTCTCACATTTTCAGCCATAACTTAGACCTACACACTTTCCTCTCCCAGCCAAAGTGTGGGCTCTCCATTGCGACTCTCATCACTACAATTTTGGAGCATCGAGAGTCACTCATCAGCCGTACACATACTACATCACATGTAACTTTGGTCCCATAGGTCATATTTGACCTCCGAGGACGATAATAAAATCTATCTATCTATCTCTCTCTCTCTCTCTCTCTCTCTCTCTCTCTCTCTCTCTCTCTCTCTCTCTCTCTCTCTCTCTCTCTCTCTCACACACACACACACACACACACACACACACACAATGTGGTCATGCTAATTTGGTGCACAAGATCCTGCCCCCTCTCTAATATCACTCCTTTTAAGGTGTATAGGTATATACACATCTCTCTCTCTCTCTCTCTCTCTCTCTCTCTCTCTCTCTCTCTCTCTCTCTCTCTCTCTCTAAAATTGTGGCGATAACATGTTGAATGAACGGTGAGATGATGTGGATAGGGATAGGGAGAGAAAGAGGGAAATCAAGAGATATGTAGAAAGGAAAAAGAGCGATAGGGATAGAGAGAGAAATGGAGAGAAAGTGGGATAGAGAGAGAAGCAGACGGGGCAGAGATTTCTACGGATAGAGAGAGAGGTACGAGGAAAATATTTAGAGAGAGAGGGAGGAAAATATTTAGAGAGCGGTGGTGAAAAAAATTGAGAGATAGGTGGAGAGAAAAGGAGAGATAGGGGATAGAGAGAGAAGGGGAGAATCTCTCTATCAAAGGAAAGGAATCTAGATACCATGACAAAATCATGAGTCTCTTGGAGATGTCTCTTCTTGAGAACAAACGTGACAAGGATGGCATTGATTTTAAAAGCAGGCCATAACATGTTGAATGAAGTGCTCTCCAAAGTTGTGTTATGCACCGACTCTCTCTCTCTCTCTCTCTCTCTCTCTCTCTCTCTCTCTCTCTCTCTCTCTCTCTCAATGTGGTCATGCTAATTTGGTGCACAAGCTCCTCCCCCCTCTCTAATCTCACTCCTTTTAAGGTGTATAGGTATATACACATCTCTCTCTCTCTCTCTCTCTCTCTCTCTCTCTCTCTCTCTCTCTCTCTCTCACACACACACACACACACACACACACACACACACACACACACAATGTGGTCATGCTAATTTGGTGCACAAGATCCTGTCCCCTCTCTAATATCACTCCTTTTAAGGTGTATAGGTATATACACATCTCTCTCTCTCTCTCTCTCTCTCTCTCTCTCTCTCTCTCTCTCTCTCTCATAGTTTCCATACATGAAACATTAGACATGGAGATAGAGAGAAGATCCACTCTCTCCTTAATTCTCCACATTTAAGATTACTTATAAGAGTTCTTTTTGGGACAGATGGCTATTAGTCCGAAGGTGTTGTCTCCTACACATGCAAGACGTAGTAGGATCTGTCAAGCCTCTCGAGCTACGTGGCGTGAGGTAGTGATAGCCGTTTTTCGGCTCTCCATAATTGCCATAGTAAGTTACTCCACCCTACCAAATTCACCCAAACGCTATGGCTATCCCTACCATTTCACTGTAAATAGGCGTGTGTGAGTTAGGGGGTTTTTTCCATATCTTTTTAAAAACCCTCGGCTAGCTAGTCACTGGGCTAGTTGAGCCAAAAAAAATAAAAAAATAAAAAAATAAAAGTATATTATGGCCTCTTTGTGTGTAAATATTTCATTGTATATATGGCCTAGATATAGGGATTTTTTATAATTATTTTGGTATTTTATTTAAATATTTCTACTTAGGTGTGTGTTTTATTAAACCTATGTACACCTTCTTTCATCCTTTTACACCATAATTATATTTTTTGCCAATATGTACATACTCTAACCTCATATTTTTCCTTTATACAAATCACTCCCACATTTTCACCCTCACCCTCGTGAAAACAAAAAATTGATTTCTACTCATTGGTTACGTTTATTATATTATTTACTTGCATACCTTTTCCTCTTTCACCCAAAATAATTCAAGGAGGGACCATATCATATGATTCCAATATCTTTCCATATCCATAACTCCTCCATATTTTTATTATTATTTTTACTCATTATTCTAACACCATGTGCTCATTGAGCTAAAGTCCATGAATAGTCCATACACTAGTCCCACCATGTAGATATTTCTTTATTCACCAATAATCCTCCTCCATGCATGGGTCAAGGGCAACTTGGATGCTTTGTATTATGATATGACAAAGGAGGGGCTCACTCTTGGATGCATTGTACAAATTCAACAAAGGAGGGGGCTACTAAAAGACTTTTGCAGGCATAAAAAACAGGCTTTTTGGTGAGAATTTTGGCACCTATCTCCACTCTGAATTTGGAGCGGTGGTCAAAAGAGAAAATGTAGCCCACGCTCTGAATAATCACCTCAAATTTTTTCATGATTTTTGGAGCTACCAGCGGTGAGCTATGATTTTTTGAGTGGACCCCAGTCTGCCCACTTTTCTCACAAGTAGCCCTTAGTCTTCTCTCACCCTTCCACACACCTACTCACTCTTACACATCCCTCCCTCTCCTTCCCTCACTCAAACCTGCAATTTCCATGGCTTCTCCCACCCTCTTCACCATTACCCTTCTCTCTCATCCCTATAGTTCTTTTATGAACCTCTACATACATACACCCTCTCCATGTCTCTCTCTATTGCTTCTATGTTACAATTTCATTTACCTCTCCTAAAATATCTAAAATTCAGCATCTTAACCATGATAAATTCTGCAAATTGAGGATTTTTCATCAACAAATCCTCTTTTCATCGTGGTGGTCAACCGTGGCGGCGGCGTAAAGAAGCGAAGAAGAAGAAGAAGACCAGCGGTCATTTTTTCCACAATCTACACAAGGGTGAGTTCAAGCTTCTTCAAAGCTTCACCATCTCAATGATTCTCTTTTAATTCACCCCTCTTCCTTCATCAAATCAACTCACTCTACCCATTGTAAATGTAACATTAACTTTCTAGTGATTACTAACGACTAACATACTAACACAAAATAGCATTGACCTAACCATAAAAGACACCTCACCTCAAGACATGTATAGTAACTCTCTCTCTCTCTCTCTCTCTCTCTCTCTCTCTCTCTCTCTCTCTGTCTCTCTCTCTCTCTCTCTCCCCTTCCTTAAAAATTACTTTCACCTTATCTACCATCAATAATGCTCTCTTTTGAGCCCACACCCATGACTCAAGCAGACAAAGAAGGCCCGCAATGTTTTGATATTCAAAAAAATCATAATCCTGATTTGTTAGCTTGTAAATTAGGATTTCCAATAATCTTAATGAGGGGTCTTCAACCTATAAATAGGCCCCTCTCCTTCTTGTAAAACAACCTCCAACATCTCACATAGCACCCCAACACTCTATGCGTGAGGCGAGACTTAGGTGTAGCAACCACTTGTGAGCTTCACTCTTGGTGTGAGAGAAGCCTTCAAGCTACACATTGCAAGTGAGAGAGCGTGAGTTCCACAAATCTCAAAACCACTATTGTACATGCTCCTTCATCATCAATAAATTGAGGTTTGGTGCATCAAAGGCGTGATTCGACGTTTAAATCTTCGTCCTTCCATTTGTGCAATACGGTTTGGTGAATTCAAGGTGACTTGTGTATTTTGAGTTTTATTGGTTGATCTTGATTTTAGAAAGTGTTTTAGTGTGTTTTTCATTGCCAATTTTGTGTCCATTGTAAGAGGGTATTGTGGTGAGAGGTCTCCCACACCCTAAGACAATGTGTGTGTGTGTTTTGGCAATGATTAGCAATCACTAAGCATTGGGTGAGTTTTGTACAAGTTCTACGATAGCATCATAACGAACCGTCTCCATTTGCAAGTCACAAATAAGGTATTACGCAAGATCCTTCCCTCTCTCTCTTCCCTTTGCTCTAGCTCTCTCTGGTCCATTTCATGTGTGTCTTGGTGTGAAGTTGCTTGTGTGTGTTGTGTGGTGCATCTTCTTGGTTGTGCCAAAATCTCTCTTGCGTCCTAGTTCGCATACCATAACTAGGTGGTGCCCCTATCTTGTTTGGGTTTGGCTGTGGGTTTGTTGTTGTGTTGTGCTTGTGGTTGCCCCAGCCCCAATTGAGCAGCACGGGAGCCTTGAGGGGTGTTTAGAGGTCGCCTCTCTTGTTGCCCGCCCCGGACCGCCTCAGTAGCAAGAGAGAGAGTTCGGCGCTCTCTAGGGGGGATTAATGTAGCTCTCTGGAAGATTTCCAGCAATTGATAAATGTGGAACAATGCAATAATTTCTCTCAGGGATGGGTTGGAATGGATGTAGATATTGATCCAATGCTTCTGCAAAATCGAGAGGAGATTAAAGTGAGAAGCAATTTGGAAGCCAATAATGGAGATGTTCATGGGGAGCCCATAGTTGTCTCTAGAGAGGGAGATCACTCCAAAGTTGAAAGGCAATGCCTATCCATCACCTACATATATCTTGAAAAAACATACTTGATGCATAACTCTATGTTGTCACTTTTCCACAAAAGGTCTATACTTCACAACATAGGCAGCTCGGATTTTTCATGTTCCCTTTGTGGTGCTTTTTCTTGGAAGATATAAGCAAAGACCATTCGCACATTTGTGGGGGAAAGTTGTTGCAACTCAAGGAGTGTTTCTTTGCCACCATTATGTGAACCTCCTTTAGAATTAAGAGAATTAATGCACGGAGGTAATACTAGAAGCAAGAAATTCCTAAAACATATTAGAGCATACAAATAGTGTGTTGGCATTTGCTTCTTTAGGAGCTCATATAGATGAATCTTTCTGTCAAAGAAAAGGAATCTATACCTTCAAAGTGCATGGATCTATCTATCATAAAATTGGTCCACTGTTGCCTGAAGAACAGTCACCTCGCTTTGCTCAGTTGTATTCTTTTGACGCTGAGAATGAGTTGCAAAATAGGATGCAACATGTTTCTAAACTCAAGCCAGATGTTTTGGAAATCTTGCAATCAATAATGCATCGCATAAATCCTTACATTCAAGCTTTCAGGAAATTTGCATCAATGGTTCAAACTTCCAATATTCCTAACATAAGGATGGTCATCACTGAGAAACATACAAATGGCTGGCAGTACCTTGCTCCAACAGGTGCAGAAGTTGCTGCAATCATTCCTGGTCAAGGCGATGAGAGCAACATTGGCCATTGTGATATTGTGTTGAATCTTTCTGGTGGCGGTCAAAAAAGAATCTCAAATTGCCACAGGTCGTACATGCCTCTCTTATATGTGTTTCTATTTCCAAGTGGTGAAGAAGGTTAGAATCCCTACATACAGGAATTACACAGGCCAGGAGAAAACAGAGAGCAAGGAGGCAGAAATACAAGGTATATTTCTACAATGGATTTTTACAATTATAGATTGCAAATCAGGGATGACACGACACAATGTCTTCTACCTGGTGGTAGGCTATTGAAACAATATATTGTTGATGCATACAGTTGTATGGAGGAGTTGAGGCTTTTATGGGTTTGCAATCATCAGAGTGATCTACGCAGTGAGGTGTATCAAGGTTTGACTAACATGATCGAAGCAACAGATGGAACAAGGGGTGACAGAGAACCCATATTGGGTGCTAGTGTTGGCAGGAGGGTGGTATTGCCTTCATCATATGTTGGTAGTCCACGATATATGCACCAACTCTATCAGGATTCCATGGCAATTGTACGCAAAAGAGTGAAGCCTGATCTCTTCATAACATTCACATGCAATCCTGGATGAAAGGAGATAGAGGACGCGTTATTTCTTGGACAAACGTCCAACGATCGGCCTGACCTTATTGCACGTGTTTTCTACCATAAGTTCAAGTATTTGATGGGCTTGTTGATTAAGGGGGAGATTTTTGGTAAGGTCATTGGACACATTTCTGTGATTGAGTTCCAAAACAGAGGCCTTCCTCATGCCCACATTCTATTGATATTTTCTCCCAAGAACAAACCAACAGAGACATCCCATTATGATAAGATGGTGTGTGTGGAGCTTCCTAATAAGGTGATGTTTCCACAATTGTATGACATTATCAGTCGGTGTAATGTACATGGTCCATGTGGAAACTTGAATAAAAATTCTCCATGTATGGTAAGGGAAAATGCAGGTTTAAATACCCTCAAGGCTTCAAGGGATCGACTACTGTGGATAACTTCTGACTCAACATGCAATATTAAAGTAAATAGTCAGCTTGCTGAGCTGTTGAGAATGGCGTCATTGATCATATGGGATGAAGCTCCCATGACCCATAGACATGCTTTTGAGGCTCTTGACAAGACACTAAGAGATGTCATGCATAATAACATGTTGTTTGGCTAAAAGTTTTTCCTCCTTGGTGGTGATTTTTGACAGATCTTGCATGTTGTACGTTGAGGAGGAAGGGCAGACATTGTTGATGCATCTTTGTGCCACTCATACATTTGGTGTTGTACAAAAATTCTGCGTCTAACAAAGAACGTGCGAGTGGTCAATTGTTGCAATAATGTTAGAGAAAGAGAATTTGTGCAGTGGACACTTGATATTGGAAATGGCAATGTTTGTGATGGGGAGGTACATGGTAATGTAGCTTTGCCAGCCTGCATGGACTTATTGATTGCATATAAGGAGACCTTGAAACACTCTCTTGCCATGCAACCTTTTTCAAGGATAGGGCAATCTTAGCACCTCGGGTATTGCAAAAATTTCATGGTACTTGTAAGGAATATGTCAGTGCAGACTTAGTGTGTGAATCAAATTGTGATAGCATTTTATTCACAACTGAGTTCTTAAATAGTTTAGATCTTGGAGAAGGTTTTCCACCGCATGTTTTGCATTTGAAACAAAATGCTCCAGCTATGGTGCTCCGCAATTTGGATCCAAGAAGTGGTCTTTGTAATGGGACACGCTTGATTTCTAAGCAATTCCACAGCAAAGTGATTGAAGCAGAAATCATTACAGGGTCACATGCAGGAAATGCCGTGTTCATCCCAAGGATTGATTTTCTCATGGGAGCTAGAGAAGGCCTCTCTTTTGAGTTGAAACGTCAACAATTTCCCCTGAGATGTGCTTTTGGGATGACAATCAACAAGGTGCAAGTCTAAACACTGTGAGTTCTTGGATTTATTTACTTTTATTTGTAACCAAGGTTGAGACCTTTGAACTCTAAGGGTGTCTACACCTATGATCGTTAGTTTTATGTGGGGTTGCTTTTTAGCCGTGCAAGGAACTTCTTAGCGCATCATGACAGTTAGGAGTCGTTAGTCGTTTTCTACTTAGAGCAGTCGAACTGTATTTAGCAGTGTGTTGTAGTGTATGTTTTACATGATGCAGAGTATGCAATAATACAATACATTTCTTTTCTAGTAAAGCCATGCCATGTGCAGTTTTCTGTGTATTTACCCTGAATTATTGTTAGGGAAGTTAGCCCCTAACAAACACTATCTACACTGAATGTCAGAGCGCATTGGCAGTTGCGAGGAACCCAGTTTTTCATGCTCGCACAAAGCACACTGAGGTGCATTACCACTATGTCAGGGTGAGGCTCTCAGCAGGAGAGATTAGCTTTGCTTATGTGCCAACACAAGACAACCTTGCAAATCTTTTCACAAAGGCATTGTCTCGTGAGAAGCTCGAACCTTTCCTCAAAGCCCATCACTCTATAGCTATCTATCTTTCCATTTCACACTAAGTAATACACTCTCAGTTGTGTGCCTTGAGCTTCCTTCATCTTCTCTAAGCTGTGTGCATTTCTCTGCAACCCTAATTCCAACATGTCCATCCATTAAGAGCAATTTTACATCCATATTGTGGCATGTACTCATGCACTGTGTGCTTCAAAATACTCTTTGATGAATCTTTGACTTTATCTAAATATTCTATACGCATCTTGTTGTAATCAGGTGCCACAAATCCTTTTTTCGTTGTGTTTATCAAAGAATTCTTCAAGATAGGATTACGGATTACAATAAAGGGGATTCCGTAAGAAATAAAATTTTGAGTCCACTTGAGATATAGCTCAAGGAACCATTGCTTGTAAATTGCTTGATGCAAAGTAGAAGTATTAGGCACTTGTTGACCACCAACTGATGCTACACCGCATCCTTTGAAATAGGAAGGGGTAAGTGTGGGGTTTGAACCACCAGATGCTTGATTGTATGCAGTAGTAGCGAGGGAGCATTGTCCCCTTCTACACACAGGCAGCTAGCTTACTTCATCTTCAAAAGTCATCTCCGGATCCCTCTTGCTCAATGAACTAAGTACTTTCGGACTGGCCAACCTTTTTTCCTTCGGCAAGTATTCTTTTTGCCTTGAGCGCCCATTCAGGAAAATTTTCAACGATACCTTTGGGGGGGTTTTCTAGGTTAGCACATTTCCATGTATTTTGAACACATGTTCTTTTATCATGTGTTCATTCCCGCTAAATGTGTGGCCACAAGACTTACACCTTAACCTCGATGAGGCCTTTCCTGCTATCATTTCATCTTTGTAGCTCCATTCATATCCTCTCACTGTATGGCAAAGAGGTATGTGAGCATAACAAACCTATCTATTAAACATTATACTCAAATTAGTTTCAATCTATACAAATCATTGCTACTATATTTGAAAATCAAATCATCACCATTTCTTTCTCATTTAAAAGTCAAAAATTTACAATGTCCACAAACATAAGCATAAGCATTTCATAATGTATTAATATTTACATCTTAAAAATTATTTTTCGGTGTGAGCTTTCACTCTACACATGACGAAGATGTTACCATATACATGTGGTAGTGATGTGTGTGAACACACTAGGACCGCCGGGGCATTTTTTCCCTCTTTAGGAGGTTTTTTCCCCCGTGCATTGTATATACGCCCATCACTCTAGGGCTGTGTATCTTTCCATTGCACACTAAGTAATACACTCTCACTTGTGTGCCTTGAGCTTCCTTTGTCTTCTCCAAGCTGTGTGTGTTTCTTTGCAACACTAATTCCAACAATTGGTATCAGAGCAAGTTGCGTCCTCTCGGGCTTAGTTTCCAGCTGCTCCAGCACACGCCTGCTCACTTTCTCAAATTTTAGTGAGGTTTGCAAGTGTTCGCAGCTTGAAAAGTATTTCGGGAAAGCTCATAGAGCTTAGTCTGCTCAGATTTTTGAATCGGGCTCATTTCGGCCTCCGCTTCCGCCACAGGCAGGTTTGCACTGCTAATTTCATCATTTTGTGCAGACTGTTCTTGATTTCTTAGGAGATTCTTACCAGAATTTTGCTAGTACTTAGAGACTTATGACCCAAGGAAATTCTGAAGTAGTCAAATTTGATGCATTATGCACATTGCTTTTGCAAGAGTCACTTTCCAAAAAAAACAAGACTAGGCAGCGTGCAGTGGATTAGGCTTTAACTCCTTCTCAAAGACAGGGTGGTAACAGCAATGCAGCCACTTCTTATGATTCTGCTGCGAGTGGAAAAATTATGTTCCTAATGCTTCTGCTGGCAGCAATTCAACTGGAAATTTTGGTGATAAGGGCAAAAAGAAGATGCGTTGCCATTATTGTAAAGCTAATGATCACTTGATCAAGCAGTGTCCTAAGTTGAAGGCCAAAGAGTCTAAGAAGAAAGAGGGTGGTTCCACTACAAATGCTGGTTCCACTACAAATGCAGCCATTGTTGAGTCTTCTATGAAAGGAGACTGTGATGTTGATGTTGATGGAGAATGGGCTTTTAGTGCAGAGTGCACTTACTATCCTGTTGTCCATGATGCATGCATGTCAATTGGTGCAGATTCACATGTGTGGTATTTCGATATTGGTGCTACAAAGCACATTACCTCACATCGTGAATTGTTCACCTCTCTCGAGTCTGTTCCTCATGGGTATACAGTCACTTGTGCCAACAACGCCTCTTATCCAGTTGAGGGAGTTGGAAAGATTGTTCTTACTGCTGCAAATGGTAGTTCTTTCACACTTGTTAATGCACTTTATGTACCTCGGATCAAGAAGAATCATTTGTCTGTATTTGCACTTGCTAGACTTGGACTTGTAGTCAAATTTGTGGATGACAGATGTACAATTCATGATCTCAGTTTTGGTGATGAAATTGTTGCATCTGGCCTTTTGTGTCATGGGCTGTATAACCTCACTTTGTATGACAAGTGTCGACAAAAGTTTGCAAATGCAGCTACAGATTCAAGGGCTGTTTCAGATGAAAAATTGTGGCATGCACGTTTTGGGCAACTGAATTTTACCAGTTTGCTGCATTAGTAGAAATATGATATGGTTGCTTCTTTGCCGTCTCTTGAAGCACCTGTCAAAACATGTTTGTGAAGGTTGTACTTTGGGTAAGATGCAGCATTCAAAGTTTCCAAAGAATGGTTCAGTTAGGGCCACATGCAGGTTGCAGCTTGTGCATAGTGATGTTTGTGGGCCCATGCAAACTCAGTCCTTGGGCAATACCGTGTACTTCGTGACTTTCAATGATCATTACTCCAGGCATCCATGGGTATTTCCGCTTAAAGCGAAGTTCGGAGTTTTTATGTGCTTCAACAATTTTTGGTTATGGCTGAAAATATCTCGAAATGTACTATGGGCACCCTCCATTCCGATCGAGCGGGGGAGTATATGTCTCATGAATTCAATGCATTTCTGGCTAGTCGTGGGATAAAACACCAATATACGGTGCCTTATACACCTCAACAAAATGGTGTTGCTGAGAGGAAAAATAGGTCACTTACGGAAATGGCACATGTATGGTCAAAATTCGAGCTTTGCCACATTCTTTTTGGCTTAAGGCCATCATGTGTGCCACTTATGTACTAAACAGGTGTCCTACAAAAGCTTTGCAGTCTATTACTCCATATGAAGCATGGCATGATAGAAACCCTTCTACTGAGCACATGCGTGTTTTTGGCTGTTTGGCATATGCTTTGGTGCCACAAACATAGCGCAAAAAATTCAACGATAAGGCTGTCAAATGTTTTTTTTTTTGTTATAGTGCTAAAAGCAAAGGTTACAGGTTGTATCATTTGAAAACAAAGCGTATTCCGGTTTCACAGGATGTAGTGTTTGTGGAAGATTCTGTTCAGCCCTTGCTGTCGTGTACTAGAGACAATAATGTAAGCTCACAGGACATTTATGACACTTTGTTGTCTCTTTTCAATGGTGGAAGTTTGAATGTAAACTCCAATGAGGCAAAATGTACAGCCTATGTGGGTTTTCGAAAATGTTACAAATCAACCTATTACTGATGGAGATGTACATGATGTACTTGATGAGGAAAGGGCTGAAAATGAACAGGCTAGAGGTATGCCAAAATGGTTGGTACATACATTGCGTGACAGTAAATTGGATGCACCTTTGTCTAGTCGTACTCGTTCAGGCGCCATGCATCTTATGCATCAGATTTTTATGCTTTGGTTGTGTCTAGCTTACATGACATTGAGGAACCTCTCTCTTTTGATGAAGCACAGAATTCAAAAAATTGGATGGCTGCCATGCAATCAGAATGTGATGCACTTATAGAAAATGACACATGGACTTTATGTGATTTGCCTCCTGGCAAAAAGGACATTGATACAAAGTGGGTTTACAAGTTGAAACGCAAGCCGGATGGTGAGGTTGATCGCCATAAGGCTCGACTTGTTGCAAAATGCTATGCGCAGCAAAAAGGCATAGACTATGAAGAAACTTTTTCTCCCACTTGTCGTATGACTACTGTTCGTTCTCTATGTGCATTGGCAGCTCATTTTGGTTGGGATGTACATCAATCATACATTGTTAGTGCTTTCTTGAATGGTGACCTATTTGAGGAAGTTTATGTAATGTAGCCTCGCAGTTTTGGCATGAAAGGACAAGACGACAAAGTGTGCACAAGTAAGAAGGCTTTGTATGGGTTGAAGGAATCTCCTCGTGCTTGATATGAGAAAGCTGACACTCATTTGGTCAAACGAGGCTTTCGTAACAGTCCAACAGAAAGCACATTGTATGTGAAGCGTGAGGGTGATGTACTTCTCATTGTGGTTCTTTATGTAGATGATTTGCTGATCACTGGACCAAATGAGAGACATATTTTTGAATTTAAGGCTGATTTGAATGCTACTTTCAAGATGAATGTTTGGGACTGTTGCATCATACTTGGGTATACAATTTAAGCAGTGTGATGGTGGTATTACCTTCTGTCAAAAAAGTTACATAGAGACATTGTTATGTAAGTTTAAACTTGAGGATTGCAAACCTATTGCTACTCCCATGGAAACAGGTTTGAAATTGAGTTTTCATGACGCTGGTGATCCTACTGATGTCATTATTTATCAAACTTTTGTTGGATGCCTCATTTATGTATGTAACACAAGGCAGGATATGCAGTTTGCAGTCTCACAGGTCAGTAAATTTATGCATAGCCCAGGGTCTAAGCATTGGCAGGCTGTCAGGAGGATTTTCCGCTACCTTAGTGGCACTTTACATCTTGGCTTGTTTTATCCCAAGGGGGGGTCATTGCTGCCAGAGTTACATGCTTTTTCCGACTTAGATTGGGCTAGTTGTTTTGACATGCGAGTGTCCACAAGTGGTTTTTGTTTCATGCTTGACAGTTCATGTATATCATGGTTGAGCAAGAAGCAACCTACTGTGGCCACTTCAACTTATGAGGCAGAGTACAGGGCAGTCTTCACGGCTACGGTTGAGTGTGTATGGCTCAGACGCCTTATGGCTGATTTGGGTGTTGGACAGGACACTGCCAACACTATCTACGCTGACAGTCAGAGCGCATTGGCACTTGCGAGGAACCCAATTTTTCATCCTCGCACAAAGCACATTGAGGTGCATTACCACTATGTTAGGGAGAGGCTCTCAGCAGGAGAGATCAGCTTGGCTTATGTGCCAACACAGGACAACCTTGCAGATATTTCCACAAAGGCATTGTCTCGTGAGAAGCTTGAAGCTTTCCGCAAAGCTTTGGGGTTACTCCCCTTTGTGGACTGATCATGTCCTCAAGGCATGGCACTTTCCTTTACTCATGTGCCAGCTCTCGTTCACCGCATCACTCCAGGGGGATTTGTTACCATATACATGTGGTAGTGATGTTTGTGAACACACTAGGACCGTCGGGGCAATTTTTCCCTCTTTAGGAGGTTTTTTCCCCCCTGCATTGTATATACGTCCATCACTCTAGGGCTATCTATCTTTCCATTGCACACTAAGTAATACACTCTCAGTTGTGTGCCTTGAGCTTCCTTCGTCTTCTCCAAGCTGTGTGCATTTCTCTGCAACCCTAATTGCAACAAAAGAATCGCCTACTTTACATCTATATAACTTACAAGTGTGAGTAAACTCTGCACATAACAGGCGATCTCTTTAATCTACTTACATGACCTTCAGGTGTGAGTCAATCTCCACATGTGAGATAATTTTTAGTTACTCTACTTAAATCACTTCCAAATGTGAGTCAAACTCTACACAAGGCAAGTAATCACTATTTTGCTTAAGAAAATCACCTCCAATGTGAGCATTGCTCTACACTTGCAAGCAATCACTAACTAGCTTTACCTAAGTTACTTTTAAGTGTGAGCATGGCTCTGCAAAAAGAAGTAACTACTAAATTAAATTACTTCTAAATGTGAAATTTTTAACATATGGTAAGCATTCACTAAATTCACTCTAACAGTTTACTCTACAAAAACCATATTAACCAATGTATCTAAATATCAAAATTTAAACTCAATTTTTTACTTTTAATTTTCAAAAAAAGGTTTTGGATTTTTGAGTTCATCTTTAGGCTGAACTCAAGGCAACTTGTGGAGAAAGGCTTGCGGTTCATGTTAATATTAAAAAATGCTTTTCGATCAAAATATATTTTAATCAAACTATTAGAAATTAAACAATACGGTGATTTTGCTAATGTGGCATCGTATTTTACGTCCGTTTAATTGATGGTGTTGTATAATGTGTCCATTTAAAGCGTATTATATGTGCCCCATATAATGTGCAATGCAACTTACGATACAATCATATAAGACCACACTAGCCAAACCCCTTGAAATCTATGTATACATGCCGCCACACTTCCATAGGCAAATTTAATGCATGGTTGGCCTTGCATAGCAATAACGCATTACGTAACAAAGTTTTGCAAGCTACAAGGCCATGTTGCCAACACCTTCACATCAATCACTTCCTAATGATAGTAATCCATATTGTGTTCTTTCTTGCTACATCGACATACTCATTATGTCCCTAATACAGACATGGTCCTCATTTACAGTCTTCCAAAAGTAGACTTCTTTTCCAACAGCATCCTTGTGAATGTGACATCCTCCTAAATTTGTTTGAAGTGATGAAATTATGACTTTTTATCTCAACGTTTTTATGATTAAAATTGAATCCTTTAGATCATGTGATGTCAACGGCATGAGGTAGAGTACACTAAAAGCTATATCACTACTTCCATTATCACACATTAGTGAAAATGCCCATCGTGTGATCAACCAATGCAAGAGGGAATGATGAAGCGCAATCAATATTCAAATTAGCTGTTGCACTTGATACAACACCAAGTGCCATGTAAAATAACATGCAATTATTGTTTTGTCAGCTCAATGATAGAATTTTATAAATAGAAGGCTCCCTCATGGATCTATTGAGCAAGATAAGAAGCCTCAAGCACAAGTGTTTTAGTCCTTCAAGGTCATTTACACAATCCTAGCGGAGCAATTTTTGTGTAAGACGTTACATACATCTTACAATGATAATCTCTTGAAGATGCATCATAAAACAGTAAGAGGTTTTAGCCATGGCTTGCGTAAGATGACTTGAAAATGACCATAAATTCTTAGATGAGAGTATGGAGCTTCTTGGTGTGGTCTCTCAAGATGCTTGGTGTAATCAAGTTCTTAAGCATGTATTTGAGAAAGACCAAACTACAGATATATGCACATGTGCAAAATCTGCGTCAATCAGTATTTGAGTCACTACATCCTTACCATGCCTTACTATTTGCTAAGATGTTGACATCAACCTTAAAGTGGCCCATGTGTCCATAGAGAAAGCAAAGCTTCCATAGAAAACAAACAACTACACATCCCTATTATTTTGAATCTCATCTATGGAGGTGAGGAAAAGGACTCCTACAAGAGAGAAATAATTATAGTTTGTTAGGGTGTGCAAGGTGAAAGCATTGCCTAATAGTTGCATAGCAACATGCAATAGAGATAGAATCCACTATTTCCACTTCAAATGGTTATTCTCCTCCGCATACTTTAATAAACACAAGAAAAGTATGAGGCTATTTCTCCAAAAAAGCAAAGAAAATTTGCCAACCACAAGTTCACATCCGACATTTGGGCTTGATCTCTATAAAAAGAAAACTCTTGCTCCATTAAAAAATGCAATTGATCTCAGAGTTGACTATCTCAAGAGGAAAAATGCACCCATCATGAAAGCATTAACTTGGGAGGATTGAGCATGTATAAACCAAGCTATTCACTATATTATTTCTTTCGATACAAGCAACAGTTCTTGAATCTCCTTGACACACAATTTTAGCAACATGTATGGCATTCACTACGTCGTGTATCTTAGAGCAAGCAAGAATTCTTCCATCATATGTAATTTAGCGAAGTTTACTATGAAATTTTGATACATACAAACTAATAACAGGTAAAATAGGTGAAACTTGTCAAAAAATCCTATTCAAAACTACTTTAAAGCCTCCTATATTCTGATAAATACATGCAGATTATACTGCGGTGAAACGATGTAAGTTATAAGAATGCTTGAAAGAAAGCAAAAGCTCTGATTTTCCCTCGTAAACTGCAATGATTCTAATTTCTCTTTCTAATGTTCCTTTCTAGGGCTTTCACTTTTCACATTGTAGGGAAGGGCACTATCCAACTCAAAACGAAATTTTGAGGTCAAACTTGCATTTATATCATATATTGTTCTACATTTTGAATCACTAGTGCATCAGGCCCTTCAAAGCTTTTATGCATAACTTTGTAAGGATTTTCTACATATGTACTTTATCATGAAAAGGGGAAAAAAGTAGGAAATTAGAATATTCCAAACTTGTTTTCTAATGTCCTTTGAGATAGTTACAATTCTCTCTCTCTCTCTCTCTCTCTCTCTCTCTCTCTCTCCAAACTCGGTTTTTTTTTTGGGTGGGGGTGGGGGTGGGGTTTTTTTTGTGTGTGTGTGTGTGTGTGTGTGTGTGGGGGGGGGGGGGGGGGGGGGGGGGGGGGGGGGTGTGGGGAGTGGATGTACTTTATCGTCTTCCAAATGTTGAACTCAGCCTGTTAGACAAATTGCTGTACACATGTAATATATCTTCAAAGCTGAACCGAAAATAAATACTAGCTAAAGCTAATTGATGAACTACTGATCCGGGGTGTACAACGAGTGGTGACCATGATGGTGGATGGAGCTCTACTCCTAGGGGCTTACAATGCACGACTATATGCAAAGGGTATACAAGTATGATATGCACTCTGGCTAGCTCCATCCGGTAGTATACGGGGAGTGTAGTATGGTATACATCAGAGAGAGAGAGAGAGAGAGAGAGAGAGAGAGAGAGAGAGATCCTGTAGTATACAGGGAGTGTAGTATGGTATACATCAAAGAGAGAGAGAGAGAGAGAGATCCATCTTGTAGTATACGGGGAGTGTAGTATGGTATACATCAAAGAGAGAGAGAGATGCACTCTGGCTAGCTCCATCCTGTAGTATACTGGGAGTGTAGTATGGTATACATCAAAGAGAGAGAGAGAGAGAGAGAGAGAGAGAGAGAGAGAGAACTTGTATTTCATTTGCAACATCAAAAGGACTTGCAACTGAACGGTCTAGATGCCATTGGTGCTCCTACAATTACTATATATGCATGGAAAATATGGCTCAATCGAGGTGTATAAAAATGAGACAGAGAAATAAGAACACGTGAGAAACATAGTGGACATAGCAAGAAAGCCAGTGAAGTCGCCACCAACGTCCATACTCTCGCACAAGGTCAATAGATATGTGATCAGTTTGAATAACGAGTCATTGTATCTTGCTGACAAAAGATGTGCGCATAGGAAGTTCGACGTACTCCCCGCAGTCAATCAACACAAATTGGGCTAAACTTTCTAACAGAGTGATGAGTAGTCCAATCTTCAAAACAATGGAGATGGGTTTATTTTCTTGGATAATCTCTACAAAATAAGCTTTTTCAACAGGTAATACATTCAAAACTATTGGCTGTTGCCAAATCAGCGGTGGCAAAATCTTAACATTTAAATGTATGTGTCAGATCAGATCCAGCATTTATGTACAGAAGACTTCATCATGGCTCAGTTGCATTAGACTGAGAAATCATAGTTCGCAAAGTTTCCCGCTGCCCATCCCAGAGGGCGCCTTTAGCCATATAAAGAACCAGTATAATCACACAGAGGATAAACAGGAGCATGGGAACTCGGACAGCTGTCAAAGAAGATCTCTCTCTCTCTCTCTCTCTCTCTCTCTCTCTCTCTCTCTCTCTCTCTCTCTCTCTCTCTCTCTCTCTCTGTGTGTGTGTGTGCGCGCGCGCGCGCTCAAGCCCTTTGCATTACTTAAAAATCGGCCATCGGTCCATATACAA
This sequence comes from Adiantum capillus-veneris, assembly GCF_014529385.1. Lineage (NCBI taxonomy): Eukaryota > Viridiplantae > Streptophyta > Polypodiopsida > Polypodiales > Pteridaceae > Adiantum > Adiantum capillus-veneris. The sequence goes on along the minus strand of NC_140934.1, from coordinate 132,942,407 downwards.
GAAAAATAGGAAAAACCCTGACGGATGTACAATGAGATCATGGGGAAAAATCCCATAACAAGCTACTGGGAAACATCTAGGAATAAAGATACTTTAACCAGGTAATGACGTGTAGCTATCTAGATAGTGATCAAGCCAACACAAATCTAACCACCTCGGGCGATGTAGCGCAAACCACCAAGTCTAGTGTTGTTTATTTGACTGATATAAAGCATCCACAGTAAGAACTTCCTACAGCAGCTCACAAAAGCCAAGGGAAACTGCCTGATATCCATAAAGTAATTGGCTTCAACCATTGTCTGCTCTAGTAAGATATCATAGACAGCCTCCCTCGTCCAGGAAGAGTCTCCATGTAAAACTTGTACTTTAAATTTGATCGTGGGCAATGTGACATGAAACGTTTCAGGGTTTCATGCGTTTCGGGGTTTCGAGGTTTCTAAAACGTTTCGTTTCAGAGCTCAAAAAAAGTGAAACACAGGTTTCATTTTATATGTATCTTCGTATAATTATACATTGAATATACATACAAGTTCACCTTTCTAGACATGTGTAAGGTGCAGCGGAATGGATGTTGTATTTTCTCAAGATGAGTGATCCATATTTGCTCAAGGTTCCTTCTAGTTCTTATGGAAGAGAGAGCCTTCCGTTCTTTATGGAGAGTGCTATGATCACGAACAAAGTGGATGGATATTGTGCGTGCAAGTGTATGAGACTGAGAGAAAGAGAGAAGAGAGATACGACACCAGAAACGTTGTAAAACCCTCCTCCGAAGGCCCCACTCTCGTCGGCGAGAGTGGTCTACTTATTGATTGCACAAAGGTGTACAATGATGATGCATGGACTAATGCAACTCGTGACTATGTCGGTGACAACGATGATGACTTTAGGGCTGAAATCGGTGCTCTTCTATCTGCTGTCCACAAAGAGGCTATGGCTGAAAATCTGGGACTACTTTGGGGTGCTGAAAACGCAGATTTGGCTGCTGTTTTTTGAGGCTGAAAAACGCTGGTTTGTCTGCTGTCTTATGGCTGAAAAAAACGCTGAGTAATGGGCAGGTCTATGGCTGCGTTTTTGTTGCTGCAATTGAAGGCTGAAAACGCTGAATACCTGATGCGACAGAGGGCTGGAAACACTGATCCCTGCAGTTCCTTTTGGCTGAAAACAATGCCTTACTGCAGTCCTGTGAGGGCGATCCAAAACGCTAGGTCTTGCGGGATGAGGGCAATAGCAAAACGCTAGGGATGGAGATTGCCGCCGATGTGTTGCTTGTTGAAAACGCCAACTGCAAGAGAAGGTAGCGCCAACCAAAAACGCTGGGCTGAATGGAAATGGGCTCGCCAAGGAGAGCTTGGAGAGGGTCTTGCTGAGAGAGAGGGAGTACCTGCTGCCTGGGGGGCCTGTTGTGCTCCTTGCTCATCTGCCAAAGAGTGCTAGCTTTGGTTTGCTTATATATTTTCTTACCCAATTTGCCCTACCTACTTTTGTTGGGAAGTCACTTAAATTAATAAGTGAAAAATGTCAAAAATAGGAAAAATAGGCTAAACGCACTGGAAAAATCCCCTAACTGATTCTAATGGATTCTGATGGAGATACTGATGATCATGCTGTGTGCAACCAGAGGATATGCATCTATACCAAGTGACTGGGCATGCACGGTCTACGAATAGACTCACGAAAGTACCAGATCACTTCTAATCTAGACTTGACTGGACTTGACGGAAACCCTGTTATGGTGTAGCTTGTCCACGGACACATAGGGTTGAATGTGTCACGTGACATCCCCTCCTTTTTAAAGTGAGGTACTGGTACCGAGTTGCATGGCTTCCTTGTAGTCTGCCAAGAACTCTCGATAATCCTTGAAGAACTCTTCGTCTACCCACACCGCTTCATGGGTTCCTCGATCCTTCAACTTCAAAAAATATTGTCGCACTTGCTTCTTCGAACCATGGCGAAACCGATGCAACAAGACTTGCTCCGACTCCATGACTTCAGCTTCATCGATGATCTCCAGTTCTTCTTCTTCCTAAATGTCCTTTAGAGATGTTCCCTGAAACACTTTTAACTAAGAAACATGGAAAACGTTGTGCATTGACCATGAGTTAGGCAATTGCAATTTCATTGAAACCTCATTGATCGTTTTGATGACTTGAAATGGACCATACATACGAAAAGACACCTTAGGACATTTCTTGCCAACTTGCTTTAGGCGTTGTTTCATGATTATGATTCTTAGATATACCCAATCTCCTTCCTTGATCAAGACCTCCTGACGATGCTTGTTAGCCTACCAAGAATAAGATTCTTGAGCCTTGTTTAGCCGAAGCTTCACACTCTCAGAAAACTCATCCAATGACTGACTCTCAGCATTGGCATCAAGCATTTGACTGATCGATCTAGTCAAAAGTGATTGGAACGGACGGCCAAAAGCTGCCTCATACGGAGTTCGACCAATAGCAGAAGAAAAAGAGTCATTTAGAATAGCCTGAACCGATGGGAGATAGAGCTCCCACTGAGACTGCTGATCATGAACATAAGATTTTAACACATCAAAAGCCAATTGATTGTAAATTTCTGTTTGACCATCTGACTGTGGATGAAATGCCAATGAAAAATTCAACTTTGTGCCAAAATTTTCAAAGAGTGCGCGCCAAAATTTGGACGTAAACTTAACATCCCTATCTGAAACAATCGACTTTGGCAAACCACAGAGAGGGTACCAATGCTTAATGAACAATCGTGCTACATCTTGTGCAGTAACTGTGGCTTTACAAGGAATCAACATGCAAAATTTGTTGAAACGATCAACAATTGTTAAACATTTGAGTGTTCCTTGAATGCAAACTTGGTGGTAGGTTAGTCACAAAATCCATAGAAATATCCTAAAAAGGTCCATCGGGAATAGGCAACGGAAGCAAGAGGCCTTGCTGCTTACCCCGAGGAGCTTTTACTTTTTGACATATAGTGCATTGTGTGACATAACAAAACACGTCTTTCCACATTTTAGGCCAATAAAAAGATCGTTCAATTTTTTCCAATGTGGTGTTCATTCCCCTGTGCCCACCCGTGAGAGAATCATGTGCATCATGCAATATGGTTGGCCTGAGAGAGGGCAACACATAAACGCTGACGAAAAAATAACATTCCATCACGAATGAGATAGTTGCTGGGCCCTTGGGAAGCAAGAGCCTGCAACTGTCACAAACGGGAGCTCATAACAATATAAAATACATTCGGATAAATAGGATTTATCACTTATTACTGAAGCCAGAGGATATAGAGAGAAATAAATAGAGAGAGAGATAGAGAGTGAGAAGATCGACACAGTACTGGGGACCAGAAGATGGGCTGGTCCCCCCCCGTAATAGTATCTTTATTACTGAGGAGAAGTCTATACAAGCACTTGAACCAAACGTATTACCACGTTCGTTCTAGAATAAGACTTGATGGTTCCTGGAATCCTCAGCTTCCGATTCCTAGGGCAAAACCCTATTCCAAGAAACTTCCGTTCCTTATTCCATTCCTCGAGAATCAAGGTTCTCGCCTCTGGATCTCACCTTCCAGACTCAGGGCATGGCATCCCTGCAACTCTTTTCCAACTCTCTTTCCAGAGTCCTCTTCCCGCAGAACAACTTTGCTTTCCCGGACACGAAGTCCTTACTTGGGAATCCCAACTTCCGGATCACAACTTGAGAGACTACCTCTCTCCGATCCGTGGATCTACTTCCCAAACTCGGGTACGAAACCCTTGGGCTGATCTGGCTCTAGTTTCTCAGAGCGCTTTTCTCTTGCAGAGGCTCATGCCTTCCTCTGCTCCTACTCCCTCACGAAGAGGAAGTACACCTGCAATCAAATACTCAAAGATCAGAACATGAAAATCGTTACCTTCAAAGTCTCGACGCTCGAAACGCAACTCGATTCTCGAAAAGCAATTCCTCGGAAGAGATCTCTCCATAGAAAATCCTCTCTTCCAATCCTACACACAAAAGAGGTGAGTTCTCGGGTTCCTTCTCGTAAATCAGCCCCGTCTACGACGTTTATGGGCTGAAAACAGAGAAAAACAGCAACTTCTCGCGATGGAAACACGCTCCGTAGGCACTACTTTGCGAGGGAACTCGCGCACTGGGTCTTGGCGACATCTGGTACACTTGGGGCAGCCATGGGCATCACCGGCAACGTCTTCTTTACGGCTAAAATCTGCAGCAGCATCTCCTCCTTACAAAGATTGGTCTTCCCCTCTGAGTGAGGGCATGTGATGCTTTTATAGCTCCTAGCCACGGGCACGAATAGCTGCTCGCGTAGAGATCGCGGCCGTTTTTTTTTTCTGTTTCTTTTTTTTTTTTGTTCTGCCAGAAAAAGAGAGAAAACGCTGGCTGATCTGTTGCCTTATTTATCATATGGCTGCCCACTTATTAAGTGGGCGGCCGGCGTATTTTAAAAATAGCCTGAACCTGCCCAAAAACTCAATAAAACCTTATAAGATAAAAACAATGCTTTCACAGCACTTCCCAGGTGTCCCTGGATGCAATCACATGCACAGTTGCAATGCAGACATAGACTTCCTCGCGGGAAAGCATTGCTTTCCCGAAAAGCAATCCCGCTTTCTCAGAAAGCATCTGTTTTTCCTCAAAGTTTCCTCTGAACCCATCTTCATTCAAGTGCTTTCTTTTCCTTGTGCACAATTCTAACACAGTTCGGAATTTCCTCCCGACTATGGATATTCCCTTTCCGATGCACCCGTCACCCACCTTGTGACGCATCAGGAATACCCATCACCTAGTCCTTTCCTACCGAACTTACGGTACAATCTCCTTCACGATGCTCTATGTCACCTATCCTATGACGCATCAGAGATGTCCGTTCAAGGATGGTCGGATACTTCTTTCCGATGCTCCCTGTCACCCATCCGATGTGACGCATCAGAAGTACCCGTTCCTGGTGGCCTTACAGATATTCCCGTTCTCAGTGTTCCCGTCATTACTTTAAATGACGCACTAGGAATACTCTGTACTCGGATGTCTCCGGTGAGAAAAGCCCTCTCACTTAAAATTCCAATAATTCATTTAGAATTATTTTTCCTTGGTGTTCCAAGCGAGAAAACCCTCTCACTTATAAATCCAATAATTCATTTAGAATTATTTTTCTGTAAGATAAAGCCAATTTAGCAACAGCAACCAATACTTATCAAACTCGGAATCCGCATACTGATTCTTCATGCTGTCAAAAGACTCACCTTGAATAGAAAATGTGGTTCTTGATTCAAGAGCCAAAATCTGTCCTTTGCGACTCAACGCATCTGCAACAGGGTTAGCTTTTCCAAGCACATACTCAATTAAACCTCCAAATTGCTCAAAAAATTGTGACCACCGTGCGTGGCGATCACTCCAATGTGCACTAGGCATAGACTGGAGCCACTTGAGGGCTTGATGATCTGTGCGAACTGTAAACTCTCTACCATACAGAAAATGCTTCCAATGCTTAAGAGAGTGAATGACAGACAAAAGTTCTTTATCATAAACTGAATAATTCTTTTCCGCACTATTGAGCTTCCGGCTAAGGAAAGCTACAGGACGACCATGCAGCTAAAGCACAGCGCCTATGGCAACATTGCTCGCATCCGTCCATACCTCAAAGGGATCATCCCAAGAGGCAAGGATAAGACACGCTGCTTCTGTCACCGCCACCTTGAGAGCTGCGAAAGCCTCAATGGCTACCTCGGACAAGTCTACGCACTGACGGCGAGTCTTGATCCCTTTCAAAACATTAGTCATAGGTGCAGCGATGCATGCAAAATTCTCTATGTGCGAACTATATGCTTGACATAAACCAAGAAAAGAGCGCACATCATATGCAGTTTTGGGCAAATCCCAATTACGAACCTGTTCCACCTTCGCAGGATCTAGCTTGACGCCTTTTACAGAAATGTTATAACTCAGATAAGTGACTTTAGTAAGAAAAAATTCAGACTTCTTAGCTGCAATGTACAACTGACACACACTCATCCAAACGAGTTAGTACCCTTTCAACATCTCTTTCATGTTGTTCCCAAGATATTGAAAAAATGAGAATATCATCTAAAAAGATGAATAAACATACACCGACCATATCGCCGAAACGACCGACCATGAGACGATTGAACGTACCCACGGCACCTGTCAATCCAAAAGGCATAACAATATACTCCCATTGCCCCGCTCGGTGCCAAAAGCGGTCTTGAAAATGTCGCCTCTGCATACCCGTACCTAATGGTATCCACTTTTGAGATCGACCTTGCTGAAAACCTTTGCCGCATTGAGCCTATCAGGATATACTCAATGCGAGGCATCGGAAACTTGTTCTTGACGGTCATCTTGTTTAATGCCCTATAATCAACACACAAACGAGACGAACCATTCTTCTTGCGAACAAACAAAATAGGAACAGCAAAAGGACTTACACTAGGACGATTGAATCCTCTAGCCACCAACTCAGTGAGTTGTCGCTCTAACTCTTCCTCCTGTGTCTTGTTCAAACGGTAGAGAGCCTTACTGACAGGCTGTGCTCCCTCCATAAGCTCGATGCGATGGTCCTCCGGCCACTCGGATGGGAGACCAGGTGGAAGATCATCCTGCAAAAAGAGCTGTTTAAACTTCATAAACAACTCTGAATACTTAGCAGGAGCCTGAATGCTCTTGGAAACTGGAGGAGCATAGATGAATGCCGCTTGTGCTCCTCGTCGTAATTCATGCTTTACCTGCACATGAGAGATGAGAGGCAAAGAATGCAAGCCCTCTTCAACACGAATGATGAGGGGGCAATCAGTTTTGGCATGTAAAGTGAGAGTGTTAGCCTCAAAATCAATGAGAGTGTTAGCCTCAAAATCAATGAGAGTGTTGAGTTCACGAAACCATTTAATGCCTTCCATTCTTTATGGAGAGTGCTATGATCACGAACAAAGTGGATGGATATTGTGCGTGCAAGTGTATGAGACTGAGAGAAAGAGAGAAGAGAGATACGACACCAGAAACGTTGTAAAACCCTCCTCCGAAGGCCCCACTCTCGTCGGCGAGAGTGGTCCACTTATTGATTGCACAAAGGTGTACAATGATGATGCATGGACTAATGCAACTCGTGACTATGTCGGTGACGACGATGATGACTTTAGGGCTGAAATCGGTGCTCTTCTATCTGCTGTCCACAAAGAGGCTATGGCTGAAAATCTGGGACTACTTTGGGGTGCTGAAAACGCAGATTTGGCTGCTGTTTTTTGAGGCTGAAAAACGCTGGTTTGTCTGCTGTCTTATGGCTGAAAAAAACGCTGAGTAATGGGCAGGTCTATGGCTGCGTTTTTGTTGCTACAATTGAAGGCTGAAAACGCTGAATACCTGATGCGACAAAGGGCTGGAAACGCTGATCCCTGCAGTTCCTTTTGGCTGAAAACAATGGCTTACTGCAGTCCTTTGAGGGCGATCCAAAACGCTAGGTCTTGCGGGATGAGAGCGATAGCAAAACGCTAGGGATGGAGATTGCCGACGATGTGTTGCTTGTTGAAAACGCCAACTGCAAGAGAAGGTAGCGCCAACTAAAAACGCTGGGCTGAATGGGAATGGGCTCGCCAAGGAGAGCTTGGAGAGGGTCTTGCTGAGAGAGGGGGAGTACCTGCTGCCTCGGGGGCCTAATGTGCTCCTTGCTCATCTGCCAAAGAGTGCTAGCTTTGGTTTGCTTATATATTTTCTTACCCAATTTGCCCTACCTACTTTTGTTGGGAAGTCACTTAAATTAATAAGTGAAAAATGTCAAAATAGGAAAAATAGGCTAAATGCACTAGAAAAATCCCCTAACTAATTCTAATGGATTCTGATGGAGATACTGATGATCATGCTGTGTGCAACCAGAGGATATGCATCTATACCCGGTGACTGGGCATGCACGGTCTACGAATTGACTCACGAAAGTACAAGATCACTTCTAATCTAGACTTGACTGGACTTGACGGAAACCCTGTTATGGTGTAGCTTGTCCACGGACACATAGGGTTGGATGTGTCACGTGACAACATGTGAAATACCGAAATTTATATGTGACAGTCAAAAGTGAACAAGGTAAGTCGATAGCCAACTGCAACAACGTACAGGTAAAGACGAGAGGGCCAGGCTGACGAGTAAGGGAGAGAGAGAGAGAGAGAGAGAGAGAGAGAGAGAGAGAGAGAGAGAGATTATTCAATGTGCGTGAGAGTATCGATTTTTTGAGGCAGCCTATGTGCATGGCTTAAAAAATCCCCATACAGTTGGTTTGAGGTTAATTGGTCAAAAGGGGGGGCGTAGAAAGACCAATCTGTCCCCGAAGCCGAGAGGAGTGCGGATGATAGCCCTTGAGGCAAGTTCTTTTGATGAAAAAATAGCAATGAAAGTACCTCTACCGAGCAGGATGACTTCCTCTACTTTGCCTTCATCCAAACAGTTAGAGTGCACGAGAGCGACTCTCGAACGTTGACACGAACATAGGAACAACCTACAAGGCGGCCAACAACCCCTCTTTGAGAGAGAACCTCGATTCAATAACCTATCTTGCGTTGTAGATCTTCTTATATAACTATAAAAGGTGTCATAATACACAAGAGAGAGCGAGAGTCAAAGGAGCTAATACCCAACTTAAACCCAAAAGGCAGTGCAGGAAGGGGGTGGAAAGCAAGTAAGTGGGGGGCCGTGCAAGTAAGTGGGGGTGGGCAAGCCTCAACAAGGAGGCAACAACTGGGCAAGGGCAAAGAATCGCGCAGGTGACGGGCAGGTGGCCCAGAGTCTAGTAACTGGGAAGGGGCAAGGAGTCGGCACGAGGGTAGGGCAATGAGTAGGGCTGGTGGCGGGTAGGGTCAGGTACGTAGGCGAGCGAGGGGAAGGGGCGGCTAGGAGAGCAGAGAGACGGGTAGGAGGAAGCATGTGAGCATTGCAGCAGGGTAACGAAGGCAAAGTGGCAGGGGCGCAACATGCAACAGGTTGGGTGTTAGGGTTGGGGAGGCAAAGTAGAGCGTCAGCAAAACAGGCAGCATTAGGGTTAGGGTTGCAAGCAGGGCAATTTTCTCTGGTGCGCTCTCTCTCTCTCTCTCTCTCTCTCTCTCTCTCTCTCTCTCTCTCTCTCTCTCTCTCTCTCTCTCTCTCTCTCTCTCTCTCTCTCTCTCTCTCTCTCTCTCTCTCTCTCCAAGAAAAGGAGCTGATTTCTATCACTTGAAAATCTTTCAAAACACCCAAATGGTGCCAATTTTCCTCTCTCAAAACTGTTTACAAAGCAAGCCCAAAAGAGATGTCACGTGCACATCTAACCCTATGTGCATGTGGACAAGCTACTTCATGACAAGGGTTCAGTTAGCTTAGGAAGTGTTCTTGCATCTTTGTGAGTCTGTTCGCAGACCATGCATGTCCAGGCACTTAGAGTAGATGCATATCCTCTGGTTGCATACAGCATGATCATCAGCATTACCATCACACCTCTCTAAAGAGAATAAAAAGTGCCCTAGCAAGCTGAATGGAAGAGCGTTGACGTGTCATCCCGTGAACGCCTCCCTCGCACACCCGTCGGCCCCGACGATTCTACCGACCCGGTCGTCCCGTCAACGAGTCCCGTCCACACCCGTCGGCCCGCGCCGTCCCGTCAACGCGTCCAACCCTAAACCATCGGCCCCATCGACCTACTCGAGCAACCTCGGCGCGTCAACGCTCCTCGCTCCGGACCCGGCCTCGCTCCGTCGGCCGTTCGCGTCCTCTCTCTCATGGCAAACCTTCCCTTCTTGGCCTTCCCCCAACAAGGGAGTTTCCCCCCGTTTGCGCGCCCGTGGGATTGGCATGTGCCGTGGGGTTTCCCGGGACCGGGGGGTTCATGGGCGCCGTGGGGGTTTTCGGGACCGCGGGGTTCATGCCCGGCCGTGGGGTTCAGGTGCCTTGAACCGCAGGCTTCACGGTCGGGATTTCTATCCGGGTTGCCATGGTGCTTGTAGGGTTTGCCGGCCCGCACCGAATTTGCGCAACTACAAGGGTGTTTGACTCCGCTCGAGCGGGGGTCTCCGGGGTGACGGTGGAAGGTGACCACCCCATCTTGGCAAACCACGGCTCGGTGCTCGGGGCACGCGATGGACCCGGTATGGGGACGACAGACGATGGGACATAGTCCTGACCTTGATTTTCTCCTCACCTCACCGTTTGGGTACTACGAACGCGTGCGGGGGTTTGAGAGTGCCTGGTAAAGGGAGTGTCCCCCTTCACTTCATCACGTGGAGGTAATCCACGTGATGAAGTGAAGGGGGACACTCCCGTTACCAGGCACTCTCAAACCCCCGCACGCGTTCGTAGTACCCAAACGGTGAGGTGAGGAGAAAATCAAGGTCAGGACTATGTCCCATCGTCTGTCGTCCCCATACCGGGTCCATCGCGTGCCCCGAGCACCGAGCCGTGGTTTGCCAAGATGGGGTGGTCACCTTCCACCGTCACCCCGGAGACCCCCGCTCGAGCGGAGTCAAACACCCTTGTAGTTGCGCAAATTCGGTGCGGGCCGGCAAACCCTACAAGCACCATGGCAACCCGGATAGAAATCCCGACCGTGAAGCCTGCGGTTCAAGGCACCTGAACCCCACGGCCGGGCATGAACCCCGCGGTCCCGAAAACCCCCACGGCGCCCATGAACCCCCCGGTCCCGGGAAACCCCACGGCACATGCCAATCCCACGGGCGCGCAAACGGGGGGAAACTCCCTTGTTGGGGGAAGGCCAAGAAGGGAAGGTTTGCCATGAGAGAGAGGACGCGAACGGCCGACGGCAAGAACGACGACAACGGCACGGCCGGGTCCGGAGCGAGGAGCGTTGACACGCCGAGGTTGCTCGAGTAGGTCGATGGGGCCGATGGTTTAGGGTTGGACGCGTTGACGGGACGGCGCGGGCCAACGGGTGTGGACGGAACCCGTTGACGGGACGGTCGGGCCGGTAGAATCGTCGAGGCCGACAGGTGTGCGAGGGAGGCGTTTACGGGACGGCGCTCAACGCTCTCTAAACAGGGGACCTCTCTAAAGAAAATAAAAAGTTCCCTAGCAAGCTGAATGGAGAGAGTATGACAACATTATCTGAAAAATAGGTGCTCCCACCAAAAGCTCACTCTACAATAGTATCTGAAAAATAGACGCTCCCACCAAAAGCTCACTCTACAACTGCATACCATAAGCCAAAACTACCAAAGAAGCTACCAACAGCAATGTGGTGTAAGGAACATCTGCAATGGCAGTAGCTCAATGTCGGGCAATGCCCACCAACTCGTACCATCTATCAGCAAAGGTAGGGGAAAACACAAGGGATGGAGCAATCGATGATGAAGATGATAGAGAGAAAACAGCTGACGTCACCAAGAGAGTTGCAGAAGGAGGCCACAAAATGACTAGCAAAGCACTGCATTGGAGCAAACAAGGAGGCGTCAGCTAGTGTAGAGACCGGTCCACTTACTGAAGGTGGCTCCTAAAATCGAAAGCTGGGGAGGAACTCCAAGAAAACACAGCAAGAGGCTCTGGTGATGACCATGCGATTTCTTGTTGTAGAATCCTGATAGAGAGAGCATAGTAGCCTAGCTTTCAACAGTCCCAAAACAAACTAAAGTACAAAACAAAAGGAGGAAATCAAAAATGAAAACAAGAGCAAAAAAGAATACAAAGCAAACAGCAAAAACCAAAAACGAGAAAGCAAACTAAAAACAGACCCATGTCACGTGCACATCTAACCCTATGTGCATGTGGACAAGCTATCTCACGTCTAGGGTTCAGGTCTGGCACCTTTGTGAGCCTATGAGCAGGCCGTGCATGTCCAAGCACTTAAAGTAGTTGCATATCCTCTGACTGCACACCCAATACCACCCAGCATATGCATTGTCCAAGCAGAAGATCCAATTCCCGGACAGTTTTGAGCAGAACATTTTACAAAAAATTTGGAATTTTTATTAATTAATTTACCAATTTCCAGGGGTCGTGGACTGTAGGAGTGCTTGCTCGACCCAGCTTCTTACAGCCATATAAGCCGACAAGGGGCGCCCACTTTTAGCAAAAGAAGCAGAAGAAGTTCAAGCAACATGCAATGCACCTTCTCAGCAAGACCGGTAGAGAGCCCTAGCGTTTCCAGCCAACAAGAACAGCTTGGCGTTTTCTGTAGCAGATCAAGCCTAACGTTTTGCAATTTCACGACACCGATCAACCAAGAACATCAGCGTTTTCAGTTTTCAACACTTAACCGCAACAGATCCAGCCCCTAGCCTTGCAGATCTCACCTACCCGCAGCAGATCCTCGCCATACCGTCGAGTCAGCCAGCGTTTACAGTTTCAGCCCGCTGTTTCCAATTTTCAGCATCTGCGTTTTCAGCGCATCGTCGTCGAGTCGTTGTCGTCGCCATCCTCACCGACACACTGTCAAAGTTTAAAGATATACACACATAATATATATAGAAGATATATTATTTATTTATATTATATATGTATGCGAAGATTTAGACACGAGTACATATATGTACACACATACAATATTTGCGGAATCTGTTTTTCTTTTTCTATGACTTGAAAAATAAATTCAAAAGCTTAAAACCTCGAAACGGCAAAACCTTGAAACGTTTCATGTCACCCTCAAACCCTAACAAGTTCAAAAAATACAAATGGTATCTCTGCCAAAGAAGATGAAGCCTCTAGAGACCGACTCTATGTTGGATCCTACCGTGTGTAAACATGTCTAACTCGTGGCACCTCTGTTTGCCTTCACTTCTCCTCTTCTTTGCTTCTCTCCTCCTAGCTCTGTCAGCCTCTGTCCTCCTAGAACCTAATGATACCTCATGTCTAAGGGTGGGGGTGTAAACAACCTAGGGCGTTGCATCAACCTCACTCAAATTACCACCCAAGCTACTCCCAATCTCTATAATGTGGGGCTGAAACTCTAGCAGTAATCCTGGAAATATGATTGTAACTGCTAGACCCTCACCAAAGCTAGCTAGATCCATTTCGTGCCTCCATCTATGCAGTAACAATAACCTCTACTGAAATTGAGGGGACTCTGTGTCAATGCTAAAACCTCATTTCTCATCTAATGTCTCCAAAACGCCTACAACAATGTAGGGGAACTTAGGTTTTAATGCTGGAGAGAATCTAGCAACAGGGGGTGCTTGTTAGAGTTTCAGATTCATGTCCGTTGGTGGCTCCACTATTAGATGCGGCGGAAAGAATGTTGAACTTTGCTCAAGATGAGTGCTTCGAACTGTGCTCAAGGTTCCTTTTACTTACGGAAGGAAGAGCCTTACGTTCCTTTAGTGAGAGAGTGCAATGGACACAAACAAAGTGAATGGACACTGTGAATGGAAGTGCATGAGATTGAGAGATAAAGAGAGAAGAGAATACGACACCAAAGAGGTTGTCAAACCCTCCTCCAAGGCCCCAACTCTCTATGGCGAGAGCGGTCTACTTATGATTGCATAAATCTCTACAATGCTTGGACTTGCCGACGATGTCGACGATGATGAGGACGACGACGAGACGGGCTGAAATCTGAAAATGCTAAGGGCTGAAATCTTTATCTGCTGAATACTAACTCTGTGTCGGTGACGATGTCAATGGCGACGATGCGAAGACGACGCGCTAAAAACGCAGATGCTGAAATCTGCATTTTCCGGGCTGAAACTGTAAACTTCGCCGGATCTGACCGTGTGGTGAGGATCTGCTGCAAGAAGGTGAGATCTGCGAGGTTCGGGAGTCGTTCTGTAGAGTGGCTATGCTGAAAACTGAAAACGCTGGTCTTTTTGTGGACTTGTCGCGACGGAACTGCAAAAACGCTCGCTATTATGCTGCTCCAAAAACGCTAGGCTGATCTGGGGCCAATCTGCAAAAACGCCAGGTGTCTTGCTCTACTAATGCAAAACGCTAGATGTCTTGCTTGGTCTTGCTGTCGCCAGGTTGCTCTTGATGAAAAAGATGGGCTGATCTTAGGTCTGTGGCTGAAAACGGAAGGGTTTACCGCCCGGTGGGGGATCTTGTTGAGAAGGTGCCTGTTGAATGCGAAGTTTCTGCTGCCTATTCTGCCAGAAAGTGCTAGCTCTGGTTTGCTTATATATTATCTTAGCAAAATTGCCCTACCTAGTTTCCAACAAAAGTCACTTAAAGTAATAAGTGAAAAATGTCAAAAATAGGGAAAATAGGTTAAATGCACTGGAAAATTCCCTTGAAGGATTCTGATGTATTCTGGTGTATTCTGATGGGATGTTGATGATCATGCTGTGTGCAACCAGAGGATATGCATCTATACTAAGTGTCTGGGCATGCACAGTTTGCGGACAGACTCACAAACGTGCCAGATTACTTCCTATTCTAGACTGACTTGACTGAACTGAACCCTGGTCATGTTGTAGCTTGTCCACGGACACATAGGGTTGGATGTGTCACGTGACATCCACTGTCTCGCAAGAGCCGATTAGGGCGTGGTTGTTTTGTGGCTATGCCCGGCCATAAACAAGATCAACATACTCTCTCGACAGTACATTCCGCAGTTGAGCCTACCCAATAGGTTGGCATGCAGAAGACCCTTGTTCCTAGGGTTACCCGGGGTTAGAGTCTCCAAGGTTCTGTAGTTTCCCTATTTATGTAAACAGGTATAGTCACTTTCATTGAATTTTTCACATTATTAGGGTCCAAGCATATATTTATGAATTGTGGGCTTTTATTGCTACATGTAGGGGATTCTCTCTCTCTCTCTCTCTCTCTCTCTCTCTCTCTCTCTCTCTCTCTCTCTCTCTCTCTCCTACGCGCGCCACTGCTGTTGCTCCTGCGCGCGCCACTACTGCTGCCCCCTGTGCGCGCCACTGCTGCTGCTGTTTCACCCCCTGCGCGCGCCACTGCTGCTGCTGCTGAACCCGTTGTAGCTGACCTGTTGCGACTGCACGCTGCCAAGGCTGTAGCACTTGCCGTTGCCTCACTGTGGCAGCATTACCAAGTGCACCAGGCCCGCTGCCCCCAATCTCTCACACACGGATACATACCCACACACACACTACACACATACACGCATACACACAAGTACTCCCTCTCTTCCCCTTCTCCCCTCTTCTTCACAATATGAAGAGAGGGTAGTTACGAAGACAGCCATGTCTTCCCCCATCATCAAGACGCCGGCATCGACAATGAAGACAACGTTCATGCTCACGAACAAGAGACTTGCACAATTGGAGAGGGACATGAAAGAATGGCGGATGGAGAGAGAGATATGGGAGGAGGAGAAAGCCACCCTCATCAAGCTATGGAACGAAGAGAAGGAGGACATGAGAGCGGAAATCCAAAATCTCAAAGAGGAGAAGGAGAGAAGGGAACGGGAGAACGGGAAGGAGAGGGAGAGATGGAGGAAAGAGCAAGAAGAGATGAAGGCACAAATCGATCTCCTTCATGCTTCCATCACATCCCTCACCCCCGAAGAAGGAGAGATTAAAGAGGAGGCTAAGGAAGCCCTCAAGGAGGAGATCACCAAAGCCCTCACCGCAAGCATTGAGGACAAATTAGAGGCCACCAAAGAAGGATGGGTCGAAGTGGTCAAAAAGAACATCAAGAAGGTTGCAAGAGAGGAAGCCCAAAAAGATGAGGTACTCATCGTACACACAACCATCGAGGAGGAGAAGATGCGACAAGCTCGCCGTCTCAATGTGCGAGTGACCGGCATCAAAGAAGAAGAAGGGTCTACACCCGAGAACGATGGGAAAGCTTTATGCAAGAAAGTGGGATACAAGGAAGAAGAGATCCCTTTCTCCAAAGTTTGGAGAGCCGGCAAAGATCCAAAGAAGAGAGCTCTCATCCTCCAATTCGCCTCCGAGGAGTCTCGAACTTCTTTCCTCCGAAAGAGGGTCATCTTGAGAGGGCTAGAAGGCCCCCCGATTTATCTTGATGATGACCTCACAAAGATGCAACAAGATCACCGTCGCGCGTGCATGCCTAGAGTCCACCAAGCCCGCAAAGAAGGGAAGAAGGCAGTATATCGAGATGGTAGGGTTATCATTGATGGCAAGACCATCGCATAGGGACTCGCGGCCTGTGGGACACACGAGGAGATTCATGTCACAGTTTGGAATTGCAATGGAGACCTATGGACACACCCAGAGAGACTTGAGGAGGTGATGAGAGGTCGAGACATCATTCTACTTACAGAGACACACGAGAGCCCAGAGAGAGGGCTACCACGGATACATGGATTCCAATGGGAGTCTCTACATCGGGGGTGTATGCGCCAGCACACCACTCGTGGCTCAGGAGGAGTGGCCATACTCTTTAGACAGGGGCTTCACAGTAGACTACAGATTGTTGCCCGGGACCCACAGGCCCGCTACATGTGGATTCGCCTCGAGCTCTCACGAGACAGGATCGTCTACATTGCCCTTTGCTACTTTGCTCCCACAGGCTCTAGATTCGCCCCTATTGAGCAGGAGTCACCGTACACATGCCTCACGGAGGAGATTATGGAGTACTCCACACTGGGTGAAGTCTTCCTTATGGGAGACTTCAATGCTCGTACGCGCAGTGAGCAGTGTGAGGCATATGACCACGAGGACCCAGAGGCACTACACACTCTAGATGAGGAGGCTACTATGAGAGATACAGCAGACAGAGCTCCAATCACAGCCTACGGACGACATCTACTACGACTTGGCTCCCAGCACCGTCTCGTTATTTATAACGGGATGGTCCAGTGGCCCACCTCAGGGGGCCTGACTTGTATGCCACATGGAGTTGCAGAGGGAGGGGGGAGTACAGTCGACTATATTCTGGGACCCAGGGAGGCTACACACCTTATCACATCCTTCACCATTCCACCCATACCCATCGGAGCCGACCACACATACCTCTCTTTCTCCATCACCGGAGATACCATCCCACACAGCTCCACAGCACACACTCCACACACCACCATCCATTTCACACATGAGCTAGCCTCTCTTTACTCGGCCGAGGTCGAGCATGGCCTATGCCTCCTCCACCCATCCACACCACTCTCAGTTCTCACATCACATATCTCTTCCGTTCTCCACACTTCAGCTATTAGCTCCTTTCCACACACCACTCACACAGGACGCACTCCCCCCCCCGGGACTATGCCTCAGAACCGCTGGTATGATGATGAGTGCAGAGAGCTATACCGACGCCTCCGTGCACAGCGAGCCTTAGGAGAGATCACAGAGAGAGAGGCCAGACGGCATATGAAGACGCTGACACGCCAAAAGCGGCGAGCATTCGAAGAGGCACAGGAGCTTGAGCTATACCGCCTATTCATGAGCATGGATAGCGCGACAGCATGGCGCACCCTGCGCGAGCCACGTCCGACTACAGCTATTGAGGATCCACAGATATGGCATGATTATACAGAGCGACTTTACGAGGTGCCAGGACAGCCTCCTATCCCACAGCCACACGAGCCACGCCCCACGTGCTCCTCCTTCTTTACAGCACAGATGGTAGAGAGGGCCATACGCCGCATGCAGCACAGACGATCAGCTGACCATACTGGATTACAGAGTGAGCACATCATTTATGCGGCCTCCACTATAGCCCCGTTGATTGCACATGTCTTCAACCGGGCTATAGGGGAGGGCTTCCCAGAGGAGTGGACACAGCACACCATAGTGCCTATCCACAAATCTGGCGACACCCTGGATCCAGGGAACTACAGGACTATCATGATTGGCCACACGATGGCCAAGCTATATGGAGCAGTACTTGAGGCACAGCTCAGCTGCTACGCAGAGATCGAGGGTTTACGAGCTCCAGGCTAGGCAGGTTTCAGACGAGCTTTCTCCACCACTGATCACATCTTCGTTCTGCGCTGCCTCATTGATGGGGCAAAGGCGCGGAAGAAGAGGCTTTACTGCTGCTTTGTGGATTTCCGCAAGGCCTTTGACACAGTCCCACGCGAGAGACTCTTCCAGCGCCTTCACAGCATTGGGGTACCAACAGAGATGATTTGGGCCATATATGCTCTCTACGAGAAGGTGACGGGTCGAGTTCGTTGCCCAGGCGGTTTTTCAGAGACCATTGCTAGCACCATTGGTGTTAAGCAAGGATGCCCACTCTCCCCGACACTCTTTGGGCTCTACATCGACGAGATCTCCGACTACATACTGCGAGCAGGGGGAGAGGGGAGCGACTTGGCAGGTACTCCGGTCCACATCATGTTATATGCCGATGATATTGTGTTGATTTCAGAGTCACCCGAGGGCTTGCAACGCCATCTTGAGGCCTTGGACGAATTCAGCACACACAAGGGGTTGACTGTGAACCTTGGCAAAACCAAGGTTATGATCTTTCACACATCCAGTGCAGTGAGGAGCGCTGCCACCTTCACAGCAGCAGGAGGAAAGGTTGATGTAGTCACCTCCTATGTCTACCTTGGCATTACATTCACCAGCCTACCAGGACCCTTCACTATGAGGCAGGCTGCTGCTGACAGGCTCACCCGAGGATATGCAGCTCTGGCCATGCTAGAGCGGAGATGCCACCAGGCACACTTTCAGGAACCCCGCACGAAGGGGTGGCTTTTCGACACCTTAGTCACCTCGGCCTTGATGTACTCGGCGGCAGTATGGGCACCAGGATTGACAGCTGACCAGTGGACACAGCTTGAGAGGCCACAGGTATGTATGATCTCACGCTTGCTCCGCAGCAAGAAGACAGTGCCACATGACATTATTAGAGCCGAGCTCGCCACACCACCCATGGTGGTAGAGGCACTATTCCAGACAGTCTGCTTCATCCAGAGGATGAGAGAGCTACCTCCTGACAGACTTACTCGTAGAGCATTTGAGGCAGCTATACAGCTATCAGAGAGTGGGCATGAGAGAGCATGGTACTCACAGGTCAGAGCATGGTTTGAGGGACACGGTCTTGACATGGAGAGCCTACCACCATTCCAGTACGACCCCCACTCACCATATGTTCACCTCTCTCGCAATGAGAGGAACTTGGTACTGAGACAGGATCTGTGGCAGCTATACACTAGGAGAGTCTGGGAGTCACCTAGCTTGGGGACGAGGATGTCAGATTACAGAGACCAGTTTCTCACCATATTGTCCGGGGGGTTCATACAGAGACCACGCTACATGGACACATATATGCCACATAGCTCACGGGTGGCGATTGGTCAGCTGAGAGTGGCTTCACACAGGTTAGAGATTGAGATCGGGAGACATACTGGCGTTCCCAGGGAGGAGCGCGTCTGCAGAGCCTGCACAGAGGAGGTGGAGAGTGAGGAGCACTTTGTATGTAGATGCAGAGCATACACTGAGATCAGAGGCAGGTATGAGGCCCTATTCAGAGGACAGCCCACTCTCCGAGAGATCATGGACTCTCGAGATCAGAGACAGCTCGAACGGTTCTTACTAGAGATACAGAGCCATCGGGACACACTACTACAGCCACACAGCTACACAGACAGAGGGGAGACAGTCGCAGCTCACAGACTTCTTTCAGAGGATTACCGCCCCTCCCCCACCAGACACTCAGAGGGGAGTGACACTCCCACAGGCGGAGGTGAGCCGAGCTAGACGACGACCACGAGTCACAGGCTACAAGGGCGTGAGCTCCCACCACCGACAGATCGAGGAGATCCGAGCCCGGGAGCGCCGTGCCACTGAGGAGCGAGTGGCCCGGATGAGGGCCGACCCGACAGCTTTCATCCGGGCAGCCTTGGCACCAGACCCGCCCATGTACCACATCTTACATCCCCCCATTAGTACAGGATGGAGCTAGATAGCTTGATGCATTCTCATGATTGTACTACCTTGAGCATATAGACATGCATATACCCCTAGAGATAGAGCTCCATCCCTCCTCAGATACCCCACTACCTACACTCAGTTCAGTTTTGTATCAGTTTTTGTTTCATTTGTCTTTCCGATAGACGGATGACATACACACCATGTACATTTGATTTGTCTCATAGGCCGATTTCGGCCTGACATAGACGTTAAAAATCTTTCTTTCTTTCTTTCTTTCTTTTCTCTCTCTCTCTCTCTCTCTCTCTCTCTCTCTCTCTCTCTCTCTCTCTCTCTCTCTCTCTCTCTCTCTCTCTCTCTCTCTCTCTCTCTCTCTCTCTCTCTCTCTCTCTCTCTCTCTCTCTCTCTCTCTCTCTCTCTCTCTCTCTCTCTCTCTCTCTCTCTCTCTCTCTCTCTCTCTCTCTCTCTCTCTCTCTCTCTCTCTCTCTCTCTCTCTCTCTCTCTCTAATTTTGAAGATCGCATTGCCGATTTGCTATCAATGTCCATTCGATGGGTGGTACGCAATAGAAGGATGTGTTTGATGACATTTGTTGCGATAGATCCGAGATCCATTGGCTGCCCCGTCCTAGGAGGTGGTTTTCTCGCAGTTGAAGCACCCGATTCACCCTTTTCCAGTACACCTTTGACATGGTATCAGAGCCGCGGCGTGCTCTCGAGTTGGATCGGTGATCCATGCAGGTATTTGGTGCTGAATTTTCACTAAAAAACAGATGATTTGATGTTTTGCACCCTATAGGGACATGAGGAGATGGAGCTCTAATTCTAATGGGTGTGAGACTATATGCTCAAGAAGTACAACCATGATATGCTAGAGAGAGCCTAGTTTCAGGGTCATGGTTCTTGGCCCAAAAGTTAAAACTTTTTTATGGCACTTTGAAGCAAGCAGGAGACGGATTTTAATTTAGTTAAACTACTCCTAGCTGTACATAAATGAAAGTGAGAACAAGAATAGCAAGAAAACATTTACCGAAAATCGGGTCATAACGATAATTAGAAGCACATGAGTGAGAATCAAATGGACATGGTTTTTGTAACCCAAAGTCATTGACAACGCACTCAAAGTATTGTCAAAGGTGCAACGAAAAAGAGTAAATTGGGTGATGATCTCGTCTACAACCGCGAGCAAACCTCTTATACTTTTGGAGAAGTATAAGAGGCTCACGAGTTCGCGTCTTTTGCGATCGCGGTTTTAACAAGGCAAATAGCACTCCGAGGATAGAAAACGACGAAGGAGCAATCTGGGAGAGTTTCCACCAAGTGTCCTAAAGTTTTACCTCCCTTTCCAAGCCAACGGTGCAGTCACAAATCTTCATCGGAGCAATAAACCAGAAGTTACACTCTGGGGGCTATTTTGTATATAAAGAGACGAGAAGTAGACTCCGTGGAGGAGATGGATTGTAAACAGGTTTTGGTTAATCAAAGATTCTTTTTTAGATAACTTGGGCCTCTAATCTCCTTCATCTCTCTCTCTCTCTCTCTCTCTCTCTCTCTCTCTCTCTCTCTCTCTCTCTCTCTCTCTCTCTCTCTCTCCTATATATATTGGATATAAAAGGGATTTTGAAGACGACAACATCAATATTACAAGCAAGAAGAGCAAGTTGTGACAATTACAGTTTTGGGCTCTAGTGTGTCCCACATTGAGAACACATAGAGATAAGGGTGTTGTGACTTGAAGGTTGTGAGCAATACAACGACTTCGACTTCTTTGAGTTCACTTGTGAGTTATTTTCTTGTTCAAGTGTATTTCTCCTCCTCTCAACTTCACGCAGCTAGAGGCTCAGTGCCTGTCCGAGTAAAGTAACACCCTTCTCATGCGAGATTCGTCTCCTCAATAGGCTTGGTGAACCATCGCGAAACAACCGGAACGTGAAATTTGGGCGAGACATGGCCGAGGCAGACTCGAGAATCTACCTACAATGGACCAATTTATTGCTTTTCTTTAGCAACAGTGAAAATGCGACTTGGTTGAAATGATGCAAATTATTTTGGTTGGAGGAAAAATCAAGACAACAAATCAAAAAGCGACGGATGATACAATTACAGAAGCATGGATGCCTACTACTATTGCGTCAGATAGAGACCCCAAATTCATGAATTTGTTCTGGAGAGCAATGTGGGAAAATATGGGCACTCGGCTTAAATTCTCGTCGTCATTTCATCCACAAACAAATGGGCAATCAGAGATAATCAACTTGGTAGTTTTGGACTTGTTAAAGTCTTATATCTCTAACAACAAGACTCAATGGGAGAACTATTCGCCTCTATTGGAGTTTGCTTATGACAACATTGTTCACACGTCTATGGGGAACGCGCTATTTGAAATTGTCAAGGCTATCAAAAAGGTTCCACCGATTCTGTGCACCAAGAGTAAGATTTTTGAAGCAAATCAATACACATGATTTGGAGACTGCTTTTGCTAAGGTAAAGGGGCTTTGCAGAAGTCTCGGGCACAGCATAAGAAGGCAACAGCCAAGTATTATCGCAACTTGTACTTAAAGAACAATGATTGGGTGCTATTTCCGTTTGAGAAAGCACACCTATGAAAGAGGAAGGGTAAGGAGAGGCTTTTCCCAGAGCTTAGTATGCAATACTATGGGCCCTTCCGGATTCACAAAAGAGAAACGATGTATCCCTTCGGCTGAAGTTGCCAGATACCTAGAAGATTCACAATGCTTTTCGTGTGTCACTTGAGACCTTGCAAAGGAGTGGCATCAGAGGGCAAGGAGCTAAACAAGCAACTGGAAGTGGAAGAGACAAAAGAGATTCTCGTTCCAGAACAAGTCCTAGCGCGCAAAGAAAGGAGAGTGAAGGGTAAGCTAGTCCGCCAATATTTGATCAAGTTTGGGAACTATCCAGCTCTTTATGCAAATGGATGGAGGAGGACGACTTAGCAAATTCTTCTTGGTTATACTAGAGCTGTTCTTGAAGCTTTTGGTTTAGCACCGTCTATTCCTTAAGTGCACGTCGAATCAATGGGTTGAATTTGGTGGGGGTGCATGCTACACAAGAGGAGAGCCACTCCATTCCTTCGTCACAGATTGCCTAGAATAAAATAAAGTCACTAATTTCTCTATAAGATTTTAGGGGTACTGACAAGATGACAATTTTCTACGGAATGACTTTATGGAAAGATGTACATTGACATGGGAATTCCTAAAATGGACTTGTTACATGTGCTCTCTAATGTGTGTATTGTTTATGTATTGAAAAGATGAGATGGCTGCAACATTTTATCTGTTTCACCCGACGGGTGATGTAAATGTGATAGTAACGAGATTCAGTAGATCAAGACATCCATGAAAAGGTCAGCTAAATAAGTTCTAATGATCATGATTCTCATATGAGATTTCTACGGGGATAATGATGTGAATATGAGGTAATTGTTTGACTGCCGTCTTTGTGCAAGTGTTGGACATGTGTACTTTGGTCCATGTGTAACAAACTTGGACACTCCAAGTCAAGAATCTATTGCGACAGCACCAAATAACCACCTTAAAACAGTTCACAGTTCACAATTGATTTACACTGGCCCGACGGAGTTCCGTACCTAGAGATATTGGCCCCAAAGACTCGTGCCCCTTTCGGTATTTCTTTTTGTATTAATCTGAGCTCAAAGTACAAGAGTGATTGGGTCTCACTCTCAGACTCTGCGTCCAGATGCTCTGCAAAGTGGGAGCCCAAAACCACTTATTTATTTGTTTACAAGGGATGCCAGAAGCAGAGCCCCAAAAGCTTAGAATCAAAAGCTCTCTCTCTCTCTTACCCTAAAGTAAAAGCAAAAGCGTTCTCTCTCTTTCCCATCCTTTGCGTAGAATAAAAAGCAGGATCCAAAAACTTGTCAAAAGCAAAACTGCAGCAGAAAAGCAACCTCCGCAAATTCCGTCGCAATCTACATGCGTTCGTACTACTGCCACATGTCATGCCCGAAATTTAGGGTTAGGGTTTTTGGCAACATCTAGGGTTTTACAGATTAGGGTTTCTTGCAGAAATTAGGGTTTCTCTGGCAGCCACGTCATCACTTTGTGATATACCCCCCTCTTGAAAGCATTGTAATCGCCTTGGATTATGCCTGCAAAACAAACAGAGGCTATAAATATAAACCGTCTTAGCAGACACTGACTGTTAGCACCTACGTACTAGGAACACACATCTAGCACATGTACCAATCGACAGTCACATCACATGACATTCAACATTCATTCGGATCTTAGACCATGATTTATAGGAAATGTAGCTAGCAATCGCATCTAGATCCAGTCGGGACCTCATCGATGTCCGATTGACTAACCCCTATTGCAACCATGTTTATTCGAAATCAAGTAGATCAAAATGCTGCAGTCATTTCGTCTATCAGTTCCTGCACTTAAAAACAAGTCAAGAACAAATCAGTTTCATATTTAGGAATTCCATTTCATAAAGTCATACCACAGAATAGTGTCAGCTCTCAGTATCCCTGAAGCTCAAAGAGACATCGGTGACTCTAGAATCAAAATCGAGGCATCTGTTGCCAAAGGAGCGGAGTAACTCCCCTCTTGTGCATCCCATTGCACCAGATCTCCGGCCAAGCTGAACTATGGGTTTCATTGGAGTAGACTATGCTAAACCAAAAGCTTCGAGGTAAAGTTTCACAATCTAAGGAGTATCTGCTAGGTCCTCCTCCTCCATCCGCTTCGCATTCAATGCAAGATAGTTCTTGAACTTAACCAAGAACCGCCTTCGGACTTTACCTTTATTCTTCGTATCCTTATGTGCCAAAATCTGTACAGGAACAAGGATCCTCGTTTTCTTCCACTTCATGTTGCTCATCAAGCTCCCCATCATCAGGCACATCACCTTTAAAAGGTTTCAAGAGACTCACATGAAATGCATTGTGAATCCTCCACATGTCAGGCAGTTTCAGTGGGAAGGAGACATCATTAATCTTTTCAGAGATCTGGATAGGTCCGTAGTATCGCATACTCAGCTTTGGAAAAAGCCTCTCCTTTCCATTCTTTCTC
Organism: Adiantum capillus-veneris; assembly: GCF_014529385.1. Classification (NCBI taxonomy): domain Eukaryota; kingdom Viridiplantae; phylum Streptophyta; class Polypodiopsida; order Polypodiales; family Pteridaceae; genus Adiantum; species Adiantum capillus-veneris. The sequence goes on along the minus strand of NC_140934.1, from coordinate 132,917,635 downwards.
AGGCGTGCCTTCTCAAAACGTAAGAGCACCCAATCATCCTCCTTCAATTTCAAATCGCGACGATGGCTATGCGCTGCCTTTTTCTGCCGTTCTTGAGATTTCTGCAAAGCCTCGCGGATCTTGGCAAAAGCCGTATCTAAGTCGCGCGTATACTCATCCGCTTCAAAAATCTCATCTTTCGTGCTTAGGAAAGGTGGAATCTTCGCAGCACCTTCAACAATCTCAAATGGCACCTTCCCCGTCGAAGAGTGTATCATGTTATTGTAGGCAAATTCCACCAAAGGTAGGTACTTTTCCCATTGAGTCTTCTGATCCGAGATATAAGACTTCAATCAATTTAAAACCACTGAATTGGCAATCGCAGATTGCCCATCAGTCTGCAGGTGGAACGATGACGAGAACTGCAACCGCGTGCCAATGTTCTCCTAAATTGCCTTCCAAAACAAACTCGTAAATCTAGGGTCCTTGTCGGAGACAATTGTCTCTGGCATGCCATGTAATCTGAAGATCTGGGCCACAAACAGTCTCGCTAAGTAATCCGGCTTGACTGTTTTCTTTACTGGAATGAAATGAGCCTGCTTGCTAAATCTGTCAATAACAGTCCAAATACCATCGTGACCAATCTGTGTTCTCGGAAGATCAAAAATGAAATACGTTGCAATACTTTCCCAAGGGCAGTTGGGTATGGACAAAGGCTGTAACAATCCGTGAGCTTTATCGTTGTCAAACTTGACCTTCTCGCATACCAAGCAATTGCGCACAAACACTTCCACATTCTTCTTGAGTCTTGGCCAAAAGAAGTATCTCTCTACCCCTTTCATGGTGGTAGCGATGCCGCGGTGACCCATAAAAGGTGGACAGTGGCATTCAATTATAACCTTTTCCCTCAACGCCTGTGTGACGCACAACATAGTTTTTCTCATCAAGTAGCCGTCCCGAATAGAATATCCCGCTACTGTCTCCCCATCCCGTATCCGTGTGAAAACGTCTGCAAAATCTATATCCGTGGCATACTGGTCGACCATACCCTCGAAGCTCCTATGATGTGTCGCGGAAATAGCCAGAACCAATGGCTTCCGAGACAAAGCATCTGCCACCACATTCTTCTGTCCCTGAACATGGACAATCTGGAAGTGAAACTGTGAGAAGATGTTCGCCCACCGCGTCTGCTTTTCCGATAGCTGCTTCTGTGACAAGAAGTAGCGCAAACTCTGATGGACTGTAGAGACAATAAAATCCGCTCCGAGTAGGTAATGCCGCCACTGAGTAAGAGCATGGATAACCGCCAAAAGCTCTTTCTCATTAATCTGTGCTGTCATTTTCGGCCTTGAGAACAATCGGCTCTCGTAAGAAATGACATGGCCTTCTTGCATTAAGACCGCACCCAGACTACGACCACAAGCATCACAATATACTTCAAATGACTTTTGCAAGTCCGGCAAAGTCAAAACTGGTCTTGTAGTCAATCTCTCTTTCAAAGTCTGAAAGGCAGTCACCTCTGTGGGTCCCCACGAGAAAGGGACTCCTTTCTGTGTCAAGATATGCAAAGGGGAAGCAACCTCTGCAAACTTTCGAATGGGCCGCTTGTGGTATGAACACAGTCCCAAGAAGCTTCTAACTTCATCGACATTCTTCAAATCGGGCCAATCATGGATAGTCTCTATCTTGGCCGGATCCATTTGCACTACCGCTGCTGAGACAATGTGTCCCAAAAAGCGTATCTCTGGTAGAAAAATTTCACTTTTCTTTGCATTAATCACTAACTTGTGATCGCGTAATGCCTGAAAGACCTGAAGCAGATAATCTCTATGTTCTTCCTCATTCTTGGAGAAAACAATGATATCGTCAAAGAAAGTGCCAACAAATAGCCTATACTCTGAAAAATCCCATCCATCACCCGGTTAAATGTCGCAGGAGCATTGGTAAAGCCAAAAGGCATCACCAAAAACTCAAATAACCCAAAAGTCGTCCGAAAAGCTGTCTTGTAGATGTCTGCCGGCGCGATTATGATCTGATGATATCCACTCTTCAAATCAATCCTGCTAAAGCACGAGAATCCCTGTAATCTATCGAGTATATCATCGATCCTAGGAATCGAAAATCTGTTCTTGATGGTGATTTTGTTGAGAGCTCTATAATCGATGCACATTCTCCAAGATCCGTCTTTTTTCAAAACCACCAACATTGGAGAGCAATACGGTGAAGTACTAGGCTGGACAAGACCCTTTTCCAAGAGGTCTTTCACTTGGTTCATAATCTCTTCGTTCTCTGCTCGGCTCACACGGTAAGGTGGCCGGTTCGGTGGTGTGCTTCCAGGTATCTGATCAATGGTATGATCTTCAAGACGAGCAGGTGGTAACTCGCTTGGTAAGCCCTCTGAGAAGCAATCAATTATCAGCGTGAGAGTTGAGAAAATCTGCGTTTGTCACAAGACGAGCACCACCTGCCAATAGAAAAGAACAGACTGAACAGACTTTTAACACTTCAATAACAATTGAACTAAAAGAGAGAGACGACACGCGACACAGAGTGGCGGAATTTCACCCTAGAGAGTATTGGCCCCAAACCTTGGCGCCCCTTTCGGTATTTCTTTATATTGCATCAACACAGTACAAGCCGGTACTCTAGACTCTGCACCTTCTTTAGGAAGCATGCCAGAGAATGAGCCCTAACCTCATATTTAAAGGCCCTTGGCCTGAAAAGCAGTTATAGTGAAAAGCCTTCAAAACTCAAAAGCTTCTGGTTCAAAAGGCAATGCCAAAAGCTGCCAGCATAATTTACAGAAATCTGTAGAGCTTGCCACGTCATCAGCCAACGCAAATCGCGGAATTCCGTACAGCATGCCACGTCATCATGTCAGCGCAATTTTCAAAAATCTGCCACTTCATCAGTTTTTGTGTGTGTGCGGGTCTTGCTTTATTTCGCCAGCTGCTCTCGAACTCTCAGGCATGTCGTCCTTGTCCTTCTGTTCTTTCTGTGACTTTTTAGGGCACTTTGCGGAGATATGTCCATGTTCCCCGCATCCAAAGCACTTCCCGTCCCTGATGAAGCGAGCTCTCTCCTGAGGAGTAAGCTTGGGTCGTGCATCCTTCTTCTCTGTGTTGCTCTTTCTCTTTCTACTTTCATTCGCTGAAGTCTGTTCGGCTCGTTGTGTCATGACCTCATCGGTGGGGTAGGTCAGACTGCCAGAGTGAATGGCAAAGCCCCGCTTCGCATGACTCATCAACTCCTGAATAGAAGCTGACTTTTGTTCCAAGCAGTGATCTCGGATCTCTGTAGGTAGACCCAAGGTGAACCGCTCAATCTATTCTCTGAAGGAGATCTTCTTGAATGAAGAGGCGGGTAGAAAAGAGCTCCAAAATCTCTCACAGTAAGCATCCACTGTATCTCTCTTGGTCATCCGTAGATGGTTCCAAGCAGCTCGTATATCGCATTCATACTCTTGCGTCAACCAAGAAGAAATAAAAAGCTTCTTAAATTTCAATCATTTAACTGGCGCATCTTGTTTAAAAGAACCGTGGACCACCAAGTTTGAGCATTCCTCTTAAAATAAGAGGCAGCTATCCGAATCATGGAGTGCTCTGAGTAGCGTCCTCCCGCGAAAGCGATGTCAAACTGCTGTATTAAAGACAAAGCCTTCGAAGCATCTTCCTAAAAAAGTGTCAAATTTGATTGACTGTCCACCTTCCTTAAACTCTCGGACTTTCTTGCTTTTATCTTCCAGAAAGTCATACTGGTTGGCTTTATAAAAATTCTTCTTGTTCGCATAAAATTTTCCGTCATCAGAGTCTGAAATGTCTGGACAAGTCCTCTATAGAACTGTCACTCATTGGGCCAGATTTAGACTTCTTTGCCTTTTTCTTGCCCTTTCCAAAGCGTTGTTCTTGCTTCGTTTTTTGCCTTTTCTGTCTTCTTCGCTCGAATCAAAAGAGCTAGAAGAACTGTCAGAAGAAGAAGAAGAAGAAGAACTGGGTACTTCTTCAAATCGAACACGCTTCTTCTGTTTCTTTGCTTTATCAAATGTCGACTGACGGCCCAAATATCCCGGGAAGTCAATGCCTTTCTTCTGCTTTTTGCCGTGCTTTTTGGCTTTGTTCTACGCGTCAAAAAGTTGAGCAATCCGTGCATCCACCACCTCTTCTAATTCCTTCTCTGAATATTTTTTGTGAGCAGAAGGTTTCTTGAGAGCGGGTTTCAGGGGTGGTGGTGTGGTTTTCTGCCACTGCTCGTGCACTTCCTGAAAAGAAGTCTCGCTCGTATATTTTGCCAATTTCGGATCATTCGCAAAACTAAGCATCATCTTTGTTGCATCGCCGATCAATTGACGATGCTTCATCTCTCGTTGCTCCGCCTGAGTAGGCCGAGGCGAGCCATACTCTCTGCCGGAATCTTCGTTGTGATCCCTGCCCGCATCTCCGGATGAAGAGGGTGTCGACCGATCCTTGCGTGAAGCCATAGGTGCCGCGTAAAAAAAATTGGGGATCGGATTTCCCGTAGAAGAGAAATCAGTCGTGCTCTAATACCACTGTAACAGACTTGGACACTCCAAAAGTCAAGAATCAATCACGACAGCACCAAATAACCACTTCAACAGTTCACAGTTCACAATAGATTTGCACTGGCCCGACGGAGTTACGTACCTAGAGATATTGGCCCTAAGACAGGCGCCCCTTTCGGTATTTCTTTATGTATTAATCAATTCAAAGTACAAGAGAGTGGTTAGGGTTTCACTCTCAGACTTTGCATCCAGATGCTCTGCACAGTGAGCCCTCACCACGTATTTAAATTACAAGGGATGCCAAAAGCAGAGCCCCAAAAGCTTTAGATCAAAAGCCTAGAAATAAAAGCAAAAGCATTTCTCTCTCAAGCTCTCTCTTGAGTTGTAAAAATAAACCAATCCAATTCTCTCTCTCTCTCTCTCTCTCTCTCTCTCTCTCTCTCTCTCTCTCTCTCTCTCTCTCTCTCTCTCTCTCTCTCTCTCTCTCTCTCTCTCTCTCTCTCTCTCTCTCTCTCTCTCTCTCTCTCTCTCTTTTCTTTTGGAAAAAGTATGGGCTGTATATTACTAAGTACAATATAATCCCCAACGGATGCCAAAAAAGCCTATCACGTGGGGTGTACAAGCTGAATGTAAGGAGGAGAGCCACTATAGTGACAACTCGACTAAAACAATCTCATGGTGGTCGGTGTGACGAGTGGAGGAGAAACCACCGAGGAGGGGCATAATGCCACGTAATCCGTCCACCTGTAAGTGTGAAGAAGAGTGGGGATCATGCCCCACGCCAAAGGAAGGCAAATCGGCGAGCCTCGGCTGCTCGAGATGCACCTAAGGAAGAATCCCACTGCCAAATCAGGGTGTGAATAATGTACAGCCAAATGGCAGTGAGGGTATCCTGAAGGAGCTGTGGAGCCGCACTGAGAATGTGGAGACAACGAGCTCTCCAAACATTCCATAGTGTAATACTAGTGATGACTGAAAAAACCTCATCACGTGTCTGAGAATCCCCCTGCCAAGCAATCTGTGGTAGCATAGCCAAAGTCCCTCGCCGATAACCAGTCGAGGTAAGCATAAAGGCTGGATCTATGTCTGAGCCCTCGTAAAAAAGATGGGGACCGAGCATCGGCATCAACCATGAGACAGATCCCCAAGTAAGAAATCCATGTTGAACACCTGCTCTGCTAAGTAGAAAGCAAACTGCAAGCCACACTACATGGGAAGCTGAGCATGACCAAAGACAATGACTCAGGGAGTCGCAAAGGACAGCGAGTACATAACGGATCATGACCCATAGTAGCTAGCCAAGTCTCAACTAGAAGTCCCACATGCGCAATCATCCACATGAAAAAAGAAATACGACGAGCCGCATGTAAATCCCAGATGGCAGACCAAAACTGCTGCAGATAGGCAAGAGAGAGACCTGAATGTAACCAGAAACACATATGAGTGGGCTGCTCTGGCAGCTGTCTCATCAATGCTAACTGTCCAATCTTGACAGTGTAATCAAAGAAGGATACAGGTGCACAAGTGGGGTCAGAGTGAGGCCAATGCCACTCTCCTGGGTCCCAATAAAGCTGAGATAGGGCACGACCCTCCCATACCCAAAGCCTCCAAAGTACAGCATCAGCGGAAGCGAAACGAGGGTCAACACAACGACGCTTCCCGCGGGAGCCAACTACTCTGATGGCCTCCCATCGAGCTCCGGGAAGGACAGGGTGCGGAAAGGTGGCATCATATGTCAATCTAGTATGAATCCCCTCAGACTGGTCAGTATCAACTGTGAACAGCATGGTGTCTAAACGAACTAATAAGAGAGTGCTCTGAGCAAAGAGGCCTTCCCAGCCACAATGGGGAGGCATCCGAACCGTGCCTCTCATGACTGCATCCCACTGTGAAGGAACGGCGGAATCAATCTCAAGCAGTCTGTCTGTCACCCCGCGACCAATGTCATAATGTTCTGCCACAAAATCAGCATCTAGCATCCGTGTCTCATGAAACAACTGCATAGAGGCCGCAGGGCCAGCGTCCCAGGCAGCCCAATCAATGTGAGTCCTCTCTCCAAGCTGACGGGGTGGATCAACCGAAGAATCAAGAACTCCAACATTCCAAATGAGAGGTTGGCGCTCAATCTCCTCACGACATGAGGGAGGTGAGCGTATTATAGCCCGTCGCATGGAAACCCAAATCTGAAGGATTGATCGGATGAAGGGGGAGAGGGAAGTGGTGGACAAGGGGGCATCAGTAAAGAGAAAACGATACCCTGTCTGCCAAGTAAGACCATCTCTAGTGCTGAGTCATGGAGTCACTACGCAAAGAGCAGCCTGAAGAAGCATCTTCCAAGGTTCTTGTCCGAGAAAAAGACCCCGAACAATAAGCTTGGTAAGAAGGGCGCGGCTCTGTAACTCTGGATCAATAATGCCAAGGCCTCCCTCTGACGTAGGACGAATGATCGTGGACCAACGAACTCGAGCATGGGTATCAATAGTCCCGTCTCTGCCACTCCATAAAAAGTTCCGCACTAGGCAGCGGAGCGGCGCCATCACACTAGAATGTAACATCCAACAAGAATCCGTATACCATATTATAGCCAGAATGACCTGGTTGGCGACCAATGCACGACCCACCAACGACAGATGACGTGAAGACCAATGGCATGGCTTCCTGCGAATAGACTGTAGTACGGGTGCAAACTGCTGCTGTGAGGTAAAATCTAATCCAACCTGAAAGCCCAGATATCTGCATGTCTGACCCGGTCGCAGCCATGTGAAACCATCAGCTACCCCCCAAGTAGGTATGTCATCACTGCCAACCAGTAACCCATAGGATTTATGCCAGTTAATGCGTGCACCACTGGCAATGTAAAAAACCTCTAGGGCCTCCCGCATGGCATCAAGAGCAGCTAGCAAATAGCGTAACATGAGCATAGTATCATCAGCAAACTCCTGATCGATAAGGTCTAGAGCTATAGGTATTGGCATGGTCAAGCCACAAAATGCATGACTCTGAGCACGAAGAAAGTCGGACATGGTCTCTCCTACAAACAGATACAGATATGTCGCTAGAGGACATCCCTGACGGATAGATCGAGAAAGCTCAAAACTGCGACTGACACGACCACCAATAGTAATAGCACTGTTGGCAGTCCTGAAGAGAGCGGAAATGCCTGAGATCCATCTCAAAGGAAAACCCATCCTGGCTAATGTTCCTTCGAGAAAGTCCCACTCAACACGATCGTATGCTTTCTCGAAGTCAAGGATGAAAAAAGCGAGAGGCTCAGAAGATGATCTGGCCCACTCCACTGCCTCATAAAAGTGAAGATATTATCCAGGATGCATCGATCCATGACAAAGCCTGTCTGAGAAGTATGAATAATATCTGGTAAGAACGGCCGCAAGCGATGGCTGATCATTAACGCTAATATCTTATAGACCGAAGGGAGTAGGGTAATAGGTCTCTCTCTCTCTCTCTCTCTCTCTCTCTCTCTCTCTCTCTCTCTCTCTCTCTCTCAATTTGCGTAGAGAAAATAAAGCAAAAGCTGAAAATCTGCCGCAGTCCGCCAATTGCGCAGCAATTTACGAAAATCCTGCCACGTCATCCTCATGGAAATCAGTCTGCTGCCCTAGGGTTAGGGTTAGGGTTTATGACAGTTTTTAGGATTAGGGTTAGAGTTTTTGGCATATTTTAGGGTTTGCAGGCTTTAGCGTTAGGGTTTCCAAAATTAGGGTTTTCAGCAGCAGTCAGGGTTAGGGTTTCCCGCATGCTCTCGGGCAGACACGTCATCACTTTGTGACAGACAATCAATTTGCTCTTTTAATTAAGGAGTTAGCTTCTCCTTTCTGCTCTTTTGATCAAGGAGTTAGCTTCTCCTTTCAGCTGTTTTGATCAAGGAGTTAGCTTCTCCTTTCTGCTCTTTTGATCAAGGAGTTAGCTTCTCCTTTCGTCCATATCGGAACTCTTGATATTCCGGCGTAGTAAAATTAGCCATCACACCCAGACCGTACTGATCTTCCATGGGTGTCTTGATGCACTAAAATTACATACCCGGGCAATCTCATCCAATTAGGAATATTCAGTAGCTGGCACATCACAATGCAACACAAATACTTACATATGCATGTTACAAGAAACAACAAACAGCGCCGCTGAGCACTCCCCTGAGACAAACGGTCTGCGGTATGAAGCTACTCAATGACTACCTCGTCACTCCCCCCGCTAATAACCTAAAAAGGTCCCGGGCCTTGAGCTTAGTGGACTGTACAACCAAATGCTCCCCAGACCGCAGTCTGCATCGCTTGGAGGTTCAAGCATACAACCAAAAGCTCCCCAGGCATCGGCCTGCGTCGTTCTGAGGTTTTCTAGCATACAACGGAACGCTCCCTAGGCATCAGCCTGCGTCGTTCCGAGGTTTTGAAACATACAACGAAACGCTCCCCACGCATCGGCCTGCGTCGTTCCGAGGTTCAAACAATACCAAAACAGTATTTCTCACTTCTCCACCAGGGAGTAAAATCATTAATCATTGAAACCAGTATTAAAACCAGAGTCAAACAATTCAAATCGGCACCAAGACAGGTTCAAAACAAATACCATCCATTTCAAACAAATTTCAAACAGAATCACCAAACAAGTTCTCAAACAGATTTCAAACTTAAAAAGCAATCTCGACATCAGTCGAGCTCGAAAAGTGACCGAATTTCCATCCTAGAACCTGCACCAAAAATTATCGTTAGGTTCATTCCGTAAGGTCGTAGCCAAGCACAGCATGGTCCATCAGCTCTTGGACAGACAGTGTTTCTTTGGCGGCGATGGTAGTCCCAAGATAGCAATCGCACCGAATCTCCAAGGTCATCTGCTCGTGAAGAGACATCTATTGAGAGATGTCGAGAAATTTCAAGTTATGATCTGCTAGGATTTCCATGGCAAGTATTTCAGGATACGCCACTCTGCCAGAAGTTGCACTCCGAAGGAAGATGTCAGAAACCATATAACTTCATGCAAAAATTTTCTTGAAAGCTTGCCAAGTCCTTGGAAGTGTGCGGCTTGGTAGCTATAGACATCAACATCTGCATGGCATTGCTTCTAAGAAAAACAGTGACTTGAAACAAATCTGGATCCTTCTCTTGCAAGTGATCTTAATTGGCTTATGCCCTGTAAGCCATGAGCGGTGAAGATGGGAGCGCGTCCGATGCGCGATGAAGTAAGGGTGGGAGTGGCTAATAAGTTCGGGCTGGAGGGCGAAGATACCTCAAATAAAATTCCAAAAGCTTTGTCTGCTCTTTTGTACGACCGGTATGCTTTCAGAAAAGTACATGCTTGATGCTCTGATACCACTGTCACAAGACGGGCACCACGTGCCGATAGAAAAGAACAGACTGAACAGACTTTTAACACTTCAATAACAACTGAACTGAAAGAGAGAGACGACACGCGACACAGAGTGGCGGAATTCCACCCCAGAGAGTATTGGCCCCAAACCTTGGCGCCCCTTTCGGTATTTTTTTATATTGCATCAACAGAGTACAAGCCGATACTCCAGACTCTGCACCTTCTCCACGAAGCATGCCACAGAATGAGCCCTAACCTCATATTTAAAGGCCCTTGGCCTGAAAAGCAGTTATAGTGAAAAGCCTTCAAAACTCAAAAGCTTTTGGTCCAATAAGCAATGCCAAAAGCTGCCAGCGTAATTTACGAAAATCCGTACAGCCTACCACATCATCAGCCAGCGCAAAACGCGGAATTCCGTACAGCATGCCACATCATCATGTCAGCGCAATTTTTGAAAATCTACCATGTCATCAGTTTTTGTGTGTGTGCGGATCCTGCTTTATTTTAATCCTTTGTGTCACTTAGGGCCCCATCGGATGGGGTCCCCATAAGTTGGTAGGACTTCTTCATCTGTTACTTGTTCTTCTTAGGGTTTAGGCCCCTCGGCCACATCTGTAACTTAGCTCCATTCTTTAGACTATGACACGTCAGCAGTTTGTTACAGCGTTCTTTATCAAGTTTAACCATATTTGTCCTATCCTCATCACTCAATTCTTTCATACAGATCGAGTAAACAAACAGACTGGATTTCACTAATTTTGAAATGGCCAAAGCCGATACAATAGGGACAGACTCGCCCTTCAGGTTAATGTCAAGTACAATGGTTTTGCCCTTCTCTGTAGTCAATGTCGCTTTTCTCGCCCGATAATCAACCACGGCGTTGTTCTTGTGGTACCAAGGAATTCCCAAGAGAACATCACAACCTTCCAAAGGCATTATGTAAAAGTCCTCATGCCCCAAATACCTCTAACAATGCAACCGAAGGTTGCCAATGACAAGTGTAATGGCTACATCCCTGCCGGGTGCCACTAGAACAGCCTTCGCAAGTGGTCCCATCCGATCGGGAGCAATCTCGAGCAGCGCCACCAATTCCAGTGAAATGAAGTTGGCCTTGGCTCCTCCATAAAAGAAGATCAGGGCCTCTTGGTCTTTCACTTTGCCCCAAGCTCGGCAAAGTTCTGTACGCTCGTCCATGATGTTGGGATCGGTACCCACACAATCTAGAACCAGTCCTGTTTTCATCTTGCCTTTTCTTCCACATTCCTCAGCTGCTCTCGAACTCTCAAGCCTTTCGTCGTCCTTGTCATTTTGTTCTTTCTGTGCCTTTTTAGGACACTTCGCGGAGATATGTCCATGTTCTCCGCATCCAAAGCACTTCCCCTCCCTGATGAAGCGAGCTCTCTCCTGAGGAGTAAGCTTGGGTCGTGCATCCTTCTTTTCTGGGTTGCTCTTTCTCTTTCTACTTTCATTCATTGAAGTCTGTTCGGCTCGTTGTGTCATGACCTCATCAATGGGGTAGGTCAGACTGCCAAAGTGAATGGCAAAACCCCGTTTCGCATGACTCATCAACTCCTGAATAGAAGCTGACTTCTGTTCCAAGCAGTGATCTCGGATCTCTGTAGGTAGACCCAAGGTAAACCTCTCAATCCGTTCTCTGAACGAAATCTTCTTGAATGAAGAGGCGGGTAGAAAAGAGCTCTCGCAATAAGCGTCCACTGTATCTCTTTTCGCGACGACACCAAATAACCACTTCAAAACAGTTGACAGTTCACAATTGATTTACACTGGCCCGGCGGAGTTCCGTGCCTAGAGATATTGGCCCCAAAGACTGGCGCCCCTTTCGGTATTTCTTTTCATATTAATCTGAGTTCAAGTACAAGAGTGGTTGGGTCTCACTCTCAGACTCTGCGTCCAGATGCTTTGCAGAGTGGGAGCCCAAACCACGTATTTATTTGTGTACAAGGGATGCCAAAAGCAGAGCCCCAAAAGCTTAAAATCAAAAGCTCTCTCTCTCCTCTTGCCCTAAAGTAAAAGCAAAAGAGTTCTCTCTCTTTCCCATCCTTTGCGTACAATAAAAAGCAGGATCCAAAAACTTGTCAAAAGCAAAACTGCCGCAGAACAGCAACCTCCGCAAATTCGGCCGCAATCTGCGGGCGTCTGTACTGCTGACATGCCCGAAATTTAGGGTTAGGGTTTCTGGCAGCATCTATGGTTTCTGCAGATTAGGGTTTCAGAAATTAGGGTTTCTGCAGATTAGGGTTTCTGGCAGAAATTAGGGTTTCTCTGGCAGCCATGTCATCACTTTGCGACACCATGGGTAATTATTGTCGGTGTCTATTGAGCTACTTTTTGCCCTTTGTCTGTTTTGCAAGTGTAATCGAGAACGGTTACACTTCAAAGGCCACACTTAACCAAAAAGCTGGCACCCAAACCTTGCATTGAATCGCTCCTCCTGGTTCAACACCATTGGAACAATCTTGTCCCAAGAAATAGTATTCAATCTGCCCTTTGCTCTGCTGGATCACTTGGCTTTTGAAAGTTACTATTGACAAAACCTCCAAGCTCATAAGAGTCCAAGACCGCTGTCATGGTCGCTTTCCAAATGGCATAGTTCTCGTCATTCAATTGCCAATTCGAAGGTAGGAAGGGTATGTATCTTGATTGATTGAGCACCTACGCTGGGGTAGAGCTGGACCAATCTCCCCACTCCTCGTAGACTTGTGCTCCATCATAAACTTCCTCTTGTTGCACTTCTTCATCATGGACCGAGTTAAAATCAGAATCATCACCATTGGCATTGTCGAATCAAACTTGGGCATGTGAATGCCACGATGAATGAAGGGAAACCTTCAAATCAGCCCCCTAAAAACATGTATAAATCACTCTCATAACTCCATTCAACCTACTTTACCTTATTCTATTTTCAGCACTTCAGTCCTTTCCTCTGGATACCCAAAAGACATACAGATATACATTGTTCTGACTCATAGGCCGACTTTGACCTCTAGAATACATTGATAAATCTCTCTTTCGTCCTTTCTTTCTCTCGTAGCCCATCCATGAAAGATTTCAGAAATATTAACTTAAGAATCTTGTTAGCTTACCTTCCTTCTTCACCTCTTCGATGACAGTCACTCTTGCACTTGAATCAGCAGATACAGAAAGTAAGGCTCTACAAAAGTCAAAAAGCACTCTCATTCCCAGAAAATGTGTCAAAGAAAATAAATAACAGAAGTGAAACATCATAAAGACAAAGAAGGGCAAGGTAAGAGACATGAACTGAAAAGGATTAAACCTGCAATCTCGAGAGAACTCCATGGATGTAACAAAAATCATGTGAGCCCTCTTTACACGTTGATGGATGGTCATTTTGGCAACTGAGATGATGGAAACATCGCCTTCAGAACTTCCACTGTCAAAAAATTACACAAAAGAGTCAGAAGTGGACTATCAAGCATGCTTCTTAAGCAAGCTATTCAGCAGAATCAACTGCAAAATGTTGGATTATTTGAACCAGCAGTAAAATGTAGTAATCACCAATCTAAAGCACCTTAGGGGAAGGCAACACGACATACATAGCCAGATATTTTCCATCATAGGACATCGCAAATGCTGAAATAGGACTTTCTTGAAATTTCTTCACGCCAACTTTTCTCCAGTTATTTGTGTTCCAAACGGCAATGCTACCCTTTTCACCTGCTTCATAACACAATGAAGAAACACCTTTTAAGTGCCACTTTTGAATCCTTGAGCAGCAAGGCATAATGAGCAAAATTGGCTTTCAAAAGATGTATTAATTCAGCCCTGAAACTGAATGTTCCATTAAAGAAAACACTTACAGGCATGGCAAACAAAAAGAAAGAAATCTAAATATTGGAAGGCCCCTAATAAATCTGCCATATCAGAAAGACAAGCTCGCTGCTGCTGCTGCCTCGCCATCGCTTTCCTCTGCGCATCGCTGCCTTACACACACACACACACACACACACACCGGGCCTCTTGCATGCGCTGCCCTTCACCCTCGGCCACCCTTTGTCCTTCGCTTTGTCCTCTCCACACATTTCGTGCTGTTGATCTCCTGCTTCTCGGGCCATTCCCGCATGGTGGGCCTCACAGCAACAAGAAATCACCCACCACCACTCCCTCATGCAATAGCAAGCACAGATGGAGGCTCTTGTTCCGGCCCATAGGGACTCAAATGAAGCCCCCTTGCCCGACCCCGCGAGACCACCATCCAACTTGCTCTCTTGCCAACGGAGCAAGTGAGCCCTGCAGCTCCAAGCAACCTTTGTCATCTACAAGATTATCCGCACCCGACCTAGCAAAGGCAAGGTGTGTGATCTCCTCCATGTGCGCCTTCTCTCGGAGGTGGGAAAGATCATTGACGTACCATTCCTCGGGCGTGGCTACTACTCGCAAGATCGTGACCAAGGTCATTTCAATGAGACCCTTAGCCATCCGAGCAATCAGGGTTCATGTTAAACAGTGGCGCCATGGTTTCGATCCAGCTTCTCATGTTATTGTCGAGGAGGCGAATCTGTCCATCTCGGTCTGCTTCCCCGGCCTAAGGAGAGAGTATCTCCCGCTTCTATCTAGGTTAGGTTCCGAGATTGGGACCGTCTTGGAGACACTGCACACGGCAACTTCAGTCGTTGCCAAGGCAACAGGTATACCTACACTACATGTTCTACTCTCCTGGAGGTAGTCATATTTTGCCTAGGATGGTTCCGCCAAACCATGGAGTATTTGGTATGTAGACACATGGGCCATCTTGTGAAGGCTGCCCTTGCAGAAGGACCCGACCCGCAACACAAATTCAACCTAGCATGGCTGGCCAGACGCAACAGACAGACTCAGGATGTTCCGACTGGCACTTCCTCAGAGACAAGTGCCATGTCAGCTGATGGCTGACAGCACGTACATAGCCGTCGCCCCCAAGGAAAAGCACGCCACACAGCCCCTCCTAGTGGCCGACCTACAACAAGATAGCAGCATTGGGTTCCTACATGAAACCGATTTGAACCTCTACAACAGGATGTCCCTAAGGAGACTCCTTCCACCTCAACCTCGCCACCGCGTTCCCCCTCTTCCTCCGCCCACCAACTCCACCTCCCCCTCCTCCACTCTCTCCCGCCTCTCTTATCTCCCCCATTAGACCTGCAGCCTCGTCTCCTGGTCCGTCTCATACCCCACCACCGACTCAGGAGGCAAGACACTCCTCTACAGCCCGAAAATTTCTTGGCAATGCTTTTGCCACAAGCCGACTGGTTCAGAGGGACAGCCCTACTTGAGGACACCACTTTTAGTGCACGCTTCCCCTTTTGAGTCAGTCGCGTGAGGGCTGACCAATTTTGACATTCGTCGGCGATGGGATTTTTTCGACTACGACTTTACACGCTTTCTTGGCGACCCATCTGCTGACCTTGAGGCAGCTTGCTTAAGAGTACATGTTCTCTTCATAACAGCCAGAGGTGCACATGCTTTGGACATAGCGGTTGGTTTCTCTTTTTCGCTCTATGGCCGGGATCACACAGAGTGGGCTATGCATATAGTGTTGGATTGGCTCCATGTTCAAGCTCTTGAGTTTTCTCACCACACAGGGGACACACTTGATAAAAGACCATATGGCCATTGGCCAAGTTCTCTGTGATGCCACTTGATGCAGCAGGTTGTAGACACATTGTAGTATATTTCTTTGCAAACACTTAAGAGTGCACCTCGCTATGTATATGTATGTGAGGATTCCTGGACGAGGATGTAGCTCTACAAACTGCACTCTCATCTTGGGCATGGGTTGGACACATACTTCAAGCACGCCTTTCTCGGTGTCGCTCGGATGCGGACTACCCATCCAAGCAGGCCTCGAAGATTTCCAGGTTACTGTACAGTGAACTCTAGGGATGCTCATATGAACCTGCCATTAAGATGAAGTACAAGGCTGTAGGACATCTGTGAAAAGTGTAAAGTAAAATTGGGGAGGTGCGTAGTTCCAAGATTGACAAGGACTGAAGTGCAAGCCCACTCACTGACAAAAGATCAAAGGTGCCTCTCTTGCTGCCCTAGAAGAGCTGGCTGATGTCTTCCACTAACCGCACAGTGTGCAGTAACTCTAACCATATCTCAAACAAGGTATCTAGTGTCCATAAAGGCCAAGAAACTCGTTTCCTCAATCAAATAACTTACAAAACGTTTAAAACCCTTCAAAAATTCACTTGAACATTCATATGTTACTTTGATTGAAGTTTTCAACTCCAAAGCAAGCTTTGAATCTCCTGTCTTTCTATGTTGACTTAAATACATGTGTGATGAGTGTGCGCTCTAAGCATGCATATTTATGGCTTGATACTCAAAGATCTTTACGAAACTTCTATTGTGGAGTTTCATAAACTAGTTAAACCGTGTCAAAACTTTTGAAACTCGTTTCATACAAAAAAGGAAGGAGTGGCACTCAAAATATGTGTGCATCTAGCCTTCCAAATAATCCACAATGTAATAGTGCCATGCCTGACTGGCTAATCCATCTACGACAATGCAGGCAGTTCCTTGGCCTACTAAATGATTTAGTAGGCCATGCACTCCTAGGTATATGTCAAACTGCAAGCAAGGGAAATTCATAGCATTCTTTTCTATTAACATAAGAGTTATCGTGTGAATTGTGTCAAGGTAAAGACATAAAACAGAAGACGGAGTTTGTTGTCACCTTCCTTGACAGCAACAAACAGTAAAGGATTTGTGCCATCTCTCGAGAACCGACAAAATCCTAAATCCCCTCCCTGCCATATAAGTTCATTGGTGGTGAAACTTACAAGAACCAGGGCTTGAATGAAATTTTTGAAATGCCACTTGCCTGATCCAATGATAATGAAGCTACTGTAGCCATTGTGGACAAGTCCCAAATCCTACATGGTCCGGAACCACCAGTAGATGCCAGAAAAGCAGAGTCCAAGCTGTGAAAAGTAGTTCAGAATAGAACCAATAAGCCAAAACTATTGATTAGGGGTGCAATAACAATAACAACTTTCGTCTCTAAAATCCCTCTGAGCACTTGGCATTTCCATGTCACTTGACAAAAGGACATTTGCATATTTGAGAAATAAAATCTCTAAAAGGACAGGAAAAAAGAACCATAGATACCTAAAATCAATGTCTCTGATGCTTCTATGAGCTTCTGGCTGATCAAGTATCAGCCTTAAACTTGGCCACTCAAAGACCCGTAAATGCCCATCCTATTGGTCACAAACGAAGATTGCATTAACAAAAAATACAGCTGTGTTACAACGAGATAATTCTTATTACGCTAAACCCACTCACATCGCCACCGGCAGCAAATCGGGTACCATCTGCACTGAACACCAAAGACCTCTGTTGCCCAGCTTCTTGAAGTTGAGTTAAAACCTTAGTTGCCGGTTCAAGCTTCATATTTTCAGGCTCAGACCCACTGGTCTTCACCATTTCAAAAAGCCTACTCAAAAACACACCCATAAGCTATTCAGCACTTAAGCCCTTTACAACTTTCTGTCGCAAGCTTCAAACAGTACCTGCAGCTTCGTGTGAAAGAGCACACAATACCATGCCCTGTTGGATGAACTGCCATGCGATAAGGTGGATCGTCCTCAGTGGAAAGAATATGAACCTGCACACCAGTTAAAATCAAGCTCTACTCACCAATATGTGTTAAGGATCTTATGTGAGCCAGGCTGTCTCTTTCTATACTAATTGTTAAGGATATTGTTTGAACCCCACTGTGTCTTGTAGATTGTCGGTTAAACAGTCCATACTTATATTCTAAGATATTTTTCCAGAACATGGTATAAACCATCCAATCAAAATAGCAATCATTGTAACAAAGTTATAGACATGAGTACATAATTTTCGAAATGATCACCAAACAGATTGTTCACACACACACAAGACAGAGGATTATGCATGCAATATTTGTATGAAGTACATATACATATATACTTACGTTTGTTTAGACACGCATATATATTTACATAAGTGCATATGCATGTGTTTAAGACTAATTATGTTGAAAAAAGCATTTTTCTTTAAGACATCTCATATAGGTTTCAAACACAGTTACTTTCTATGAACTCTGGGTGTTGAAATGGTTGGTGATAAAAATTGCAGAACTAAAAGTTAATGGTGACATAATCAGCAGGCTCAAAGAGATCATATTGGATTCTCGTTCGTGGCTCACAGCACATGACTCCTTGAGTTTTGATGTTTGATGTGAGGCAACAAGAATACCTACGTTGGCAAGACAAGTTGTTATGCCCATCATAGCATACTTGATTCCGAAGTATCTAGCAACTCCAGTCGAAAGAATACATCGTTTATCTTTTCAAAAATCTTGAAGGGCCCATAATATCACATACTTAGCTTTGGAAAAAGCTTCTCCTTACCCTTCATTTTCCTAAGGTGTGCCTTCTCAAACGGAGAAGCAACTAATACCCTTCCTTCAACTGCAAGTTGCTCTAATGCTTGTATGCTACTTTCTTGTATCATTCTTGAGACTTCTGCAAAGCCTCATTAACCTTAGCACAAGCAATCTCTATATCCTATACAAAGTGATCTGCCTGAAAACTCTGGTCCCTGGTGCACAAAATAGGAAGAACCTTCTTGCCACCTGCGACAATCTCCAATGGTGCCTTTCCCGTCTAAGTATGAACAATGTTGTCGTATGCAAACTCCACCAATGGAAGATACCGCTCCCATTGAGACGTAAGTTCACAGATAGAACAGTTTAACAAGTCCAAAACCACTGAATTGGTAATCTCTGACTATCATCGGTCTGTGGATGAAACGATGAAGAGAATTCGAGTATAGTGCCCACATTACAAGTATGAACAAACTTGTCCAAATCCTTCTTGAGCTGTAGCCAATAGAAGTATCTTTCAACACCGTTGCCTCTGAGCCCAACAATTTTATCCAAGCAGCTTGTGTGCTAGGAGCAGTCAATCAAGTAGTCCTCTCCACTTGGAGGATCCTTTTGGAGTGGGGATTTGACGACTCTTATCGAGAGATAAGAGTATCCCGACTTGACTTTGAAAGCTTTAGAGTGTTCCTTGGTGTGATAAATAGGCTACCTTTCGATTTTGAATCTCGAGGGAGGAACGTGCTTCACGCTTGGCTTTACGAGGAGGAGCGGATTTCTATCAGATATGAAGGACCTGTGGTCTTTGAATGTGAGGATCTTGCAGCACCCACACTCCTTGATCACTTCACTTTGGTTCTTTTGTGGTAAAAGTCAAGGGTTCCTTTTTAAGAGTTTTCGTGCACTCTAATCATGGCTGTGAACAGGCAAATGTCGGGATATCCTCTTTTCTTTGGGGAACCTGGAGAGGATCTTGATCTGTTTCTTGCAGATTTTCGAATGGCCTTACACATCAATCGTATCTTCACAGATGATGAAAGGTTAGGGGTGTTTCAAGTTGTCCTTCGACGTGATGCTGATACATGGTTTCAAGGACTTAGTGAAGAGGTAAGGGTTGCGTTTCCTAGGGTAATTGAGGCATTTCAAGCTCAATTTGGCCAACCTCTTAACACCCAAAAATTGTGGAGAGATATCACTTTGCTAAAGCAAAAATGTTTAAGTGATTATTATGAGTATAGACAAGAGTTCACTCGTTTATAGACTCTTTGGTTGTGTAGCTTGCCTAACCCGAGAGATGGTGCATAATGTTTTAAGAAGGAGAGATTCATTGGAGGACTCATTCCCCCATTAAGGATCAAGGTCAAGGCAGGAGAACCAACAAATTATGCAAATGCTGAGCGTAGGGAAACCCAAAAGGTAAGGAAGATGATGTGTTTGGAGGAGGGAGAAAGTTCAAATACACAAAGAGAACCCTCCCTTCCAACATCAACAACAAGGACAAGGGAGCTTCCGGAGGTAACGGCCGATGTCATTGAGAGCTTAAATGAATCCTTGAACAACATGTCAATTTACCTTGCACAAGCCATAGGTCCAAGGGGACAAGCCAAGAAGCCCGAGGAGAAGAGCCACGACCAAGGCGAGTCTTGCAATGTTGGAATTGCGGTGAATCTGGGCATGGGATGTATAATTGTCCTTGGCCCCGGGGGGAGCCAGGGAGGCCTAACTTGAATTATCCATTATTGAATGCAGGTGAAGGCACTAGTCAACTTGGTTTTGAGTCTCTCAAAAGTCGTAATCTGTGAAGGTCCCGAAGTGAATGGTACCCCTTTCCAAGTCAAGGTATGCAATAGCAATGCAATCTCTGCAAACTGTCGAATGAACCGTCCGTAGTAAGAGCATAAAAGCAACTTATATCATGTACATTTCTAAGAGGCGGCCAATCTCGAATTGCAACCACCTTCGTCGGATTCTCAACCAAGTATCTCCATAAGGAAGGACTCACTTGTCTTCCCATTTATAACCCATTTGTTTCCCTTAAGATGCTCTGAAGAGTGGGGCCCCTTGGGCTTATTTTTCCTTACAAGGGATGCTAAAAGCAGAGCCCCAAAAGCAGCGAACTCAAAAACAACTTGGTCCAAAAGCTGCCATAAAAAGTCAGCAATGCAAAAAGCGGAATTTCTGTACAGTTCTGCCACGTCAACAGTCAGCACGTTTTACGGATGTCCGTGCAACAACCACGTCAGCAGTTTCTTACGCTTTACGTTAAAGCCTAGTGTCCCTTTGGCCCCTCGGCAGTTGTCCATAAGTTGGAACAACTTGATAGTTTTTTTTTTCCCAGAAAAAGATCCTTCTATTAGTTAATGAAAACTACCCATAGGGCTACAACCACCTCTGCAAGAGAGGGCTACAACAAACATGATGGGGAGACTCTCCCAATGAAAAAACAGCATATATACAATGAGGCTAAATTAAGAGATGGGAGGAGGGAAGAGCCACACAGGTGGACGATAGTGCCATCTGAGCACACCCTGGACTATGGTGTAGAAAGGCCCAGGGCGCCAGAGTCGAAGGAAAGCCTCGCGGCGCTCCCGCATGCGGTCGGAGCTGCCATGTAGTCCCTCAAGCTGTCCTCTAAGAGTATGGATCAGCTCTAGCCAAAAGTCACGAACAGTCCCTGCTGGTGGCACAGGGCGAGCCTCAAAGATGCGGAAACAGCGGGCCCGCCAGAGTCAGGCCACTGGTGAGCTCCCAACAAACCTCTCTCTCACTGCACCACTCCTGTGGAGTAAGCTCTGTAGCAGGCTGGAGTGTAGGTCGCCCCCCCTGCATCACTATCATCCTGCTGGTCAAAGATAGCTCAAACTGAAGTGCCGGGCCCGTGAGGGTGGACCAAGCCGCTGCCCCCCAAGTGTACTGTCGAGCCGTGGAGAGAGCAGGCATCAGCCGAAGAACTCGTAGCCACACATGGGCCGAGGGACAGTCCCAAAGACAGTGAGACTAACTCTCCACCAAATGGTCACAAGCTACACATGTGGCCGAGAGACCACTATGCACTAGCCAGCTCCCTACTGTTGTAGCTCTATGTGCGACCAGCCACTGAAACAAGGTGACTCGCCTCGGCTGTCTGGAGTCCCACAACCTCTCCCAAAAGTCTGCCAAGAACTCGACTGTGAGACCCTCCTCCTGCCAATGACGTGCTGCAGCGGGGCGGGCCTCTCTCTGTGCTGCTAGTATATGACTTCCCAGTCGAACAATGTATTGAAAGAACGGGACTCCTGGGTGGTCTGCAGAAAAGAAGGGGTCCCTCCATAGCCACTCACTAGGATCCCACTGTACTCGTGCCAGCGGACAACACTCCCAAGCCCATAGCCTCAAGTGTCCAGTCTCAAGAACTGCTGGGTCAGGGTCTAT
Organism: Adiantum capillus-veneris; assembly: GCF_014529385.1. Lineage (NCBI taxonomy): Eukaryota > Viridiplantae > Streptophyta > Polypodiopsida > Polypodiales > Pteridaceae > Adiantum > Adiantum capillus-veneris. The sequence goes on along the minus strand of NC_140934.1, from coordinate 132,896,027 downwards.
GACGCAGGTCCTCCCACAGATGCCCACTACTCGGATCCTCTGAAAACAGCACTCTGCTACCTGCGAAGCCTCTACTGCAACTCGCTGTAGTCGTCCCCCACCCTGAAGCTCGAAGAACAGGGCTGAGACAGACTCTGAGCAGGCCCTGACTGAAATGAAAACCTCCAGTCGTGTGAAGGCTCCCATCCGGGGTGCTCCCGGCTCGAGAGGCATGAGCCACTCAGCTGGAACTGACTCTGAGGTGTCCTAACACATGCTCTGCACCCCTCTCATGCCCTATAGATGGAAACCCAACACCTCCTCTGACAAACCTGTGAACTCTAGCCAGTCACCTAGAGAGCACGCTGGACCTGCTGCCATGGGACCCCAAGAAACATGAGGCCGACTACCAACCAAGTGGCCTCTCTGAGTGCTAACCATGGGGTTCCAAACGAGGGGCTTCCGTAGGCGCTCCTCCGTGCACGTCGGCTGTCTCTGCTCCAGGCCACACCGTAAGAGCTCCCAAGATCGAAGCAAACTCACAGCGAAGCGGTCCTCCAGTCTCCTACTCAAACCAACTCGGCGCAACTCTGTAAAGATCCATCTGGTCGAAGGTTGCCAAGGGCCTCCTGACTGAGGCACCCTGGCACGAAGCCTCTGCAGCAAGAACTCCTTCCAGGGCTCCTCTCCTGGAAGAAGTCCTCTGACTACGAACTTCCCAAGAAAGGCTCTGCTCTGCTATGCTGGATCAATGATCCCAAGCCCTCCCTGAGAACAAGGAAGTGTGATGACCGACCAAGCCACCTTGGCTCGGGCAATCTGAGTGTCACGACCTGACCAAAGGAAGTTCCTGATCAACCTCTCTACCTGGCTGATACAAGAACTCGAGAAGATCCAGCAAGAAGTGATGTACCACATAGTCGCCAACAACACTTGGTTGGCAACTACTACTCTACCAGCCAACGAAAGACGTGTTGAGCTCCAATGTAATAGGCTTTCTCCTGATGGACAGGAGAAGAGGAGCAATTTGCTGCTCGGGGGACAAGTCCAAACCAACTTGACAACCCAAGTACCGAACTACAGTCCCTGGGGGAATCCACCTGAAACCCTCTCCTGGCATCCAATCTGGCACAGGAGCACTGCCAACCGAGAAAGCCACTGTCTTTCTCCAGTTGATCAGTGTGCCCGATGCACAATAGAAGGTCTCCAAAGCCTGCTCACATCTGTGCAGATTGGCCTCTTGGCCCTCTAGGGAGTGCTAAGCCCCGCAGACCAACCTGCTGTGACACCAAAAATCTGCTCATCGCCTCCGCATAGAACAGGAAACAGAAAGGGGGCAAGAGGACAACCCTGTCTGACCGAGCGTGTGAGCATGAAGCGCTCACCTCTACCTCCTGCCAAAAGCACCTGACTGTGAGCCTGTCTGTACAAAGCTGACACCCCTCTGATCCAAGCATCTGAGAAGCCCATCCTGCGTAGAGTGCCCTCTAGAAAGTCCCAGTCAACTCTGTCGTATGCCTTCTCAAAATCGAGAAGAAGAATCACAAGGTCCTCCCCACGAAGCCGTGCCAGGGCCGAAGCCGTGCCAGAAAGTGAAGATGTTGTCAAGGATACTGCGTTCCTTGACAAAACCTGTCTGAGTCCCATGTATAAGGCTCTCCAAAAGTAGCTGAATCCTCAAACTCAGAGCCTTGGCAAGAATTTTGTAGGCTGAGTTGAGGATGGTCATGGGACGCCACTGTCGAATCTCATCCAAGGAGCCACCCTCCTTTGGAATGAGGTAGATCTCTGATCAGGCCCTCACTCATGCTATCAGGCATCACTCCTGTGTGCAAAATGTACTGAAAGGCACTACAAAGATCTGGGCCAAGCAGGTCCCAGTACTCCAAGAAAAAGCTGGGAGTCAACCCATCCTCACCTGGACAGCTACCACGAGGGAGGGCCCTAGGAGACGTGTGCAGCTCCTCAAGCTGAAGTGGCATCTCTAGCCTCTGGCGCATCTCCTCTGTCGCAAGACAAGGCATCTGTGCCCAAACCTACTCCCTGCATGCATCCTGCCGCTCTGACTGGGGCTCAGCCCCGACAGTAACTCACGGTAAAAGTCAGTAGCAACTGCACGCATATCCTCGGGCTCACAAGCAACTGACCCATCGGGTCTCCTCAACTGATTGACCTTGGCATGCGAGTGCCAAGGTCCCACTATCTCAAAAAAAGCACCATTCACTCTATCACCCACCTGAGTCCACTGAGATGCCTGTCGGTGGAAGGCAAACTCATGACGCCTCTCCTCTGTGCTAGCAAGGTCCTGTCGAGCCTGCTGTAACTGCTCCTCCAACCATGGACTGTCATGCATCCTCTGTAGTGAAGCAATGCCTCGTCTGAGACGCTGCTCCTCCTCTCTCGCTGCAGCCCGGCGAGCCAAAGACTCCTAAAGAAAAAAGTGGCTAAGCTGAGCTAGGCCTAAGGCCACTCTGTCTGCAGGTGGAACCTGGTTGTCCATGCCCTCTGTCCAGAGAGCCTCTACCCTCTCTATGAGTGCTGAGTCCAACAAGACCCGCTCTGGGATGCGAAGCATCGTGCTCCCACTCCTCTGCCTGTCTGCCACTGTGAGGATCACTGGTGCATGGTCCAAGAAGGATGTCCCTGCCAGGATGCCCACTGATCCCCCCAAGTCACTGAAGTGGTCACTAGTGTAGAAGCGATCTATCCGCGATAGATTCACTCCTCCCACTCTGCGGTCCGATCTAGAGAAGGCAAGACTGGCTGGAGGCCTCACAAAGCCAGAGTGCTGCCATGTATCCGAGACCCTCAAAGTCATACACAACCTCTCCCAAGCTGCTAACTCGACTCCATGCACAATAGCATGGCTGCCTCCAATCCTGTCAGAAGGGTCCTCCAACATGTTGAAGTCCCCTCCTACACACCAATGGTCGGCTTGCGGCAAAGACTCAACAATCTGTGTCCAACAGCACTCGCCACATTGGGCGCATAGATGTTCAGGAAGCCCACAAGGCCACCCTGAACCTGCATAGTAATCCACTGAGCCCTGCCTGGCACAATAATCCCTCTGCCCACAATGGCCTGCTGCAATGAATCCTCAATAGTCATACATACCCCACCCTGGATGCCTCCAGGTCCAAAAGCAGCTGACCAAAAGGTATCATATCGTCCACGCAAAATCTGACCACATCGCCGAATGCGGCTCTCACACAGATGGTGCTCCTGAAACATAAGGAGATCAATCTCTCCTCCCACAAGGCAACGCTAAAGCTCCTGACGCAATCGGCCCCGCTGTCGCTGAAACTGGGGCCCACCTAGTCCCTGCACGTTCCATGAGACAATCCTCATGGGGAGCGAGAGAACAGATGCTGCCGCAGCAGCAAGACGGGCTATCTTCGAGGCTGGCTTGGATGGGGAGTAATCCGCATCCGAGCGTCCTCTAGATAGGCGAGACTGCAGTGAGTGCCTAGCCCAAGCCCAAGCAGAGCGAGCCCTGCGTAAAGCGACCTCCTCTGTCCAGGAGTCCTCATGAATGTATACATAGCAAGGCAAACACTGCGTATCAGCAAAGAAGTACACCACAATGTGCCTACATCCTGCTGAGTCTGGGGGTGTCACCGCAAACTTGGCAATGGCCACAAAGTCTGCAGCAAATCTATAACTCCAAGTTCTCCCATGTGATGAGAGAACTCGAAAACCTGTGTATGCAACCATCCCAACACTGAGTCGAGGGACCACTCTGTCTCGGCCCTGCCACAGAGGGGGAAGGAGAAACCAATTGCTGAGTCCAAGACCTCTGTCCCCCTAGCGGCGAGGAACAAAGCATGGACCCTGAAGCAGGCTACCTCGTGGTCTGTTGCGGAATCGCCGAGAAAGCGAGTGAACCCGTAGTCGAAGAAGTCCCAGCGGCGTCGGAGGTCAATGCTCGTCAGACCACGAGGGATAGCTGCAAGGGAAGATGTCTGAATCTGCAGAGGGGGCCGCAAGAAGGGCTGACCCTCTCTCGTGGCAAAGGCGCTGCCAAGAGATCTCCTAGCCGCCAGAGAGGGACCAGGCTCCTGAGTCGACTGTGGAACTGGAGCAGGAGGAGGGGGAGAAGGAGCTAGGGGGAGCCGAGGAGAAGAGGGACGGGATGGGGCGATAGAGATAGAGAGGCGAGGTGGAGAGGCCATGGGAGCAGAGGGCGGGGGGGAGGATGAAGAGGAGGAGGGGAACTCTGAAGGGGGAGCGGCTGTCGAGGGTGAAGCGGAGGTAGAGGCTGGCGTAGGGGACTCCTCCTGCTCAAGAGGACCAAAGCGGTTCCCCGTGGGAACCCACAGCTGCTGAGTAGGCACCTGAGGGCCACTCTGAGCGCCAGGCTGTCGCTGTGGCCCCTGGCGTCGATGGCCAAGGGCCTGCTACCACCCCTCCTCCGCTGGAGCCCCAGGCTCGGAGGGTGGCTCTGAATCTGTGCGCTGTGCCGCTGACTGTGGCTGCGGCCCAACCCTGGCAGGTTGGGACTGAGGCTGCGGTGCAGGTCGCGGCCTCCTCCGTGGACAGGCCTTCGCTAGGTGGCCCATCTGTCGGCGAATGAAGCACTGGTTCGGGAGGCCCAAGTACTCTACACTGTCTAAACCAACCCCCACTCACCCGAGGCAGAAGTATGACCTTCGGGAGCGTGTGGGTATCTCTGACCAAAACTCGAGCTGAGGGGATGCCAACCGCCTTGGCAACTACTGATGCTGCCGTACGAGGTGTCTCCAGGATAGTCCCGATGGCAGAGCTGATCTTGGAAAGAAGTGGTAGGTACTCCCTCCGTAAACCCGAAAAGCAGACTGAGATAGGGATGTCTGCCTCCTCTACTAGAACAAGTCGAATGGTGGGCTCAGCGGGTTCGGGCGAGGGGGCTTCTGGCGAGTCCCTCTGTGGTGAAGCCGGAGCCTCCATCTGTGTCTACTACTATGTCGTAAGGAGAGGTCGACGGGTGGCGCTACAATCAGGCGCAGGAAACACTGCCCCAAAAAATGAAGCAATGCCAAGGAGGCCGAATTGCAAGGGTTGACAGGGAGAAACCGAGGCGGCGGGAAGACGAGGGGGGGGGGGGCAGCGGGTTGGGGGAAGGTGGAAGCGTTGGCGGCAGCAAAAGGGGGTGACAGGGGCGGCAGTGGCTAAAAGACAGCGGGCAAGCTGGCAGCGGACGGCACAGGCTGGCAGGTAGCGCGGGGGTGGGCAGTGAGGCAGAAGGGCAGGGGGGGAGGCAGCGGGTTGAGGTATGGGGGGGGGGGGGGAGAGCAATGGCGTGCGCAGGTGAAGCAACAGCAGCAGCGAGCCCCGCTGGCCTTTATCAAGAGCTGTCAGCTGTTGATCTTTAGTCTCGCAGGCATTGGTCGACAGTTGGTTGCTTCGAGGGACCTGCTTCTTCCTGTGTCTCCGTTTGTCCCTCTCGTAGCAACTGACTCGAACAACTTGATAGTTGGTCATGCCACGTCATGAGTTTGTGACATACCCCCCTCTTGAAAGAACAGTAATCGCCCTCGATTACGACTGCAAAACAGACAGAGGCCATAAACCATTTCAGCAGACACTGACTCTAAGTACCGACGCTGATTCAACCTAGTTCTTCCAAAAGAACCTCGGTTATTAGAGAAGGGGCTGATTCAGCCTAGTTCTTCACCCTTTTGCTCCCCAGTGCTCCTAGTGCAGAAGAAGGACGGCTCATGGCGCATGTGTATTGATTACCGTGCGTTGAATAAGAATACTATCAAGAATAGGTTTCCTATTCCTCGCATTGATGATATTCTCGATCGTTTAGAGGGTGCTGCAATTTTCAGCAGGATAGACCTGAAGAGTGGGTACCATCAGATTCGTATAAGCCCAAAGGATGTGCACAAGACTGCGTTTAGAACGACATTTGGTCTTTATGAGTTTCTAGTGATGCCGTTTGGGCTAACAAATGCTCCAGCCACGTTCAACAGAATGATGGACCGGATTTTCCGCTCGCATCAACAGTTTGTTGGAACATTCTTCGATGACATGATTGTGTATTCGAAGAATGAAGAGGAGCATAGGCGTCACTTGACCATTGTGTTCGAAGAGCTGCGCAGTCACAGGTTACTTGTCAATCCTAAGAAAAGTGAATTCTTCCTTGAAGAGATCCACTTTCTGGGCCACATAGTCTCAAAGGATGGTGTTAGAATGGATCCCGCAAAGGTCGAAGCTATCAAGACATGGCCAGACTTGAAGACTGTGCACGATGTCAGAAGCTTCTTGGGATTGTGTTCCTACTATAGAAGGTTTATCAGAAATTTTGCAGAGATAGCATCGCCTCTTCACGCATTGCAAAAGAAAGAGGTCACTTTCAGATGGACCCAAAAAGAGATTTCAGCTTTTAGTCTCTTAAAGGAAAAGTTGACTTCAGATCCAGTTATTGTTTTGCCAGATCTCAGGAAGTCATTTGTGGTCCAGTGTGACGCGTGTGGCAGTAGCATCGGAGCAGTGCTAATGTAAGATGGACGGGTAGTAGCATATGAAAGCCGAATTTTGCAAGGGCCACAGAGGACTATGCAAGTCTATGAGAAAGAACTCTTGGCCGTTATTCATGCGCTTTCTAGCTGGAAGCACTACCTCTTAGGTGCTGATTTTGTTGTCCAAACAGATCATCAGACCTTGCGATACTTCTTGACACAGTCAAAGTTATCCGAAAAGCATATGCGATGGGCAAACATTCTTTCCATGTTCCACTTCCAGATTATGCATGTGGAAGGCAAGAAGAATGTTGTGGCTGATGCGTTATCAAGAAAGCCACAAATTTCAGCTGTGTCAATTCCTTATCATCATGAGTTAGATGACATGAAGGAACAGTATACTGCTGATGAAGATTTTGCAAGGATCTTTGAACAGTTACAAGAGGGGCAACATCACGAGCACTACCTCCTCAGAGACGGTTTTATGATGATGCATGGCAGACTTTGTGTCACTAGGCCACTGCGACATAAGGTCATGGAAGAGAGTCATGTCCCACCGTATGCAGGGCATCGTGGCATTGATGCAACAGTTAAAGCGGTAGAGACGTTCTTCTATTGGCCTACCTTGAGGAGAGATGTGGATGCCTTTGTGCGAGCATGCATAGTTTGCCAAAAGGTCAAGTTTGACAGGCAAAAGGCACCAGGGTTGTTACAACCACTGCCGATTCCGGATAAGCCATGGGAAAGCATTGCTATGGACTTTATCTTTGATCTTCCAAGGACACCAACGGGGAATGATGGTATATGGACCATTATCTGCAGGTTCAGCAAGCAGGCCCATTTTATCCCTGTCAGGAAGAAGATAAAATCTGATCAGATGGCACGCTTGTTCATGTACAATGTGTTTAAGTACCATGGTATGCCACAATCGATTATCAGTGATCGTGATCCTCGCATGACCAGTTTGTTCTGGAGAGGATTGTTTGAGAACATGGGTACTACGCTCAAGTTCTCGTCTTCGTTTCATCCACAAACTGATGGACAGTCAGAAGAGGCCAATTCTACTGTCTTAGATCTGCTGAAATGCTATGTGTCAGATAATAAGGGCAAGTGGGAACAGTATTTGCCTATGCTTGAGTATGCGTACAATAATACAGTGCATTCGTCTACTGGCAAAGCACCTTTTGAAATTGTTGAAGGCGGCAAAAAGGTTCCTCCCATTTTGCACACAAAGGACAAGATCTTTGAGGCAGATCGATATGTTGAGAACATGGATGAGATGTATAAGAAGATTAAAGTTGCCTTGGAGAAGACTCAGGCAAAACAGAAAAAGGTTGTTGATCGTCACCGTCGTGAATTGCTACTATCACCTGGTGATTGGGTTCTCTTAAGGTTCGAAAAGGCAAGGTTAAAGAAGATGAAGGGCAAGGAACGGCTGTTTCCTAAGCTCAGCATGCGTTACTATGGGCCTTTTCAAGTGCTTGACAAGATCAGCGATGTGGCTTACAGGCTGAAATTGCCTGATGCGTGGAAGATTCATAATGCGTTTCACGTGAGTCTTCTAAGACCCTTCGTGGGTGATGTGCCAGAAGATATGCCAGTTGAGGATCAGCCAGAAGTTGAGGAACTTGATGAGATCCTGGTACCTGAGCAAGTTTTGGCACATAAGGACAGAAAAGTTAAAGGACAAGTTGCAAGACGCTATTTGGTGAAGTTCAAGAACTATCCGCCTATGGATGCAAAGTGGATGGAAGAGCATGAACTGTCAGAGTCACCAAATGTATTGCAGCTTTACCTTGAAGCCTTTGGGTTACAGCCTACTTATGCCCCAACCCAATGTGTGCAAAGGAGGGGTAATGATAGAGCTAGTACATCGAATGTACATATGAATTCAGTGCCATAGATAGAAATGGCAAAAGTATGAAGGCCTCATTAAGTCATTTGTATCTATGTATGTTACGACCTTTCTTGCGGATACATGCGATGATAAAAGAGTGTTGATAGCACAAGATCATCAGTGGCGTGTATTTATGGTATGCAATCGAGGACGTTTGCCATTTCAAGAGGGGGGTATGTCACGAGGACGTGGCAGTTATTAACCATGTCACAGAGATGTGGCAACTGCTAACCTTGGTTGTTGGTTTCTTTCCAATGGGGTTTATTTTATTTATTTTGAGACCCTCTTTTTGAAGTAGCAAACGGTCGGACATTGTATGGCCAATGTGAACGGTAGATTCACCCGCAGACGGGAAGTGGTCGGCACTGGAATTCGTATGGTAAGAGGATGTCTAGGCTCAGAGCAAGATCATATAGGTCCCCCCGTCGCACTTAGCAAGTTGGTGGATACTAGGAAGTGAACTCAATTAAGGCATAAAGTCAAGGTGGGACTACCAACAAAAAGTATCCGACAGTTGGGCCACATTGCATTTTTGGATGCGGTCCCAATGAGGATAGATGGTCAGAAGACCAGTGGGAGCCCAACGGAAGCATCTCCTAAAATTTAGGGAACTGCTATTTTGGGCCACGAAATGTGTTCGCGTCATTACCTTCGGTATGACTAGGGGAACACTTTACAACTCTACCGCGAAGTCAACTCACGCACCAGTTGAGATATTTATGCAGGGAAAGCCCAAACTCGGAAACTGGGCGACGTGTCAGCTTGTGAGAGATTCTGCCACTCTAGGAGGCAAAAACGAGCTGCATATCAACAAAGGGGGTGCCATTTTCAGCCACAGGCGGATTGCAACAGGTACAGAAGCTATGGAATGCTTACCTTGCCCTCTATGCACAGTATGGTGACGGGAGTGATGCCCCGCACGCTACATACTGCTCTCTTTCTCCCCTACGTGCAGTTATGTGATGCCCCACAAGAGGGCTACTCATTTGACTGATGTACAGTTGTGTGGGTTCATGCTTTTGTGCTGAGGCAAGAGCCTCCTTGAGCAGGAACAGGGGTAGCTAACTGCTGCTCCAAAGCAGGCACTGGTGAGGGTCATAACCTCACCGTACAGGTGCAAAATCAGCGCTGTGTATGCGCTGTAATTTGACTGTTTTTCAGCCATACGGACGCCAGGATCATTGGGAATCGTGCCCCACTGGCAAAGGACAGTTAGGGGACTGTTTGGGGCTGAAAACAGGGCAAAAACCAGTAAATACGGCGTGCTGAATTTACTGTTTTTGGACAGGAATCAGAGGGTATACGACAGTGCAAGCGAGTTCCAGCAGGGGAATTGGTTTCGCGCAAGTTTTGGGGCTGTTATGCTGCCGAAATTTGGCCAAATCAAATGGTATCTAGGTGGATACACGTGAAGGATTCCCAGGACCTTACCTTGTAATTTACCCTCCTAAAGAATAAAGAAATACCGAAAGGGGCGCCAATTTTGGGGCCTACAGGTTGTCGGCGTCTGCTCGGAGCATTCTAGCTTCCGAGCCGTGTGTGTATTCAAGTGTTAACTCCCGTCGCAGGTTCTCTTTGCAAAGTGCTCTGTGTATGTGTTTAAAGTAAAGAATTTCGGGTGAAAGCCAACGCCTACCGCCCTACGGGCCGGTTACAGGAACATTGGCACGAAGTTACAATTATCGTCATCATTCCACCCGCAGACAGATGTGCAATCTGAGATCGCAAATTCAGTTGTTTTGGATTTATTGAAGTCTTACATTTTTTATCAAAAGACTCAATGGGAATTTTTTTTGCCTTTGGTGGAATTTGCCTACGATAACACGGTTCACTCATTGACGAGGAAGGCACCATTTGAGATAATTGATTTTGGCCTTGAAAACATTCTGCTTTCAGAAGCAATCACATGGCCTTCTTGCATCAAGACCGCTCCCAGACTATGACCACAAGCGTCACAATAAACTTCAAATGGCTTTTGCAAGTCTGGCAAAGCCAACACTGGTCCAGTAGTCGATTTTTCCTTGAGTGTCTAAAAAGCAGTCACCTCTGTCGATCCCCACGAGAAAGGGACTCCTTCTTGAGTCAATAAGTGCAAAGGCAAAGCTATCTCTACAAACTTCCAAAAGAACCGCCGGCAAAAAACTCGCTCTTTTTGGCATTAATAACCAATCTATGATCACGTAATGCCTGAAAGACCTGTAGCAAATGGTGTCGATGCTTTGCTTCATCCTTGGACAAAACTATAATATCATCAAAGAAAGCGCCTACAAAAGATCGAGGCTCTCAAAAATCTTATCCATCATTCGGTTAAAATTTGTTGGAGCATTGGTAAGTTTAAAAGGCATCACCAAAAATTCGTATAAACCAAAGCTTGTCCAAAAGACTAACTTGTAGGCATCTCCCAGAGCGATTCTGATCTGATGATATCCGCTTTTCAAATCAATCCTGCTGAAACAAGAGGATCCCTGAAGTGTCTGTCAAGAATATCATCGATCCTTGGAATCGGGAATCTGTTCTTGATGGTGATTTTATTGAGAGCTCTATAGTCAATGCACATTCTCCAGGATCCGTCTTTCTTTAGTACCAATAAAACCGGAGAACAGTAAGGTGAAGTACTAGGTTGGATGAGACCCTTTTGAAGGTCTTTCACTTGGTTCATGATTTCTTCATTTTGGGCTCGGCTAACACGGTAAGGTGGCCGACTCGGTGGTGTGGTTCCAGGGACCAAATCAATAGTGTGGTCCTCAGGACGAGATGGAGGTAACTCGCCTTGCAGGCCTTCTGAGAAACAATCAGCATGTGTGTGCAGAAATTCTTGTCGTTCTTTGTCCAATTCAAATATTCGTTTGTTGTTCATCATTTAATTCTTTCAAATAAATCGAGTAAACAAAAAATACTGGATTTCATTGATTTTGAAATAGATACAATAGGGATGGACTTGTCCTTCAATTTTCCATCAAGTACAATTTTCTTGCCCTTCTCATTGGTCAAGGTCGCTTTCTTTTGGCTTGATAGTCGACCACGGCGTTGTTCTTATGGTACCAAGGGATTCCTAGGAGGACGTCACACCCTTCCAAAGGCACGATGTAAAAGTCCTCGTGCCCTAAATACCCCCAACAATGCAAACAAAGTTTGCCAATAGCAGGTGTAAGGCTACATCCCGTCTAGGCGCCGCTAGAACTGCCTCTGCCAGTGGCCCCATCCTATCGAGCGTAATCTCGAGTCGAGCCGCCAATTCAGGTGAAATAAGTTCCTCGCAACCAAAACACTTCCCCTCTTTGAGATAGTCGGCTCTCTCTTCCGCAGTCAATTGGTGTCACGTGACACATCCAACCACCCTATGTGTCTGTGGGCAAGCTATAGCATGACAGGGTTCAGTTCAGTCCAGTCAGTCCAGCTTAGGAAGTGTTCTGGCACTTCTGTGAGTCTGTTCGCAGACCGTGCATGCCCAGGCACTTAGAGTAGATGCATATCCTCTGGTTGCACACAACACCATCATCATAATCCATCAGGAGCATTTTCCAATGTATTAAACCTATTCTCCCTATTTTTGACAATTTTCACTTATTATTTTTAAGTGACTTTTGTTGGGAACTGGGTAGGGCAATTTTGCTAAAGTACTATATAAGGAAACCCTAGCGCTAGCTTATCTGGCACAAGAGAAGTGCACCAGGCAATCCACTTGCAGTAGGCATCTCTCTCCCCCTCTCAAGAAAGAACCAACCCAAAGACCTGGCGTTTTTCAGCTTTAACCCATCAGCATTTTCAGCTTTAAGACTCAGTCAGCCCAGCGTTTTTAGGAACACAATTCAGCAGTACAAAGATCAGCAGAATCCAGTGTTTTCAAGCAAGTCAAACCAGCGTTTTTCAGCCCAAATGAACCTGCGTTTTCAGCCAAGACTTGCAGAAGATTTCAGTCCTTAAATCAGCGTTTTTGCCAGGCTGTACCAGCATTTTCAGCAGCATGACATCAGCGTTTTCAGCAGCAGGACATCAGCGTTTCCAGTACCATGAACAACAGCAGATCTCGCACCCCCAACAGTTAGTATTTTCGGTCTCGTCGTCACCGTCGACTCCAAACCTAGACGCACATTGCATCATAGCTTCGCAACTTGCATCAGCATCTTGTACCAGATTGTGCAATCAATAGCATAGACCTCTCTCGCCATCGAGAGAGGGGCCCTTGGACGAGGGTTTTACAACTTTCCGGTGTCATATTCTCTTCTCTCTCTATCTCTCAGTCTCAGCACCTTCATTCACAATGTTCATCCACTTTGTTTGTGATCACTTGCACTCTCTCATTAAAGAACGGAAGGCTCTCCCTACCCTAAGTAAAAAGGAACCTTGAGCACAGTTCGGAGCACTCATCTTGAGCAAAGTTCAACATTCACTTCCCCTGCACCTTACATTGGTATCAGAGCTTTGGCAGTGTTCTGTATCGCTCAAGGAAAGAACCACAAGAACCACAAAAAAAAAAAAAATGTGCTTGTTGAGGTCGCACGTAACCCAAGTCCTCTTGGGCGTGTCAATTCCTAATCGTGTTTTTGAAGAGTGACAAGAAACCCAAGAAAGAAGGGCTTGTCCAGCCTCCCCTTGTACCTCTTTTCACTCATTGAGAGCGGACAGTGCACTTAGCGGCTGGCCAATCGACGTGAGGTGGAAAAAAGCAACCTTGGTGTGAGCGCAAGGCCGCCAAGGGGTGCGCCCGCTGAAAGGAGCAGAACTCGGGTCAAGAGAAGATCCTTCTCTAACACAAATTGCAAGCGAAAGAAGAACCTCAAGACCCTCAAGAACCTCAAAAACTCAAGACCCCCGAGAACCCAAGACCCACAAGAACCCAAGTTCCTCGTGAACGTAAGAACCAAAGATCACAGTGTATGGTCATCACCCGAAGCAGAATGGATACTTGGAATGGAGGTGGTGAGCATGGGAGTGACGAAGAAGAGTTTTCCTCACCAAGAGGTTTTCCTGACCTTTCCCCATCTACGCCAAAGAATACACCAGATCCTATGGAGGCATTCGACAAGATGATGATGGACAGGAAGTTAGAACGCGAAGCAAGAAAAGCAGAAATACAAACTTGAACACAAAGAAAGAATGGCAGCCATAGAGCATGAGCACAACGAAAAGAAAGCCCCCTTGTTCCAATTCTTTTCTGAAGTGCAAGTGTCAGAGACGTGGCAGCTGTTAACTATGTCACGAGGACGTGGCAACTGGTAACTTTAGTTGTTGGTTTCTTTCCAATGGGTTTTGTTTTATTTTTGAGACCCTCTTCTTGAAGTAGCAAACGGTCGGACATTGTATGGCCAATGTGAACGGTAGTTTCACCCGCACATGGGTAGTGGTCGGCACTGGAATTCGTACGGTAAGAGGATGTCTAGGCGCAGAGCAAGATCATATAGGTCCCCCCATCGCACTTAGCAAGTTGGTGGATACTAGAAACTCAATAAAGGCCTAAAGTCAAGATGTGACTACCAACAGAAAGTATCCGACAGTTGGGCCACATTGCACTTTTGGATGCGGTCCCAATGAGGATAGATGGTCAGAAGAGCATTGTGAGCCCAACGGAATCATTTCCTAAAATTTAGGAAACTGCTATTTTGGGCTGTGAAATGTGCTTGCGTCATTACCTCTTGTATGACTAGTGGAACATTTTACAACTCTGCCGCGAAGTCAACTGAGCAACCAGTCGGGAGATTTTTAAGCGGCAAACCCGAAACGGGAAAAATGCTTGGAACATTCCAAGTGGCACATTTCTGTGCACTTGCCTCATGCATCAAGAAGTGGTGCTGAATTTATAGCTGGGAGGCTCATTTGTGAGTTTCCTGCCACAGGTTAAGAGCTATGTAGTGCTTCCTTTCCCTCTATGTACAGTGTGATGCCACGAGTGATGCCCTACACGCTACACATTGCTCTCTCTCTCTCTCCCTTACGTGCAGTTATGTGATGCCCCACAAGAGGGCTTTTCATTTGACTGATGTACAGTTGTGTGGATTCATGCGCGATTGCCGAGGCAAGAGCCTCTTGCACAGGTACTGGGTTAGCTAGTGGCTAATCCCTCGCACGTAGAGGTGAATTCGGAGAGGTTTCACGTAAGAAATCTCGTCCGATTCAAAGGGCAAGTAGCCCTATAGGTGCGGAAGCTCGAGGTCTTGCTACAGATGCGACCGGCACGCAAAACGGAGCCCAAAACAGGGAATTACAGCCTGCTGTGTATTTTTGCAGGTTTAGGGTTTCGGCCCTAAACGGACCCTAATACCCCCACGAGGTTCGGGGATGCGAGGGGACTGCTGTACAGGTGATCTGGTGCATTTTCGGGGCAGAAAACAGAGAATCCAGCGTGCTGCAGATTCTTGCCAAGTTTTGCAAAGTGTCCCTATGCGTCGGGAAAGTCATGTGATGCCCCACAAGAGGGCTTTTCATTTGACTGATGTACAGTTGTGTGGGTTCATGTGTGATTGCCGAGGCAAGAGCCTCTTGCACAGGTACTGGGTTAGCTAGTGGCTAATCCCTCGCAGGTACAGATGAATTCGGAGAGGTTTCACGTGAGAAATCTCGTCCGATTCAAAGGGCAAGTAGCCCTACAGGTGCGGGAGCTCGAGGTCTTGCTATAGATGCGACCGGCACGCGAAACGGAGCCCAAAACAGGGAATTACAGCCTGCTGTGTATTTTTGCAGGTTTAGGGTTTCGGCCCTAAACGGACCCTAATACCCCCAGGAGGTTCGGGGATGCGAGGAGACCGTTGTACAGGTGATCTGGCGCATTTTCGGGGCAGAAAACAGAGAATCCAGCGTGCTGCAGATTGTTGCCAGGTTTTGCAAAGTGTCCCTATGCATCAGGAAAGTCATCTATTGCGTGGGGATACTGACTGTGAAGCGTTCTAGTACAGTTATGCTGCCGAAATCGGGCCAGAACAGGTGTTTCTTAGCCTGGATTGTGCGGGGTAGCTCGTAGGAGATCACAGGTTTTATTCCCTCTGTTAAAGAATAAAGAAATACGGAAAGGGGCGCCAATTTTGGGGCCTACACATTGTCGGCGTCTGCTCGAAGCATTCTAGCTTCCGAGCCGTGTGTGTGCTTAAGTGTTAATCCCCGTGACAGGTTTCCTTTGCACGTTCTCTTTGTGTGTGTCTAAAGTAAAGATTTTCGGGTGAAAGCCAACGCCTACCGCCCCACATGCCGGTTTCAAGGTTCCATTGCTGGGACATCAATCACTTTTTCGTTAAAGAGTGAGCCTCAGTTGTTTTGGATAAAGACACAGAGTGTAGGAACGCGGGATTACACTATGGCCAACAAAGGGAAGGGCATTATGGAAGAGGGTTCCTCTTCAAATGACACGCAGGAGATCCCTATGGTTTTCAAGATTGGCGAGAGCTCACGGCCACGTCAGTTTGTACCTCCTATCAATGTGAATGTCCCTCCAGTAGTACAGGGCTTTACGACTGGGCAACTTGAGGATGATGCTTTCAGGACTCAGTTAGTTGCCGCGGTGAATGTCTTTTCACAGCTGGTGCAGAACCCAAGGTTTATGGAGTTCTTGCAAGCGCCACCAGTGCAATACCAAAATAGGCACCTACGCCGCGTAAGGAGCTTGTTGATGCTCAAGCCCAGGTGCTTCATGCGGCTCAGGAGGAAAGGAAACACTCGAATGTTGCGGAGTCAGGGGCTTCAAAACAGGTTCCTCCTGTGCTTGAACAGGTGGCTAGAGCGCCTATTCCACAGGTTATGCCAGTTCAGCCCGCCACCTTTCAAAGCCAGCATGCTGTCTTGAATAGACAGGGAACTGGATACCAAGCTATGCACCCAGTTTTCCACCACCCATTGGTACATCCTGGGTATTTCGGGGGTGGATCAGTGTTCCAAAGTATGGCTGGTTATGCACCTGGAAGTCAGCCATACATGCCAGGAACAGTGTTTGGGGGTATGCAAGGCATCATGCCAAACCCCATGTATGGTAGTATCGACATGCAGTAGGGTTTTCAGAGCAACCACGGCCAGTTTGAGGTGCCACAAGGTCATTTTGGCATGGCTGGTTTTTCTGGACAACAGCTAGATATCGCACCTCTGACGCAAAATGTCAATGGCCAAGATGTGCCGATCATGCCTACTACAGTGCCCATGTTGCAGACCATTCCTTATGACAACTTGGGGGCACTAGAGAAGCCGAAGGCTTACAAAGAAGGTGGTGCAGCTGTAAAGTTCAGTACCTTCAGTGGTTTCGAGGATAAGACAAAGGCCCTCACTTTCCTCCAGCAGTTTGATACAGCTTATGTGGGAGGGAATTTTACAGAGGCCTCAAAGGTCAGGAAAGCTGCCACTTCCTTAAAGGACAATGCGCTTACATGGTGGACGACATTGTTAATGCAAGGACTGGCACCCGCCACTTGGGTTTATTTCAAGCAAATGTTTGCATCTGCTTGGCTGTCAAATGAATTTGAAGGCGACGTCATGACAGATTGGCACTAGCTTACTTCAGCTTCGTGCAAGAGCTTGTTGGAGTACATTGTACAATAGGAGGTTTTGTAAAGCGTTACTCTCGGTGACCTACAGATTTGTGCCATTAACAGAGCAGATAGAGAAGTACTGTTGTGGGCTGCCTAAAGGGCTTCGCGATTACCGTACCAAGAACAGAGTGGCTACCCTCACTCAGCTAATGGAAGTTGCGAACACTGGTCTTGCCTTGTTGAAAGGAGAGGACAGTGGATTTCCGAGCAACGACAAAGGAGGGCAGCAAAAGAAAAATTCAGCGAAGAAGCCCTTTGTGAAAACGACTCCTGATGTGTCACAGGGGTCTAGAAAAGGCCACCAAAGACAAGGATTCAGCCGGGACTTGTGGAGCGCAGGCAAAGAAGCAGAAAAGGAAGCCTTTTGTGCGCAAGTCAAGGAAAAGAAGGTCCTAATGGCTGAAAACAAATGCTTTATATGCGAGCAGCTTGGTCACTTTGCTACCAATTGTCCACAAAGGAAAAGACCAGCTGACTCAGAGAATAAAGAAGACCAGAAAGGCAAGAAGCCTAAACCCACGGCAGGTTTAGTACCACACATGGTGGGTGACAGTGTAACAAACTTGGACACTCCAAGTCAAGAATCAACCGCGACAGCACCAAATAACCACTTCAAAACAATTCACAGATCACAATAGATTTGCACTGGCCCGGCGGAGTTCCGTGCCTAGAGATATTGGCCCCAAAGACTGGCGCCCCTTTCGGTATTTCTTTTTGTATTAATCAATCATCAAATTACAAGAGAGCGGTTAGGGTTTCACTCTCAGACTCTGCGTCCAGATGTGCTCTGAGAAGTGAGGCCCTCACCACTAATTTAAAGGTTACAAGGGATGCCCAAAAGCAGAGCCCCAAAAGCTTTTAAAATCAAAAGCATCAGTTCTCTCTCTCTTGAGAGTCTTTTCTCTTTTTTTTTTTTTAAAAGCAAAAGCAAAATTCGCGTCGCTCATCATTTTCCAAAAAAAAAAAAGTCTTTTTTTAAAAAAATAATCCGCCTCCGCGATTTCCGAAATTTAGGGTTTTTGGCAAAAATTAGGGTTTGCAAGAATTTTAGGGTTTCTGTTGTCTGCCACGTCATCACTTTGTGACATACCCCCCTCTTGAAAGCATTGTAATCGACCGCGATTACGCCTGCAAAACCGACAAAAGCCATAAACCGTCTTAGCAGACACTGACTGTTAGTACCTACGTACTAGGAACACACATCTAGCACATGTACAAAATCGACAGTCACATCACACGACATCACCAGACATCACAGGACATCACATGACATTCAACATTCATTCGGATCTTAGACCATGATTTATCGGCAATGTAGCTAGCAATCACATCTAGGTCCAATCGGGACCTCAACGATGTCCGATTGACTAACCCCTATTGCAACCATGTCTATTCGAGATCAATCAGACCAAAATGCTGCAGTCATTTCGGCTATCAGTTCCTGCACTCACAAGAAGTCAAGAACAAATCAGTATCATAATCAGGAATTCCATTTCATAAAGTCATCCAACAGAATACTGTCAGCTCTCAGTATCCCTGAAGCTCAAAGAGACATCAATGACTTTAGTATCAAAATCGAGGCATCTGTTGACAAAGGAGTGGAGTGACTCCCCTCTTGTGCATCCAACTGCACCAGATCTCCGGCCAAGCTGAATTCTGGGTTCCGTTTGGAGTAGACTATGCTAAACCAAAACATCGAGGTAAAGTTTCACAATCCGAGGAGTATCTGCTAGGTCCTCCTCCTCCATCCACTTCGCATCAAATGCAGGAAAATTCTTGAACTTAACCAAGAACCGCCTTCGGACTTTACCTTTCTTCGTATCATTATGTGCCAAAATCTGTTCAGGAACACGGATCTCCTCGTTTTCTTCCACTTTGGGTTGCTCATCAGGCTCCCCATCATCAGGCACATCACCCTTAACAGGGTTCAAGAGACTCACATGCAATGCATTATGAATCCTCCAAGTATCTGGCAGTTTCAATCGGAAGGAGACATCATTTATCTTGTCAGTAATCTGGAAAGGTCCGTAGTATCACATACTAAGCTTTGGAAAAAGCCTCTCCTTTCCCTTTTTCTTTCTTAGGCGTGCCTTCTCAAAAGTAAGAGCACCCAATCATCCTCCTTCAGTTTCCAGTCGCGACGATGGCGGTCCGCTGCCTTTTTCTGTCGTTCTTGAGACTTCTGTAAAGTCTCGCGAACCTTGGCAAAAGCCGTATCCAAATCTCGCGAATATTCATCCGCTTTAAATTTCTAATCTTTCGTGCTCATGAAGGATGGAACCTTCGCAGCAGTTTCAACAATCTCACATGGCGTCTTCCCCGTCGAAGAGTCTATCGTGTTATTGTAGGCCAATTCCACCAAAGGTAAGTTCTTTTCCCATTGAGTCTTCTGATGCGAGATACAAGACTTCAATAAATCTAAAATCACTGAATTGGCAATCTCAAATTGCCCGTCAGTCTGCAAGTGGAACGATGACGAGAACTGCAACCGCGTGCCAATGTTCTCCCAAATTGCCTTCCAAAACAAACTCATAAATCTGGGGTCTCTGTCGGAGACAATCGTCTCAGGCGTGCCATGTAATCGGAAAATCATCGTGATCATTCTGTATTCTCGGGAGATCAAAAAATGAAATCCATTTCAATATTTTCCCAGGGGCGGGTGGGTATGGGTAAAGGCTGTAACAATCCCTGTGCTTTATGCCTGTCAAACTTGACCTTCTGGCATACCAAGCAACTGCGCACAAACTCTTCCACATCCTTCTTCAGTCTCCGCCAAAAGAAATCTCTCTCTACCCCTTTCATGGTGGTAGCAATGCCGCGGTGACCCGTAAAAGGTGGACAGTGGCAATCAGTCATAACCTTTTCCCTCAACGGCTGTGTAACGCACAACATAGTCTTTTTCATCAAGTAGCCTTCCCGAAGGGTGTATCCAGCTACCGTCTCCCCATCCCGTATCCGTGTGAAAATATCTGCAAAACCTGTATCTGTGGCATACTAATCGACCATATCCTCGAAGCTCCTATGATGTATCGCGGAAATAGCCAGAACCAACGGTTTCCGAGACAAAGCATCTGCCACCACATTTTTCTGTCCCTGCACATGGACAATCTCGAAGTGGAACTGTGACAAGATGTTCACCCACCGCATCTGCTTATCCGAAAGCTGCTTCTGTGACAAGAAGTAGCGCAAACTCTGATGGTCTGTAAAGACAGTAAAATCCGCTTCGAGTAGGTAATGCCGCCACTGAGTAAGAGCATGGATAACCGCCAAAAGTCTTTCTCATAAATCTGTGCTGTCATCTCCGGCCTAGAGAACAAACGACTCTCGTAAGCTATGACATGGCCTTCTTGCATCAAGACCGCACCCAGACTACGACCACAAGCATCACAAAATACTTCAAATGACTTCTGCAAGTCCGGCAAAGTCAAATCTGGTCCCGTACTCAATTTCTCTTTCAATGTCCGAAAGGCAGTCACCTCTGTGGGTCCCCACGAAAAAGGTACTCCTTTCTGTGTCCAGGTATGCAAAGGGGAAGCAACCTCTGCAAACTTTCGTATGAACCGCCTGTAGTACGAACACAGTCCCAAGAAGCTTCTAGCTTCATGGACATTCCTCAAATCGGGCCAATCACGGATAGTCTCTATCTTGGCCGGGTCCATTCGCACTCCTGCTGCTGACACAATGTGTCCCAAAAAGTGTATCTCTGGTAGGAAAAATTCACTTTTCTTTGCATTAATCACTAACTTGTGATCTCGTAATGCCTGAAAGACCTGAAACAGATGATCTCTGTGTTCTGCCTCATTCTTGGAGAAAACAATGATGTCGTCAAAGAAAGTGCCAACAAATAGCCTGTACTCTCGAAAAATCCTATCCATCATCCGATTAAATGTCGCAGGAGCATTGGTTAAGCCAAAAGGCATCACCAAAAACTCAAATAACCCAAAAGTCGTCCGAAAAGCTGTCTTGTAGACATCTCCTGGTGCTATCCTGATCTGATGATATCCACTCTTCAAGTCAATCCTGCTAAAGCACGAGGATCCCTGTAACCTGTCGAGTATATCATCGATCCTAGGAATCGGAAATCTGTTCTTGATGGTGATTTCGTTGAGAGTGCTATAATCCATGCACATTCTCCAAGATCCGTCTTTCTTCAAAACCAACAACACTGGAGAGCAATACGGTGAAGTACTAGGCTGGACAAGACCCTTTTCCAAGAGGTCTTTCACTGAGTTCATAATCTTTTCATTCTGTACTCGGCTCACACGATAAGGTGGCCGATTCGGTGGCGTGCTTCCAGATATCAGATCAATGGTATGATCTTCAAGCCCTCTCAAAAGCAATCGGCATGAGCGTGGAGAAAAAAATCTTGGCGTTCTTTTCTTCTGGTCAAAACATATTCAACCTTTATCCATCGTTCAGTTCTCCCAAAAGAATGAGTAAGAAAACTGAAGTTCATCAAGTACAATCTCTAAGCCCTTCATTTATCAAAGTCGCTTTCTCGGCCCGGTAGTCAACCACGGTGTAGTTCTTGTGGTACCAAGGGATCCCGAGTAGAACGTCACTCACGTGCCCTGAACACCCCTGTCATTGCAAACGAAGTTTGCCAATGCTCGGTGTAATGGCAACATCCCATCCGGGTGCCAGTCGAACTACCTCCGCCTGTGGCGTCAGTCTGTCGGGCGTAGTTCCAAATCGAGCCGCCAATTCCAAGTGAAAAGAAGTTGGCCTTGGCTCCTTCAAAAGAGCTTCCTGATCCTTCACTTTGCCCTAAAAAAAACGGCAAAGTTTGTACTTTCATTCATTTGATTCGGTGCAAGTCCCACGCCATGTGGTGCCAGTTCTACTTTTCTATCTGCCTTTTCTGCCACATTCCTCAGCTGCTCTCGAACTCTCAGACTTGTCGTCGTCTTTATCATTCTGTTCTTTCTGTGCCTTATCAGGGCACTTCGCGGAAATATGTCCATGTTCCCCGCATCCAAAGCACTTCCCCTCTCTGATGAAGCGAGCTCTCTCCTCAGGAGTAAGCTTGGGTCGTGCATCCTTTTTTTTTCTCTGGGTTGCTCTTTTTCATTCTACTTTCATTCCCAGAAGTCTGTTCGGCTCGTTGTGTCATGGTCTCATCTGTGGGGTAGGTCAGACTGCCAGAGTGAATGGCAAAGCCCCGCTTCGCATGACTCATCAACTCCTGAATAGAAGCTGACTTCTATTCCAAGCAGTGATCTCGGATCTCTGTAGGTAGACCCAAGGTAAACCGCTCAATCTGTTCTTTGAATGAAGAGGCGGGTAGAAAAGAGCTCCAGAATCTTTCACAATAAGAATTCACTGTATCGCTCTTGGTCATCCGGAGATGGTTCCAAGCAGCTCGTATATCTCGCTCAAACTCTTGAGTCAACCAAGAAGAAATAAAAAGCCTCTTGAATTTCAGCCATGTAACTGGCACAATCTTGCTTAATAGAAGCGTGGATCACTGAGTATCCTGAAAAGTATCAAACTTGATCGAGTGGCCACCTTCCTTAAACTCTCGGACTTTCTTGCTTTTATCTTCGAGAAAGTCATACTGGTTGGCTTTGTAAAAATTCTTCTTGTTCGCATAAAACTTTCCGTCATCGGAATCTGAGCTATCTGTAGACGAGTCCTCAGTAGAACTGTCAGTCTCTGGGCGAGATGTAGCCTTCTTTGCCTTTTTCTTGCCCGTTCCGAAGCTTTGTGTCTTGCTTCGCTTTTTGCTTTTTTTCTGTCTTCTTCGCTCTAATCCGAGGAGCTAGAAGAACTGTCAGAAGAAGAAGAAGAAGAACTAGGTACTCCTTCAAATCGAACACGCTTCTTCCGTTTCTTTGCTTTGTCGAATGTCAACTGACGACCCAAATATCCCGGGAAGTCAATACCTTTGTTCTGCTTTTTGCCGTGCTTTTTGCCTTTCTTTTGCATGTCGAAAAGCTGAGCAATCCGTGCATCAACCACGTTCTCCAGTTCCTTCTCCGTATATTTCTTGGAGGCAGAAGGTTTCTTGAGAGCGGGTTTCGGGAGTGGTGTTGTGGTTCTCTGCCACTCCATCTGTACCTCTTTCAAAGAGGTCTGGTTCATATATTTTGCCATCTTCGGGTCCTTGGCAAAATTGAGCATCATCTTTGTTGCATCGCCGATCAATTGACGACACTCCATCTCTGTTTGCTCCGCCTGAGTAGGCCGAGGTGGGCCATACTCTCTGCCTGAATCTTCGTTGTGATCCCAGCCCGCATCTCCAGATGCAGAGGGAGTCGACTGATCATTGCCTGAAGCCATAGGTGCCGCGGAAAAAAATTCGGGGATCGGATTTCCCGTAGAAGAGAAATCGGCCGTGCTCTGATACCACTGTAACAAACTTGGACACTCCAAGTCAAGAATCAACCGCGACAGCACCAAATAACCACTTCAAAACAATTCACAGATCACAATAGATTTGCACTAGCCCGGCGGAGTTCCGTGCCTAGAGATATTGGCCCCAAAGACTGGCGCCCCTTTCGGTATTTCTTTTTGTATTAATCAATCATCAAAGTACAAGAGAGCGGTTAGGGTTTCACTCTCAGACTCTGCGTCCAGATGCTCTGAGAAGTGAGGCCCTCACCACTAATTTAAAGGTTACAAGGGATGCCCAAAAGCAGAGCCCCAAAAGCTTTTAAAATCAAAAGCATCAGTTCTCTCTCTCTTGAGTCTTTTCTCTTTTTTTTAAAAAAAAAGCAAAAGCAAAATTCGCGTCGCTCATCATTTTCCAAAAAGAAAAAAAGTTTTTTTTTTAAAAAATAATCCGCCTCCGCGATTTCCGGAATTTAGGGTTTTTGGTAAAAATTAGGGTTTGCAGGAATTGTAGGGTTTCTGGCAGAAATTAGGGTTTCTGCTGTCCGCCACGTCATCACTTTGTGACAGACAGGCCCAGTACAGATGCCAATGAGTTATGCAGGACTTGGGGTAAAGTTGGCGATCAGACGGCACTCATTTTCTTTGATCCAAGTGCCAAAGCCAACTTTATCTCACCAGAGTTAGCTATGAAGCTGGGCATTAGAGCTGAAGAGATGGGGTACACAGCACAGGCAAGGTTGGCATGTCCTCGCCACTCAGAGTGTGTTACTCCCATCATTGAAAAGCTGCGTCTGCATTGTCCTTGATTTTTGCACGTGATGTCTCAGATAGTGATCAGTCAAATTTATCTGTGTTAGATAAAGAAAGGTCAGCATTTTTGCAAAAGTTTAGTGACTGTTTTTTTGATTCATTACCGTCGCAATTGCCGCCAGAGAGACCCGAGGACCATCGGATAGATTTGGTGCCAGGGTGTAGCCCACCAAATAGACCTCCCTACAGGGTTAGCACAGCGCAGCAGAAAGAGATTATGGGCCAGGTTGAGGAGTTATGAGAGAAGGGGCTGATTCAGCCTAGTTCTTCACCCTTTTGCTCCCCAGGGCTCCTAGTGCAGAAAAAGGATGGCTCATGGCGCATGTGTATTGATTACCGTGCATTGAATAAGAATACCATCAAGAATAGCTTTCCTATTCCTAGAATTGATGATATTCTTGATCGTTTAGAGGGTGCTGTAATTTTCAGCAGGATAGACCTTAAGAGTGGGTACCATCAGATTCGTATAAGGCCAGAGGATGTGCACAAGACTACGTTTAGAACGACATTTGGTCTTTATGAGTTTCTAGTGATGCCGTTTGGGCTAACAAATGCTCCTCCCACGTTCAGCAGAATGATGGACCATATTTTCCGCTCGCATCAACAGTTTGTTGGGATGTTCTTCGATGACATGATAGTGTATTCGAAGAATGAAGAGGAGCATAGCCGTCACTTGACCATTGTGTTCGAAGAGCTACAGAGTCACAGGTTACTTGTCAATCCTAAGAAGAGTGAATTCTTCCTCGAAGAGATCCATTTTCTTGGCCACATAGTCTCAAAGGATGGTGTTAGAATGGATCCCGCAAAGGTCGAAGCTATCAAGACATGGCCAGACTTGAAGACTCTGTGCATGATGTCAGAAGCTTCTTGGGATTGTGTTCCTACTACAAAAGGTTTATCAGAAATTTTACAGAGATAGCATCGCCTCTTCACGCTTCGCAAAAGAAAGAGGTCACTTTCAGATGGACTCAAAAAGAGATTTCAGCTTTTAGTCTCTTAAAGGAAAAGTTGACTTCAGATCCAGTAATTGTTTTACTAGATCTCAGGAAGTCATTTGTGGTCCAGTGTGACGCGTGTGGCAATAGCATCGGAGCAGTGCTAATGCAAGATGGACGGGTAGTAGCTTATGAAAGCCGAATTTTGCAAGGGCCAGAAAGGACTATGCAAGTCTATGAAAAAAGAGCTCTTGGCCATGATTCATGCGCTTTCTAGCTGGAAGCACTACCTCTTAGGTGCTGATTTTGTTGTCCAAACAGACCATCAGACCTTGCGATACTTCTTGACACAGTCAAAGTTATCCAAAAAGCATATGCGATGGGCAAACATTCTTTCCATGTTCCACTTTCAGATTATGCATGTGGAAGGCAAGAAGAATGTTGTGGCTGATGCGTTATCAAGAAAGCCACAAATTTCAGTTGTGTCAATTCCTTATCATCATGAGCTAGATGACATGAAGGAACAGTATATTGTTGATGAAGATTTTGCAAGGATCTTTGAACAGTTACAAGAGGGGAAACATCACGAGCACTACCTCCTCAGAGATGGTTTTATGATGATGCATGGCAGACTTTGTGTCACTAGGCCACTACAACATAAGGTCATTGAAGAGAGTCATGTCCCACCATATGCAGGGCATCGTGGCATTGATGCGACAGTTAAAGCGGTAGACATTCTTCTATTGGCCTACCTTGAGGAGAGATGTGGATGCCTTTGTGCGAGCATGCATAGTTTGCCAAAAGGTCAAGTTTGACAGGCAAAACACTAGGGTTGTTACAACCACTGCCGATTCCAGATAAGCCATGGGAAAGCATTGCTATGGACTTTATCTTTGATCTTCCAAGAACGCCAATAGGGAATGATGGTATATGGACCATTATCTGCAGGTTCAGCAAGCAGGCCCATTTTATCCCTGTCAGGAAGAAGATAAAATCTGATCATATGGCGCGCTTGTTCACGTACAATGTGTTTAAGTACCATGGTATGCCACAATCGATTATCAGTGATCGTGATCCTCGCATGACCAGTTTGTTTTGGAGAGGACTGTTTGAGAACATGGGCACTACGCTCAAGTTCTCCTCTTTGTTTCATCCACAAACTGATGGACAGTCAGAAGAGGCTAATTCTACTGTCTTAGATCTGTTGAAATGCTATGTGTCAGATAATAAGCGCAAGTGGGAACAGTATTTGCCTATGCTTGAGTATGCGTACAATAATACGGTGCGTTCGACTACTGGCAAAGCACCTTTGAGATTGTTGAAGGCGGCAAAAAGGTTCCTCCCATTTTGCATACAAAGGCCAAGATCTTTGAGACAGATCAATATGTTGAGAACATGGATGCAATGTACAAGAAAATTAGAGTTGCCTTGGAAAAGACTCAGGCAAAACAGAAAAAGGCTGCTGATCGTCACCGTCGTGAATTGCTGTTATCACCTAGTGATTGGCTTCTGTTAAGGTTCGAAAAGGCAAGGTTAAAGAAGATGAAGGGCAAGGAACGGTTGTTTCCTAAGCTTAGCATGCGTTACTATGGGCCTTTTCAAGTGCTTGACAAGATCAGCGATGTGGCTTACAGGCTGAAATTGCCTGATGCATGGAAGATTCATAATGCGTTTCACCTGAGTCTTCTAAGACCCTTAGTGGGTGATGTGCCAAAAGATATGCCCGACGAGGATCAGCTAGAAGTTGAGGAACTTGATGAGATCCTGGTACCTGAGCAAGTTTTTGGCACATAAGGACAGAAAAGTTAAAGGACAAGTTGCAAGACGCTATTTGGTGAAGTTGAAGAACTATCCGCCTATGGATGCAAAGTGGATGGAAGATCATGAACTGTCAGAGTCACCAAATGTATTGCAGCTCTACCTTGAAGGCTTTGGGTTACAGCCTACTTATGCCCCAACCCAACGTGTGCAAAGGAGGGGTAATGATAGAGCTAGTACATCAAATGTACATATGAATTCAGTGTAATAGATGGAAATGACAAAAGTATGAAGGTCTCATTAAGTCATTTGTATCTATGTGTTACGACCTTTCTCGCGGATACATGCGACGATAAAACAGTGTTGATAGCACAAGATCATCAATGGCATGTATTTATGGTATGCAATCGAGGACGTTTGCGATTTCAAGAGGAGGGTATGTCACAGGGACGTGGCAGCTGTTAACTATGTCACAAGGACGTGGCAACTGCTAACTTTAGTTGTTGATTTCTTTCCAATGGGTTTTGTTTTATTTTTGAGACCTTCTTCTTGAAGTAGCAAACGGTCGGACATTGTATGGCCAATGTGAACGGTAGTTTCACCTGCAGATGGGTAGTGGTCAGCACTGGAATTCGTATGGTAAGAGGATGTCTAGGCTCACAGCAAGATCATGTAGGTCCCCCCATTGCACTTAGCAAGTTGGTGGATGCTAGGAAGTGAACTCAATAAAGGCCTAAAGTCAAGGTGTGACTACCAACAGAAAGTATCCGACAGTTGGGGCACATTGCACTTTTGGATGCGGTCCCAATGAGGATAGATGGTCAGAAGACCATTGGGAGCCCAATGGAATCATTTCCTAAAATTTAGGGAACTGCTATTTTGGGCCGTGAAATGTGTTCGCGTCGTTACCTCCGGTATGACTAGGGGAACATTTTACAACTCTGCCGCGAAGTCAACTGAGCAACCAGTCGGGAGATTTTTAAGCGGCAAACCCGAAACGGGAAAAATGCTTGTAAATGTTCCAAGTGGCACATTTCTGTGCACTTGCCTCATGCATCAAGAAGTGGCGCTGAATTTATAGCTAGGAGGCTCATTTTTGAGCTTCCTGCCACAGGTTAAGAGCTATGGAGTGCTTCCTTTCCCTCTATGTACAGTGTGGTGCCAGGAGTGATGCCCTGCATGCTACACACTGCTCTCTCTCTCCCTTACGTGCAGTTATGTGATGCCCCACAAGAGGGCTTTTCATTTGACTGATGTACAGTTGTGTGGGTTCATGCGCGATTGCCGAGGCAAGAGCCTCTTGCACAGGTACTGGGTTAGCTAGTGGCAAATCCCCCGCAGGTACAGGTGAATTCGGAGAGGTTTCACGTGAGAAATCTCGTCCGATTCAAAGGGCAAGTAGCCCTACACGTGCGGGAGCTCGAGGTCTTGCTATAGATGCGACCGGCACGCGAAACGGAGCCCAAAACAGGGAATTACAGCATAGTTACCCGGAACGCGGAACGGGAACGGCAACGGGATCCCCGCGGAACGGGGGAACGGCTAGGGGTCCGGAACGGGAACGTCGCGGAACGGGGAGGTATAAAAAACACCCAAATAGTGCAATTTTTAGCTCCTTGTGTTTAAATACAAGGAGTATTAGAGTGCTTTGACTCTAATACTCACAAAAAACTCGTTTTGAAGACCATTCAACCTTGCTATGACTAGATGATGAGAGAGAGAGAGAGAGAGAGAGAGAGTGAGATGGAGAGGGAGAGATTTGAGAGAGTGGG
The DNA here is from genome assembly GCF_014529385.1 of Adiantum capillus-veneris. Classification (NCBI taxonomy): domain Eukaryota; kingdom Viridiplantae; phylum Streptophyta; class Polypodiopsida; order Polypodiales; family Pteridaceae; genus Adiantum; species Adiantum capillus-veneris. The sequence goes on along the minus strand of NC_140934.1, from coordinate 132,867,593 downwards.
AGGGAGAGGAAGAGAGCTTGAAGGCTTGAAGCCTTGAGCCTTGACAGAGTGAGTCTTGAGAGGGAGAGATCTTGAGAGTGAAAGGGAGAGAGCTTGAGCCTTGAGGATTAGCTTGTGAAGAGAAAGGGGGAGGGGGGTGCATTTTATGAGTCCTTGAGGCCTTGCACACTTTCAAAAGAAGCCTAAACATTTACTTCAATTTTTTCTATTTTTGCCAAATTTGTTTGTAGCCGTTGGCCGTTCCAGGGGCATTCCGGAACGGTCCGGGGGCGTTTCGGAACGTTCCAGAACGGCCGTTCCGGTTTGCATTGGCCACCCGGAACGTCAGACATTCCGGGACGTTCCGGAACGTTCGGGAAGGGAACTGCCCCCCAGAACGCCGGAACGCCGGAACGGGGGCTAGGGGGCGTTCCCCAGTAACTATGAATTACAGCCTACTGTGTATTTTTGCAGGTTTAGGGTTTCGGTCCTGAACGGACCCTAATACCCCCAGGAGGTTCGGGGACGCGAGGGGACCGCTGTACAGGTGATCTGGCGCATTTTCAGGGCAGAAAACAGAGAATCCAGCGTGCTGCAGATTCTCGCCAAATTTTGCGAAGTGTCCGTATGCGTCGGGAAAGTCATCTATTGCGTGGGGATACTAACTATTGCCTACAGGTTGTCGACGTCTGCTCGGAGCATTCTAGCTTCCGAGCCGTGTGTGTGCTTAAGTGTTAATCCACGTCACAGGTTTCCTTTGCACGTTCTCTCTGTGTGTCTAAAGTAAAGATTTCCGGGTGAAAGCCAACGCCTACCGCCCCACAGGCCGGTTTCAGCAGGCACAGATGCAAGAGATTCGGGAAAAGGAGACTCTCTCTGTCACAAGACGGTCACCACTGCCAATAGAAAAGAACAGACTGAACAACTTTTAGCACTTCAATAACAACTGAATTGAAAGAGAGAGACGACATGTGACACGGAGTGGCAGAATTCCACCCCAAAGAGTATTGGCCCCAAACCTTGGCGCCCCTTTCGGTATTTCTTTATATTGCATCAACATAGTACAAGCCGGTACTCCAAACTCTGCACCTTCTTCAGGAAGCGTGCCAAAGAATGAGCCCTAACCTCATATTTAAAGGCCCTTGGCCTAAAAAGCAATTACAGTGAAAAGCCTTCAAACTCAAAAGCATTTGGTCCAAAAGCAAAGCCAAAAAGCTGCTAGCGTAAATCACGGAAAATCCGTACAGCTTGCCACCTCATCAGCCAGCGCAAAACACGAAAATCAGTACAACCTGCCAGCTCATCATGCCAACACAATTTTCGGAAATCTGTCACGTCATCAGTTTTTTTTCCTGTGTATGGGTCCTGCTTTGTTTTAATCCTTTATGTCACTGGGGGCCCCATCAGACGAGGTCCCCATAAGTTGGTAGGACTTCTTCTTCTGTTACTTATTCTCTTAGGGTTTAGGCCCCTTGGCTGGCATCTGCAAGTTGGCTCCATTCTTTAGGCTTTGACATCTCCCCTTCTTGAAAGAGAGTAATGTCCGCGATTACAGCATATCTGCAAAACAACTCAAGTTAGCTCAAAAAAAATTCCGAGGGACATTCTGAGGGACAATCAGTTTGCTCTTTTTATTAAGGAGTTAGCTTCTCCTTTCTGCTCTTTTGATCAAGGAGTTAGCTTCTCCTTTCGTCCAAATCAGAACTCTTGACTTTCGGGCGTAGTATTAGCCATCACACCTAGACAGTACCGATCTTCCACAAGTGTCTTGATGCACTAAAATTACATACCCAAGCAATCTCATCCAATTAGGAATATTCAGTGGTTAGCACATCACAATGCAACACAAATGCTCACATATGCATGTTACAAAACATAGAAACATAAAGCCGCCGATGAACACTCCCCCCCCCCCCCCCCCGCAAAATAACCATCCAGGTTCGGGCCATGAGCTGTTCAACGACTCCCTCATCACTCCTCCCGCAAATAACCTAAAAAGGTCCGAGCCACGAGATATAGAGGCCTTTTACAACCAAACGCCCCCCAGACCGCAATCTGCATCATTTGGAGGTGCTAAGAGTAACCACTGCTCAGACTTCTTAATACTCCTCCAACATAACCATCCAGGGTTCGGGCCATGAGTACAACAATAATACTCCCCTTGTAAACAACCACAAGGGTCCGGGCCATGAGTAAAAAACAACACTTTTCAATCATTCAATACTCCCCCCGCAAATAACCAAAAGGGTCCGGGCCATGAGTATGAACAAGCATTCTCAAACATCATTTCTCACTACTCCACCCAAGAGTAAAATCACCAATTATTGAAACCAGTATTATAACCAGAGTCAAACAATTCAAATTGGCACCAAGAAAGGTTCAAAACAGATACCATCCATTTCAAACAAAGTTTCAAACAATACTTTCTCAAACAAAGTTCAAAAGTATCTAACTATAAAACAACTAGAGAGTTCATTCAGGGTTTTGTTCGGACAACCGAACTTTGAGGATGATTGGCTTGCCCTTCTACATCACGTTCATGGTTCGGTTCCGAATCTGGAGATTCGCATCATTCTTGTCATGCCAAGGCATGACTAATAGAACGTCACAATTGCCCAACTTCATGATGTGGAAATCAGCTTTTCCATGATAATCTTGAATAGTCATTGGAAGAGCACCAATGAGCGGTCCCACTTTCTGAGTTTGCCCCGTGGCTAGCTCAGCTTCAATTTCTTCACCCTCTGCATCATAATCAAAGTGCATTTGCTTTAAGAATCCTGGATGGATGACGTTCTCTCTAGCGCCGGAGTCAAAGAAAATAAGGGCTTTGAAGCCATTGACTTTGCCATATGCTCGACACAACTCATTTGTACTTTCAAGGCGTATGCCATAGATGTCAGGTACTAATCCAATAGCCAGTTTAGCTCGTTTGGCTGGAGATGGTCCTGGGTTTCTGTCGACCGTCGACGCAGAGTCGGCTCCGTGGGTCTGTCAGTGCGTTGGGGACAACCAAAATAGTTATGTCCTGTTTGAAAGCATCCAAAACATCAGCCTTCTTGTAGTAAGGTGTCTCGTTGTTGAGGTGTCAAACGAGGCCTTTGTGGTTGACTTTCACGAGACTCTCGAGAGGTTGTTCTTTGTTGGCGAGAGTTGTGGTTAGTGGCCGGAGATTCTTTTGTGGTAAACTCAAGCTTTCCCTTCATCAGTTTGTAGCCAACTGCGGCATGGTCCGTAAGTTCTTGCATGGTGGAGACTTGCTTGGATAGACAATATTCCTGCAATGGTGATGGTATTCCAATGGTGTGCGCGGTTCTTAGTGCTTACTAGTTATTGGAGTCAAGACTTCAGACTTCAGACTTCAGACTTCAGACTTGGATTTATCATTTTCATGATTCACTATGTATTTATTTTGAAGCTCTTAGTTTTGTGACCATGGCAGCAAACATCTGATACTATTTGTTTATAGACATTGATCAATGGTTAGCTAATCTCAGCTTTGCGTTTTCATTGTTCGGTTAGAGTCGTGGACTCCAGTTTTTGGCATTTGTAACGATGTACTGTTGATTTGCTAGTCTTTATTTGAAGTCTTGGTGAATGCATAAGTAAATGTATGAAGTTTCCCTTGTTTTAGGCTTTGTAAAAAAAAGGACGAATTTTTACGTACCTAAAAACTCAATCCATTCTGTACTACGTACCGAATATGTACTGAACACTACATACCTAACTACCTTGGCTGAAATCGGGGTTCTATTGGAGTAGACTATGCTAAACCGAATGCTTCAATATCCGGGACTGAGCCAGCAGTGGTGTGTGTATCAAGGGGCTAGCCACGTCACAAGTTGTGACAATAAATCGAAACTCAAAGTCAAGGTACTAAGGACGTCCATGGAAAATTTGAAGCCTCATGCACCAAAGGTTACACAATGCTGCATGACAAGGCTTCAATTGCCTTGCAAAGTTTGGTTCTCTCTGCTCATCCTCTTGGCAAGCTCTTGGCATCATCTGCTCAGTGCGGCCCTCTATGTCCCAGGCCAAGCTCGCTACCCCCCATTGAAATCGGGTGAAGGTTAGCTCCATTGTTCTTTGTCGCTTGCAGCAGCATCGGCTTTAGCAATTGCTACCATCGTGGCCCCAACCTCGCGCATATGGTGAAGTAGCATTGAGGCATCTGCCCAGTGCTATCAAACTGTTGACCAAAGCATGGGCCAACAATGGCATGGTGAAGCACAAGGCCACCAGCCCGGCCTTGAAATTTGTTGATTCGCGTGCTAGCTCGGGTGAGAGAATGGCTATTATGTGTGCAAGTTGTAAAGGTAACGGAGAAGACGGCCTATGCACGTGCCAACATGTGGTCCACCCTCATCAAAATTTGGCACCCCATACACAACGTGGGCGCTAAGGAGGCCAAGGCAGAGGCGAGAACGTGCAACATTTCCTCGTAGAAGGAGGCCCTGGTGAGAGAGCGCAAAGCCAAGGAGCTCAATCATTTGGATGGCCTCCTGTCACCATTCTAAATGAGCTCTTCCATTAGCAATGGCATACAAGCCTTGAATTTATTTGATTTGAACTTGAAGCTTTTTTGATTGTTTATTGAGTAGCCATTCCCACAATGTGGCTGGGAGCTCTTGGTTCCACATCTCGTACTTTTTAGCATGAAAATCAAGCTAAAAACATAGCCAAGGAGCCTGTCACAGAGATGTTTATTCAAGTCTGGCATTAATTTTTGCATTCACATTTATCTCATAGTCGTTGTAATCACCTTACTAATCATTGGCATTTGCATCCTTGTATTTGGGTTTAGGCACTACTAGCAAAAGATTGGTAAGATCGCCCATTCACATATATGCACACAAGACACATCACATGGAATGCATTTGTCCTTTCTCCCATAAACCATGAAGCTTTCACTCTCGATAATCGAATTGATAAACATGAAGATCAAAGACGAAGAAGAGCCGATGATGTTGAAGCATGAAGATCGATCCACTGCATGACGTCAACAACATACAGATGAATGAATGATATAAATTCGTACTTATAAAAGGAACTACCTTGTGAACCTAGCATATAAGTTTAAGAAAACACCTTGTGAACCATTGTGATGAATCTATGTAGAACAATCATGATGAATCAGTGTTTTCCATGCCTAGATGTATCAGTAGTATCCTAGGAGTACACTTCCCACAATAACCATGAGCCATGAGGATTATATCAGTCATTGTAAAATCTTCCCAGGTTTGGCTTAAGGGGGTGCTTGCTTGGGTTAAGCCCAACTTGGCAAGTACAAGAATGCAGGAAAAAAACTTGCCAAAGTTGGACATATCTATCAATTATTTTTATAATCTATAGAGGTACCCCAGGCCAATTTACCAACCGAACGTCTAGTGAAGCCTTGACCCGTTCTTTCAACAACAAGAAGAAGAAGAAGAAGAAGTAGAAGGGTAAGAATAAAAGCACCAACATCCACAAGAAAAGTGATGCCAAACGTGACGCCTTGAAGGCGGAGCAGCATTGCAATAATTGTGGTAAGAAAGGACATTATTGGAGGAAGTGTCCAAAGCGAGTTGGAGAAGCTTCGACCTCCTTGGCAACAGTAGTAAAGTCACCGACCTTTGTTCATTTGGAGATTATCCCTTCGACGGACTCTCCCAGGACATCGGAGGCATTGGTGACCTACCTATTCTTCTCGAGATAGTCGTGATTGGATTCTTGACAGTGGTGCCTCACGGCACATGACACCTACGAAGTATCTATTGTTCAACATGCAGAGACACTGGGTACTGTTTCCATCATTGACAAATCTGAAATTCCTATTCAGAGCGAGGGTTCCATGGAGCTCATTCCTGACGGCAGAGGAGGTATGCATACCTCCAAGGTACTTTATGCTCCAAAACTAGGTTTTCATCTTATCGAGGTGTGCACATCCACAGTATTATGGCAACTTGGTCAGAGGAGTTTGAGATGACAGATCTTGGCTTGCTTCATCATTTTCTTGGATTAGAAGTTAGACAGACAGAGGTGGGCATCTTCCTCTCTCGGCCACGAACTATTGGAAGCATTTGGTATGACCCAGTGCAGATTCATCTCTGCTCCAATGGATCCCAATCAAAAGTTGTCATAGTTTTATCTTCCTCTTCTAGTAGATGCAATAGAGTATCGGAAACTGGTTGGTTCTCTCATTTGGGTACTCAACACTCGATTTGATGTCAGACTTCAGTTCCTCGGTGGGTCTACACAGTTCTTTTATGCAAAAACCCGCCAGGTCACACATGCAGCAGGCCATCGGGGTCCTGCGGTATTTGAAGGCGACCCAATCATTTAGCATTCACTATGCAGCTAGAGGTTCGGATCCCCGGGTCAATCTACAAGGATTGAGTGATTCAGATTGGGGAGGTGATCGAGACGGACGACGGTCGACCACAGGTTTTACTTTTTCTTTTGGCTCAGGAGCAGTTTCATGGAGCAGCAAGAAACAATTAACAATTGCTTTGTCTTCCACAGAGCCAAAGTACCGTGCTGTTTGTAGTGCTACATGTGAGTCAGTTTGGATTCAGAGACTACTTTTGGAGATGGGCTTTCTGCAGCAGACGACCATTATGTAATATGTACTCAGACAACCAGAGTTGTATTGCCATTGCGAGGAATCCGGTGTTTTACGCCAGGACCAAGCATATAGAGATTCAGTACCATTTGTTCGTGAGAAGACACAAGATGGCTCTATCCGACTAGAGTACATTCCGACTTCGGATAACCCTGCTGAGATCTTCACCAAACCTATTCCACAAGATAGTAAGTCTAGGCAATGGGCAGCACATGGAGTCCACACAATGCGAGGAAAATCCCTCTCTACCATATCACCCATGGCCTTGCAATTGCTAGCATTATCGATAACAACCTGCAAGTAGCCAAACAATGTACATTGAAATAGTAGAGGTAGAACAAAAAAACATAAGGAGAAGAGATGCCAACAGCAAGATGGGGAGATTGAATTTACCTGCACCACATTCTCCTTTCGCACCTCAAGAATGGCCTGACGAATATGTTTGTAGAAGTGATCTTCTCACCTGCCTTTCCGGCATCCACGGCTCTCAAAACATACGTACCAAGGCAAGAGGAGACTAGAATGTTGATGATGTGGCGTCTACGTACATCACTCCATCCATCAGAAATGATAGAACACCCAAAAGTCTGCCACCCAGCTTTTATTGGAGTGACTGCTCTATCAATGACCGCTTTCTGCTCATCTAGCATACTTGTACACATCTTGTTGTAATTCAAACAAGTCCACGACTGTGTGGGACCAACCTGAGAAATGGCTCTGACCATCCTCTTCCATTGATCTGTTTGAAGCACATTGAATGCAATATTGCACTCTACAAGAGTGCGAGCAATCTCCATCTCTGCTATCTTTTGTCTCTCTTTCACCCAAGCCTGAGAGTTTACGCGTGAAGGCAACGTGCTCTGCCTCGGTGCATTGGTGGGAGCTGTAGACCGTTCATCCCCAATGTCCTCCTCATCATGCCCTGCTACACGAGCTCTTTTCCTACTAGTGCCGACACTGGAGGGCACACTAGTCTGAGAACCAGAACCCATCCCTCCATCTCTTGAATTGTCACCAAGGTCCCCAGGTAATGCACCCTGCAAGGCATCCTGTGAAATCGAAGACCCCCTCAAAGGTGCACTCGATGCTGAGGAGAAATGCTCTCAAATAAGGTTTTCCTTGATTAGAGGTGGAATCTTCTCACAGCCATCGAAATGATTTGTAGTACCTATCCCTGTAACATGCTTGAGAACACGATTAATAGTACTTGTCTTGCTTTCCCCACAGTATTTGCACTGCCATTGACGAGTGCCCGTCCCTTGCTGACCCGGCATAGTAACTACTCGGATCACGTAGGTGTGCGTGTCCCACACTGGGTTGGGTTTGCGAGGCATCTTACTGATCACCTGCAAGAGAGGAGCACTCACTGGTCTACTGCACTCTGCACAGTACCTGTGTGTCACTGTGTTCTTACCAGAAGCACATAAAATTTAGTCGCTCAAGGCGTTTTTCGATAATATCTCCTAGCGCCTGAAATAGGGCCAAATTTAAAATTTAAAAAAAAACACCGGTACAGTACGTATCCGTATGTACCGTACGGTACGGTACGGATGTACTGTACTGATACGATCCGTACGTACGTACGGATGCAACCTTGAAACACACACACACACACAATCTTTCTTTCGTAAAACTATGCACACGCACTCACACGCACATGCACACATGCACACGCATACGCATGTCCAAGAAGAAGGAACCTGTGGCCTAAAAGGCAGGAGTTTGTTGTGCGCCTTTGGTGGAGCTACACACACAAACCCAGACCATTACAAAGAGGTGAGGAATCTCTCCTCACTCAGATTTGGCTTTCGTGACTTTCATCTACTTCTACAGAAGAAGTTATTTGTACTGATGTTCTTATGCCATGAATAAATCAGGTTCTGATTGTCATATTTGTTATGTCAGTTTGGTTAATGTGTACACGTAAAGCATGAACACTTGGTCCTCAAAGAGTTGGTCTAACGGTAAGGCTTTTAGGAGTTGTGAGTTTAAATCCCAATGTCCATAACTCTACAGAGAATGTAAGGAGAAAGATCGTGTTTTGGAAGCTTGAGACTACGCCGTTGATGGCTTCGGATTAACTCAGCATGCAGTGTGATGCCTTTGGCCTTTCAACCTAGGGGTTGTAGGTTTAAATCTCCCGTTGGGTCACCTGTAGAGGGATACGTTGTGCTCACCTGGTGTTCACGTTGCTAGGCTTCTTCCTTGGACACTGGAGTGCATCCTTAAATGATGCATGGAAAATTTCCTTTCTTTTAAGAGACATTAATAACTAGGCACTGCCTTATGTAGGCCATTGCAACATATCACTTGTTTGAGGCAATTTATTTCGTCTTTGCTCACTGATACTATTTTGGAATTGCCGGTTTTTACACTAGTATGTGCGAAATGTTGCGGGTTCTTTTCAAGGCAACCTTGAAGTCTAGTCGAGGCATTGGAATTTTAACTTGTTCAAAAAGACTAGGGATCTATTGTTTGTAAACATTTTGTTTTAGAATGCCCATGTGAGGATTCGTGTTGTTTTATTCTAGTTATTTCTTGATATACTAACTATGATGGCCATTATTAATCCTTTCAATCTTTAGTGAGGCTGGTGGCATTGCTCAAAAAAATATTTTGTTGGTCTCGAGTTTCAAAGCTAAATGATTGAGACAATCTGGATTTATAAGTATTTATCTGGATTTATCCCTGAAATGTCCGATTCTTGAAGTTGGAAAATAAGGGCCAATGTAATAAAGCAAAGATTCTTCTTTTTTAACTATAAAAGTCACAATACAAACTGGAATGTGTGAGCACTAATTCCAAGCTGTATATGCAAGCATTGACTGATATTATCATTTTTGGGATTCAACCTCATCTTTGCAAAGAAAATTGGTTTCTCACTCTTGGTTGTTGTATTCTTTGTTTGAACTCATGCCCTTAATGGTGATAACGTTAAAAAAATGAAGATACTCTTTAATAAAGCATAGCTTTATCTTTAAATTAAGCAAGAATTTTTAACTAGAGCATATAAATGTAAAAAAAGTAGGTTTCGTGTGTTCATCAACCACTACGTGTGTTCATGGTACCAATGGTTAACGACCTTAACCAGAGACCCGCTAAGAGTGGGGTGCGACTCTTACATACTAGATGACATATTTATGTCATGATCTTATTCCATCTTGCCAACTTGTGCATCGTGGCATGATGAATGATATCGCTATCTTCTATGGCTCTATATGAAAGAAAAAAAGAAAAAGAAACGCTAGGTGAGGGGTAATGTTGGCGATGAGAGGATTGCTGAAAACGCCAAGGTGTAGGGGATGCTGTGCAAAAACGCTAGGTGATCCTGGATCTGCAAAACGCTAGATCTCCTTAAGTGGGGTCTGCTGAGAAGTTGCATGTTGATTGTGGAGCTCCTGCTGTCTCTTCTGTCATTGAGTGCTAACTTGGATTTGCTTATATATTAACTTACCCAAATTGCCCTACCTACTTTTGTTAGAAAGTCACTTAAATTAATAAATGAAAAAAGTCAAAAATAGGAAAAATAGGCTAAAATCATTAGAAAAATCTCCTAATTGATTCTAATGGATTCTGATGGGAATACTGATGATCATGCTGTGTGCAACCAGAGAAATGCATCTACACTAAGTGACTGGGCATGCACGGTCTACGAATAGACTCACAAAAGTGCCAGATCACTTCTAATCTAGACTGATTGGACTGACTGAACCCTGATCATGTTGTAGCTTGTCCACGGACACATAGGGTTGGATGTGTCACGTGACATCCTCTCCTTTTCAAAGTGAGGTACTGGTACCGAATTGTATGGCGTCGAGGGAGATCGCCAATAGCATCCAAAATTTTGGAAGGGACTCTTCCCTGGCCCACTCCGATGTGTGAGTCGTATGGTACTTGAACTTCATAAAGGTCTGCAATGTCTGCTTCTTTGGGCCGCGCCCAAAGCGAGACAAAGTCTTCTGTGGCTCCTTCTATGCTTCGACCTCGTCGAAAGTCGTGCTGCTTCCATCTTCAAGAATCTCCATGGCTGAAAATTCCTGAAACCATTTATAACATAAAACCATGAACATACCTATTCCATGTAAAGAGAGTGGAAAAAATCTTGTCTTCGCTAAAGATTGTATATGCAATGTAGATGAACATAAAGACAGAGTAACAACCCGTTCATCAAACACATGCAAACAATGAGATCGAATCTTTCTCTTATGATCTACAACAATCAACTGTGGCAAAACAAAATGGAAATGCCCACGCTTGGTGCTCATACTTTCATGTGCTCGTTCAGAAACTGTGTCATGCCAAAGAAGAGACATGGAATATGACTTTCTTACATACATACTTTTCAGCTTTTCGTGAAAAATTGTGGCTTCTTTTGATGGCGTCGTGCAACTGCCCTCCTTTTTCTCTCTCACTATTAACCCACTCCTCTTATGGGGGTCTTCAAACCCTACAAGCCACGATTCTGATGAAGTTCCTCGACCCACGCAGTTGGTAACCCCCTCATCATGCAGTCCCTCACTCCACCAGATGGCGCTTTCTTCCCATGCATACTGTAGCGCCGCCCTTTGCCTTCAGCTTTCCTCGTTTTTTTCTGCATGCCCAACTTTGACCACCCATGTAACGTTAGAAAAAATATTTTTTCCTTTTTTACTTCCACTCCAGTCGATGTTCACACCATTTTCCATGCCCACATTAGCTTGCGATAAAAAACCCACACAATTGAAACACGGCCGCAAAGTGATATAACTCTTTTCGCACAATGTATCTGGTCTCTCTCTGTGTTTCTTTTTCTTTTTTTCTTTCATATAGAGCCATAGAAGATAGCGATATCATTCATCATGCCACGATGCACAAGTTGGCAAGATAGAATAAGATCATGATATAAATATGTCATCTAGTATGTAAGAGTCGCACCCCACTCTTAGCGGGTCTTTGGTAAAGGTCGTTAACCATTGGTACCATGAACACACGTAGTGGTTGATGAACACACGAAACCTACTTTTTTTACATTTATATGCTCTAGTTAAAAATTCTTGCTTAATTTAAAGATAAGGCTATGCTTCATTAAAGAGTATCTTCATTTTTTTAGCGTTATAACCATTAAGGGCATGAGTTCAAACAAAGAATACAACAACCAAGAGTGAGAAACCAATTTTCTTTGCAAAGATGAGGTTGAATCCCAAAAATGATAATATCAATCAATGCTTGCATATACAGCTTGGAATTAGTGCTCACACATTCCAGTTTGTATTGTGACATTTATAGTTAAAAAAGAAGAATCTTTGCTTTATTACATTGGCCCTTATTTTCCAACTTCGAGAATCGGACATTTCAGAGATAAATCCCCATAAATACTTATAAATCCAGATTGTCTCAATCATTCAGCTTTGAAACTCGAGACCAACAAAATATTTTTTTGTACCTAGGACGAATAATCGTGGACTAGCGAACTCGAGCACGAGTATCAGTAGTCCCATCTGTGCCACTCCATAAACAGTTCCGCACGGCCGTATACCATACTGTAGCCAGAATGACCTGGTTGGCGACCAATGCACGGCCGGCCAACGACAGATGATGTGAAGACCAATGACATAGCTTCCTGCGAATAGACTGTAGTACGGGTGCAAACTGCTGCTGTGAGGAAACATCAAATCCAACCTGAAAGCCCAGATATCTGCATGTCTGACCAGGCTGCAGCCAGGTGAAACCATCAGCTACCCCCCAAGTAGGTATGTCATCACTGCCAACCAGTAACCCATAGGATTTATGCCAGTTAATGCGTGCACCACTGGCAATGCAAAAAACCTCTAGGGCCTCCCGCATGGCATCAAGAGCAGCTAGCAAATAGCGCAACATCAGCATAGTATCATCAGCAAACTCCTGATCGATAAGGTCCGGAGCTATAGGTATTGGCATGGTCAAGCCACGAAATGCATGACTCTGAGCACAAAGAAAGACGGACATAGTCTCTCCTACAAATAGATACAGATATGCTGCTAAAGGACATCCCTGACGGACAAATCGAGAAAGCTCAAAACTGCGACTGACATGGCCACCAATAGTAATAGCATTGCTTGCAGTCCTGAAGAGAGCGGAAATGCCTGAGATCCATCTCGAAGGGAAACCCATCCTGGCTAATGATCCTTCGAGACAGTCTCTCTCTCTCTCTCTCTCTCTCTCTCTCTCCTCTCTCAAGGTCTCTTGGGATGGTCTCTTCTTCTTCTCTCTCACATAAGGGTTAAAAAACATTCTTTAAAACCAATTAGCTCAGGAACCAGGTAAGTAGTCGAGTTCTGTTAGTGTGATAATTAATTCCTTGTCACGTTTATCATCACAATTGACTACATTGCAAGCTGAAATAACCTATGAATTATGCTTTGAATTCTAACAATGACATGAGTTAGTGTTAAAAACGTAAAAACAAAATGCCAAAAAGAGATTAGGAACTTTTTGTGTATACTACAGATACAAGTGAGCGAACCAAATCAGGCCATGTGACACTTCCAAACACAGGTTCACCTATCAGACAGTGAGATTTGTATCCTATGATACATGTGGACGAGTCCATATGCCCTCATACACCTAAACAAAAACAATTGTGCCCATACGATGCATACCGCTTCAGAAAGGGTTTCTGTGCTGTGGTCAAAGCGAGCCAGTACAAGGTTGTTGGTGATGCCAGTTCCACCATCACCACCACCTCCACCAAAGATAACAAAGCTTGTGTCAGAAGAGGGCTCATGAGACTTCCCCTCTTTTCCCTCGGTATCTTCTTCACCTTTCTCCTCCTTTTGAGTTGTGGACGGGGCAGTAGTGGCCCATCCAGAACAGAAAAGAGGCAGATCGTACTTCCTGGCACACGTTAAGGGCTGTCTGATGCCCATGCGCCCCGCTTCTCGATTTCACCAGCTCCTGGTTTTGCCCCCTTGTAGGCTAGGTCATTCAGCTGCGTCCTCCTTAGTCGCTTTGTCTGTGTCGCTACGTATTAAGCTGCGTCCTCCTTAGTCGCTTTGTCTGTGTCGCTACGTATTAAGCTGGCTTCCTAGATCTCTCACAGCACGCCTTATTACTAATGGAAAATGGAAGTTTTATTTTTTTTTCTGTTTGATTCGGGGGAAAAAATTTATTACTTCGTTAGCGTAGTGGGCATTTCCCAGTCCTTGGCCCCTCAACAGCCCACGTGGCTCCAAAAGCTCTAAAAAAAACAGCGCTCAAAAGCTCTTAAAAAAATGGCGCCGTCATAAGCCCAGCGCAGCACTCAAAAGATCTTTAAAAAATGGCGCCATCACCGCAGAAAAGCTCTACAAAAAACTACGCCGTCAGAAGCTACCAAGTGAATAAAATAAAAACAGCATGCTGCGTTGCTCTCACGAGCAATTCGATCTTCTCCACAAGTAGTTCGCACTTTCCCAGAAGTAAGCAATCTTTACTTCGCTGTTCCCAATAGCAATTCGATCTTCTCCATAAGCAGTTCACAGGTTCCAGAAGTAAGCAGTTCGCAGGAGCAATTCGATCTTCTCCATAAGCAGTTTGCAGGTTCCAGGAGTAATCAGCTTCGAGATTTGTCTACAGGTTTGTCTCTGGCCACTGTATGAGTGAGAGAGAAGAGAGAGAGAGAGAGAAGGAAGGCTATGAAGCTAGTAGCATCTTTTGACGCTCCTCCTTTCAACCAAAGCCATCATCGCAGCACGTTAAAATTTCCGCACACTCATACTCATAGTAGTAATTGCTACACGAGACTGTGACTTCTTTGTAGCTAGTACTACAGGAAGCAAACAAGCATTGTTGCATGTGGGTCTACAGATTACCCTTCTCTTTCCATGCTTTTCTTATGTGCTCCAAAATAGCTCGCATTTACCCTACGCTTAAGCAACTTATTAGGAGATTAATTAGCAGCTTCTACTCACATATGAAGTCATATAAGAGAAAGCAATGGAGACAAAAATTAGAAGTACTTGTTCGCGTAGAGCTTTAATGGAACCATCGCACCCTTCTGCCTTCCACTCATTCTCTGATCTATGGTGTTGGGAGTGGCAACACCCATCTATGGTGTTGGAAGTGGCAAGGCCCAGCTAGCTGTTGTACTGACACCTTATGCATGTTCATATGAAAGCAAAGAGCCATGAAGAAAAGCCTGCCTCGTCGACATGGCGAGAGCATTCTTCAATATCATAGATTCTGTAGCCCAAGCTCCTCCCTATTCATTCCAGCAGTAGAAGGTCGACAATGTCACTGTTTGCCTCATCGGCATATTGGAATCGACCTTCTTTTGCAGTAAAGCCTCTGCGCCTTCCCCGCGTAGCAATCATAGCAGCTTTGTGTGTAACAAGACCCAGTGGCTAGTTGAACAGTATGTCCAGCTTCAACTACCATACTTAGCTCATTTCTGCAGGCGGAACTAGTTATGGTCTAACTCTACCGTGTTTCATTGCAAACAGATCAAGAGAACCTTGGACACATCTCCTCTACATTCGCAATGGCGATATATTCCAACGTGCGGTGAGTAAGAAGTGCCACATTCTAGTCTTGAACACCGAGAACACAGTAAAAAGAACACACCAAAAATTGCATGCTGCCGTGGGAATGGCACGTTCCCTCGTATTATAAAAATTGGGGAGGACTGTGCAAACTCCCCCGTGCAAGGACACCAGCACATTTTCTTTTTTTTATCTAACATAAGAATGAAAGAACACATACAAATAATGAGATTACTCTCAGAACCTTCAACATTGTGCTATTACTTTATTAACGCTTCGTACTTATTCTTTGCAAGGGACATTCAAAAAATCAGCTATCGCTTGCCTCTTCCCAGACCGAAAGCCCACAGCAACACAATCTAGCACCAGGTACATGTTTGTTCAAATGCTTGCATTGTTCGTTGCTTAGACGTGACTAGTAAGTAGATATCACAAGGTTTTCATCGCATTGAATCATTTAGATTGAGTCCAACTTCAGCCTTGAATGGACCATCACCGAAAGCGTAGGATACACCTCAGCATATCGAATGCGAGACATTGCACTTCAATCAAGAAGAAGGCTAGATTTCTACCATGCTCACAATCATGGATTGATATCGTCAATATAGTCTACCGATGGAGTTCAGACATTGCAGTGATATTCAGACCTTTAAGCATATGCTTTGTTTGTGGTGTAGTTTTCATCCAAAGAAGTGCCTCTTTTGATTGTACTCGAGCTCCAGACGAGACATCAGTTGCAATGTTTGCTAGCAGTCTATTGGTATCCAGCTTAGAAGCTACACGAATAGAAACGCAATGGGTGCAGCGCTCCACTTGTGAGAACTCAAGTGCACGTCGCAGATATTGTGTGCCCTTACTTCCAGACTACACAAGAAGAATATTGAACGAAAATCAGCTTCACATACAGCTACTGAGCGTCATTGACATATCTGTCAATGCCATCTCAACAGTGACAATAATTGCACGAGGTACACTAGACATACGTTCAATATTAGATAACCCTCTGCTATCATGGAGTAAAGAGCATAGAACAACCTTCATAGAGCAAGATCTAGCTACATCATAAGTGGCAGACATACTTGCCTTCAATCTCGAGAACAACTTCGTACAACAGATGTACATGTCGATGCCTGAACGGCCGAATAAGAAGCTTGGCCTCTGCATACTAAGTCAAGATAGTTGTTAACCCTCACGGCTCACGAACACCCTATCACCTACGAGGGACGTTGTAACCTACGGCGGACATTGTATTATTTATTTGGTAGAGTCACGTACCGGGCTTGTCGGTCCAATAGGAAAAGGGTAAGAGTGATCGCCGATGAGAGGCGCACTCTAACTGGAACATTCAAGGGATTAGTTGGCTAAGCATGGGCGCCCAAGTGTGAATAGGGCGAGCTCATATAAAAGTCAACTAAACCTAAAATTCACTCATTCTCTCATTTGTGCAATAGAAGAGTGCTCTTGCTCCATCTCCATCTTCTTCTTCTTCATCTCCTTGTGTGTGTGTGTGTATGCGTGAGAGAGAGAGAGAGAGAGAGTGTGCGATCGAGCATTGCGACGACGGCACGGCGGCGGCGAAGCGGTTGAGCGCGGCGAAGCAGCGCGCTCCTTCTTCTTCGCGGTGAGGAATCCTCCACGAAGCAAGCGTAGAGCGGTGAGTGACACACCATCGCCTTCTTTGAGCTTACTAGTTTAGGCTTTTTGTGGGCTTGGAGCCATTTGTGGCTCGCACACGGTGTATCGGCAAGTTCCTTGCATTGACACGTGCGACATACGCGCACATTTTTGGCGCCGTTGCCGGGGAATGCCGTGGATTAAGCTCGAGTAGCACTCTGTGCTTCTCCGTGGTGCAATTTCAATTATAGGAAAGGTAGGGAAGGAGTGTGTGTGTGTGTGTGTGTTGAGAAGAGGGATTTGGTGTTATACTGTGTGTTTTTTTTGTTAATGGAGTTTTCAAAGGTACTGTGTTTATTCTCTGTGTATTAAGGTAGTTAGTTTTCTGTGTACAGTAAGTAGGAAGTAGATTAGTGAGAGTTAATAGAGTGTGTTAGTGTGTAAGAGTAGGTGTATTAGTTAGAAGTAGGTAGATAGAGTGTGTGTGTGTGTGTGTGCTCTCGCGCAGGCCGCGGAGACCTTATCCTTTTTTTTTTAAAAAAAAATTTAAAAAAATTAAAGGTAGAACCGGGTCGGGAATATCTCCCAGACCCAAGCCCAAGCTCATGCTCAGGCCTAGGCCTCAGCAGCCTTTTAAAAACCGAATTTTAGCTTCACACGTAGCTAAAATCGATA
Source organism: Adiantum capillus-veneris (assembly GCF_014529385.1). Taxonomy (NCBI): domain Eukaryota; kingdom Viridiplantae; phylum Streptophyta; class Polypodiopsida; order Polypodiales; family Pteridaceae; genus Adiantum; species Adiantum capillus-veneris. Next base: position 132,850,247 of record NC_140934.1, on the reverse strand, counting down.
TTTTGAGGACCAACGGAACGTCAGATGCCCGAAAATTGTGTTGTAAAGCACACAGTGACCCTCTAAGTGATATGCTCATTTCGAGCTATCACACACTTTAATCAAAAAAATCAAACATTAAAAACGTAAAAAACACAAGTGAAAACGCACGCTTAAAAAAGTAAGCGGTTAACCTTCAAGGTTATTCGCCGACGTTTGTAGGGTGCCAAAAGCACATGCATCTGCGCTCTGGTCGTGTGCTAGAGACGAAGCAACTAGAGAGAATTTCGACTTATGTGAGTTCTCAATATCCACCTACTTTAGATTCTGGACCCTCGGCGGGGACCCAAGGTAGTACAAACCAAGACCCGAACATAGCGGCTAGTGACTCTTCCTCTAACTACGACATCATGGAGGGTTTCCCAATGCCTAATCCCGATAGCTCAAGCCAAGACATGCATGCCATGGGTCCTCAAGCAGCCGCCTGAAGGAAACCTCGCTCCGAACATGGAGCTAATGATGTGAATGAGGGGGTGGGGAAGTAAATTCTCCATTCGTGACCTGAGGTCATATTACCCGATGGTAGAAGCCTTGCCGAAGTGCAAGAGGTTGAGCGATATATCCTTGCAGCGAGGGAAAAGGAAGTCGAGAGCTTACGTAAGGCGGAGCAACGAAGAGAGTTAAAAGCGAAAGCTCCTATGTCAATATCCTTGCTAAGAGAGCAATCAAGTGCTCCTGATTTAGCAACCGCTAAGGGCCAACCCCTAGAAAGCAAATGGGAAAAAAGACACTTTTCCTACAATATAGATTCAAACTGTATTGATAGTTTATTTGATTTTTTGTAGTATCTTCTTGGAGATGATGGTGAATCCTATAATGGCATATATTTATGGCCCATTAACATATATTTAATGTATGTGGCTGGTAGGTGGAAAGCAATCTAGATCATTGGATTATTAGCAGATATTTATTGTATGGTTGGCAAGTGGAAATCAATTGAGATCATTAGACTATATTTTAGAATCTAGTTGTGGATGGTAGATACTCAAGGATAAGGCCCTGTTGAAAGTGCGAAGCAGAAGGTACCGGTAGGTGCGCGTCGCGATGTAGTGCGGGATTGTGGCAAGAAGCAGGAGGGCAGCAGAGAGGAAGCTCTAGGGGGGAGAGAGAGAGAGAGAGAGAGAGAGAGAGAGAGAGAGAGAGCTCACGTTTTTGGGGGAAACTCAATAAGTGAGTTTTGGGTTTTCCCACTTTTATTATAAGTGACTTTAAATAAATGTGTCCAGGTTCAATATGAACCTGGACAAAGTATAAAATTTACAAAAAGGGGTTATTTAGGCCTTTAACCCGACAACCTCCCACTTAAAGGCATAAATGATGCCTTTAAGTTAACCAAATTCCACCGTTGTTGTATGCAATGCTCATGTTGAGCCTTAGCAAGACTCTTGGTGATAACATCTGCAGGGTTATCCTGTGTATGGATCTTAGTCAAGGTGACTAGACCATCCTCCAATACCTATCGTATGAAGTGGTACTGCACATCTATGTGTTTGGTATGCGCATGAAACATGGCATTTTTGGCTAAATAGACAACACTCTGGCTATCACAACCCAACACGGGTGTATGAGCAGGCATGGCGAGTTCTTTTGCAAGTCTGCCCAACCAAATGGCCTCTTTTGAACCCTCTATGGCTGAAATATATTCAGCCTCAGTAGTACTCAATGCCACAATTTTTTGTAACCTAGAACACCAAGAGACTGCACCACTAGCAATGGCAAATACATATCCACCGGTAGATTTCCTGGTATCCACGTCACGTGCCATGTCTGCATCATACAACTTTAAGTCACTTTTGCCATAACAGATACACTTTGATTGTGTACCTTTCAAATATCTCAGAATGCATTTGACAACTTCCCAATGCGCTTTGCCAGGATTCGACATGTATCGACTAACAACTCCCACTGCATAAGCAATGTCGGGACGAGTGGCAACCATAGCATACATAAGAGAATCACAAGCTGATGCATAAGGGATTCCCTTTATTGCTTTCAATGCCACCTCATCTTTTGGGCAATCTGCTTTGCTAAGCTTAGTGTATGGAGGTAAAGGTACTCCAAGAGGCTTAGCATGAGCCATATTAAACATGTCAAGTACTTTTGCAATGTACCTTTCTTGAGATAAAAACAACAATTTCAGCTTTCTATCTCTTTTAATACGCATACCCAAAATATGCTCTGCATCACCCAAATCATTCATAGCAAATGCTGAATTTAGCTTACGTTTCAGAGCATCAAGACTAGTCTTATGTTTCTCGACAAGCAGCATGTCATCAACATAGAGAACAAGTATGATGGGACTACCATCTTCATCCCTTTTCGTATACAAACAATGATCTGAATAGCTGCGTTTAAAGCCTTGAGACAACATAAAAGTGTCAAACTTCTTATACCATTGTCGTGATGATTGTCTCAAACCATACAAAGCCCTTTTCAGTTTGCATACAAGTTCCTCGCGTGTAGGAACTACAAAACCTTCAGGCAGTTTCATGTATATATCCTCTTCAATGTCACCATGCAAAAACTTTGTCTTTACATCCATTTGATTCATTTCCAAATCAAGCACCGCAACGAGAGCAAAAAGGACACGTAAAGTTGTAAGCTTTACAACAGGAGAAAAGATTTCTTGAAAATCAATTCTTCTTTCTGTGCATATCCTTTTGCAACCAATCTTTCCTTGTACTTGAGTTTTTCATCCACTATCTTAATCTTGTATACCCATTTGTTAGGAAGAGCCTTTCTCCCTTTAGGCAATGGCACAAGATCCCAAGTATCATTTGCATACAAGGATTTCATTTCCTCTTGCATCGCAAGCTCCCACTTACTGCTTGACTCACATGATTTGGCCTCTTTATATGTAAGAGGTTCACCCTCATCTGTCAACATTACATGATCCCAAGAGGGGTTAAATCTCTGCGCGGTTGACTTCTCAAACGAGTTGACCTGTGTACCCAATGATCTACATTCTCAGGCAACGGTTCTACATCATAAGGCAACTCATTTTCAGCTCTATCATGCTCCTGAAATTTTTTTTCAGCCAATTCAGGTGGCTGTCCATCCTCATTAGGAGCATCAAAATCATGTCCTACCTCTTCTGGCTCAAGGTTAACCGGATGATTATCAATTTCAGCTTGCAGTAATGCATCATGAGGCTCTTTTTCAACATCAATAGGTGGCACGGAAGGCTGAAATCTGATTGTTTTCTTGTTAGCACAGATTTTGTAGCATTCTTAAGCAATTTTGCCTCATTGAACACTACATCTTGGCTGCGTATTACCTTTCCAAATTGTGGTAACCACACTCTATAGCCCATTTCACCTTCTTCCCCATAACCTAGGAAGACTTCTTTAGTGGACTTCATACTAAGGTTTGTTCTCAAGTCATTGCGTACATGAACAAAAGCTTCGCAGCCAATTACTCTGAGATGATCATAAGAGGCAGGTTTTCCAGACCAAACCTCCTCTGGGATGTCATTTTTCAGCATAATATTAGGAGAGCGATTGCAAATATGAACTGCAGTTTTCAATGCCTCCCCCCAAAACTCTTGGGAAAGATTAGCGGTGGACAACATGCAACGCACTCTCTCGCATAAAGTACGATTATACCTCTCAGCCACACCATTAGAAGACGGATTATAAGGGGCTGTCACCTCCCTTTTAATCCCATTTTCATCACAAAAACACTAAAATTCAACAGATACATACTCTCCTCCATTATCAGATCTAAGACATTTAAGATTAGTACTCTTTTGCATAGTGACAAAAGCATGAAACTTTTTAAAGGCATTAAAAGTCTCACTCTTATTTTTCAACAAATGCACCCATCCTTTCCTAGTACAGTCATCAATGAATGTAACAAAATACAATGCACCACCAAAAGACTTAACATGCATAGTGCATACATCGGAGTGAAGAAGATCAAGAGGATTAGCTTTGCGAGAGACACCAGAGTAATAAGAATATTTCTTTTGCTTTCCATAAAGACAATCGTTACAAAAATCCAAGTTTTTGCCTTTTACATCAACCCTCTTCAAAGAGGAAAGCACATCAATACCCTTTTGGCTCATATGGCCAAGTCTCTTATGTCACAATTCCGTGTGTGAAGCAACTTCAGCAACGGCAAGAAACTTGCCAGGCAAAGCTTTGCATCGAAGATAGTACAAAGTACCTCTTTTAGACCCTTTTGCAACAAGAATAGAGCCCTTAAGCAACTTTCATGAACCCCCAACAAAGATGGTAGTATAACCATGTGCATCTAACTGGCCAACAGATAGAAAAATTTTCTTAATGCCTGGTACAAACCTGACATCATTCAACACAAGCTCTTGACCATTATTAAGAGCCAAACACATAGTACCCATTCCCTCAATATTGCAAGCAAAATTATCACCAAGGTACACCTTACCATAATTGCCTGCAGCATATGTAGCAAAACACTCCAAAGATGGAGTCACATGGAATGAAGCACCAAAATCCACTATCCATGACTGGGATAGGCCATCATTAGCACTGAGCAATGCATCAATGACATCTTTCTTCGAGATAAGCATGTCTTTTGCATTAGCTATCACCAAATCTGAGGGGCACGAAGACGCAACCAAGATTTCCTCAACGTCTGACAACTCCTCAATGACCACACTAGAGGATACATTTGCATTATCAGCATCCCTAGAGGAACCACCTGTTGATTTTCCCCCTATCTTCTCATCTTTCTTCTTCTTATCTTGCGTTTCCTTCTTCCTTTCGTGCTCTTTCTTGAAATACCTGCAATCGGGTTTCTTGTGACCCTTTCTGCCACATTGATAAAAAGTGACATCCTTATCCTTTGTCTTGCTCTTACATCTATTTTGAGTCATGTTGCCCGCATCACGCTTTTGATTTCTACCTCTTGCATTGTATGCAGAACTACCACCTTCCCCACTAGACTTGCATCTAATCTCTTCATTGAGAATAGACCCTCTCACACTGTCATACATGAGGGTGGGACTGTTGCTCAAGGAGACAACCAAGGTTTCCCAAGTATCTGGCAATGTCATAAGCAAGAAAATAGCTTTCAGCTTATCATCAAATTGTTGAATCCCACTGTCTTGCAACAACTGGATCAACACACCTGTAAAAGCACTAAAATACTCAGAAGCTGACTTCGAGTCATCAAGCTGCATATTCACCAACATCAAATGCACCTGGTTCATAGGAGTGGTGTTTTCATAATTGGACTTTAGCTTTTGCCATATTGCATAAGCAGAGTCCAAACGCTTGATGTCCGTCAAAATGTCATCATTGATAGCCATTTTGATGTAGTCCATAGCCTTCTTATTCAACCTGGCCCACTCTGCGTCAGACAAACCTGGCGACTTATTCTCTTCCAATGCATCTTCACAATCCTCTAAAAAAAGGATACCTTGCATGCGTTCTTGCCAGAGGTCAAAGCCTTGACCATCAAACCATTTGATTTTCATCAAACTTTTAGTATCAATGGAGCAACCACAAGACTTTGCATACGATAGACCGCAATTTCTATACATGAAACTGTTCAAATCTGAAATTTCAGCTGAAAAGTGCAATTTCAAGCACTTGTACTCAAATTTTCACTCAATTTGTCGCGACAAACATCAATACATGATCCCACAACTTTGGTACACCTGAGTATTGCTGTTTTGACCTGTTATAACCTGTAATTTACCTGTTTTGACCTAAAAATAGTATGTTTTGGTGACCTTTTCGACTTCGAAAGCAAGGGGCTTCGCGATGGAAGCGAAATTGATCGCAGGAGAGCAATTTTAACTCTCTCTCCAGCAGACTGCACAGGGTTGTTTTGAAACCCTAGGGCTCTGATACTAGTTGAAAGCGCGAAGCAGAAGGTACCGGTAGGTGCGCGTCGCGATGTAGTGCAGGATTTGGGCAAGAAGCAGGAGGCGGAGTGTAGCAGGGAGGAAGTACTAGGGATCAAAGTAGGGAGAGAGAGAAAGCTCACGTTTTTGGGGAAAACTCAATGAGTGAGTTTTGGGTTTTCCCACTTTTATTATATGTGACTTAAAAAAAATGTGTCCAGGTTCACAAAGTATAAAAATGTACAAAAAGGGGTTATTTAAGCCTTTAACCCAACACCTGTTATATAGAAAACCTCTCTATTCATAAACTCTCTCCCTCTATTGGTAATACTTCATAAATGTATAAATAGGCTCGCATGGGTTCATTAAGCAACACATGTGGGGAAAGTAGCCTATGCCCCGATCTTGTGCCATTCTTCTCCTCTCTCCTCTCCTCTCCTGTGGACGTGCATAGCATTCCACTCTCAGAGGAGCACATGACCGCATCCTCTTGCACCCTCTCACTCATCTTTGCTCACATGGTCATTGTGTATATGCAAGGTATATATGCATGTTGCAACTTCTCTTTTGTATACGATGTTTTCCATGACTTTTGCAAGCTCGTCGTGCATTGGTTTGTAGCATCGGTAATGTAAAAGCTACAAAAATCAAGAATAAAAGTTTCTTACTCTTTTTACAAGCCATAGCATAAGTTACTCTTGACAAATTTGAGTGATAATAATCAAGTTAAATTCTTGTTAATTTGTCACTACAAAATTGTTTGTATCGAGATTCTTTTGCACACGATTCCATGTAGCTTGTGTCAAAAGATATGCATGACCAAAGTAGTTGATCCCTCAATTTAAGTCTTCAAAGAAACATAGATGGCTCCTTGTAGTAGGCATATATAGCTTCTGCCCGCTACATGTCATTCTAAGAAGAAGAGGTAGAGGAAGAGGAAGAGGAAGAAGAATTACAAGATAATACACACTTGAGAGCACGGCATGGTGATCAATTCAAGGCTTTAGTATACAATAACAAGGACAATCTTCTTGTGGATGCAAAGAAGGACAAGGGGAAGTGATTTCTTTCCCGCTTGTCTGGGAAACAAACCCCAAGGGACATTCAAGATCTCCGATCTTTGACATGCCTTAATTGATGTATGCCATATGGGTTTATTTACCTTTTCAAGATCCCCCACACAAATAAAAAACGCCACCATAACTGGTGTTCAAGTTTGAGAACCTATGATCTAAACAGAAAGAGGCTAAACTTAGTTGCGACCTGCTTTGTCTCATGGTAAGCAAATTCCAAGTAGAGCGATAATCTTTCTAATTGGGTTCCTTTGTGCTAACGTACGCAATTCGCATATCCTTTAGCACAAGATTAACACTTGTCAACTGCCTATCCTCTTTGGATAATTGATAGTAGTGAGGTGTGTTTCCCCATCCTTTACAGATAGCCCTCTGAAATGACTGGTAAATAGGAATTACAATTCCTTGCATTATTGTTGATTAAGCAATAATTTTAGGAATAACCATCTTGGTTAACTATAGTGAGCTAGTCTACAAGCACCCAAACCGAGCCATGACCTCTATTGATGATTGATAGATCTACAATTAATCTCACAGAGATAGTGCACATAGAGTGCAAAATGCTTTAGAAGCTATTAATGTCATGAATGTGCATGCCGCTCCAAATAAGCCTTTGCTGAACACTAGGACCCATAACACCTAGTGTGCATGCATTTAGAAAAAACACATCCAAACCTGCATATCCATAACCATAATTGCCAATTCTTATGGTGAATGTTATGCTCACAACTCACCAGGAAAGAATTAAATATCTTCCACGTGAAAATCATGCTAACATATTTGGACCATAATAGAATGTGAAAATCCATCACATCTAGGTACAAATGAACTTTTTCATTAACATAACATAATTTTGCTCACCCCCTTACACCTTCTCTCCTAACAAGTACAAAGAGAGCACAAAATTCAGGGTGAGGTGAAGGGCATAGATCGCTGCAGTAACAGTGCTACTAAATTTATGATACTTCACAAGTTTCTTTGAAAAATTCCATAATAATTTTACATATTTGCTCCTCCTTTTCTCCACAAGGCTACGAGCCGAGAATCAGGGATAAATACTATTGGAAATTGGCAAGGCTATGATCTCAAAATCAGGGATGTATTTGCTTGGAAATCGGCAATGGCAAGGCCATGGTTTTTGCTTGGCACTAAACAGCCTCAATAAGATGGATTGTGAGAGTCGGTAAGCAATTCAAAGTTAAAAGTTTTTCATTATGAACTTATGAAAACCTACAGATCTCTCCATAATACAAGCTTGGCAAGGCAAGTTGCTTCTATCGAGCAAGGTTTTGCGGTTTGGCAAAACATGACAGCTCATCTTCTTGAGATATTTGCCCTCAATATTGGGCAATTTGAGGTACACTTTACCAATGCAATTATAATAATTAATGGCAAGTGCTTTTTATGCTTTCGCTCAGATGTACAACTGGACAAGGTCGGTTGCTTGTCCATCATCGACTCGATCAAATATGTAAATATGTATGGTAAGTCTTGAAAGTTTTTCATGCATGGCATGTGATATCTCAAACGACTATGAGCACAGTCATTGGACGAATCAATTATATAATCAAGGGTCTGCAATTACGAACGGTTTGAGTACAAAAAAATCTCAAATAGAATCATGGCTTGTCCTGAATACCTCGATAGAACATGCTCATCAGAGGTAAAGTTTTGAAGCAAAGGCAAGGCCAAGCAGCAATGCTTTAAATTCTTAAGAAGATTGGCACTGCATGTTGCTAGACTTGATGAAGGAGGCACAGGAGCTCGGCATGGCCGACCTTTTGTTTCGATATTAAGAAGCCAATAGGTATCTTTTTCTTCTAGTTTCGAGTTTTGGGACATGGTTCCTAGACCGGTTTGCTAAATCCGATGCAGTCCAAAATCGCCGTGCTCAACTCATTGACGGCAAGACAGATCCAATAGATTTCAAAGGTAAAAGCCAGCAGCATTGGGCAAACCAGGTATGCTTTGCTTCTGCAATTAAGGTAGATGTTTTTAAGCTTTTAATCCAATATTACTCGACAAGGTCGACACTCGGCAAGGTTAATTTTCTTTTACTTGCCTCGAGTATAACAATGCCATAAGATGCATTGTGGGAGCAAGGCTTCGTATAAAAATACTCAAGAAATTGTCTTCTGTATTACATCGGCTAGTATCTCTTTCATGTATCCTCCTTTGTGCTACCAAGTAGAGGGGAAAAGCAAGGTTTTTTAGAAGCACGACTCTCTACCTATATTTATGCATTAAGTGCGTGATCACTCCAAAGCAATTAAAGCTTGCCAGAGTGCAGGCAAAGTAAGTACACAAAGTACATTGATAAAATTTTGATAGCTAAGCTTCCTGAACTATTTAATTCAAGGGTGGGCAATCTAAGGATTTTCAATAAAATACACGATTCGGCTAGGACGATTCTCTATGCAAACTCAACAAGGTCGATTTTCTTTTACTTTGACATCTCTGTATGAACAAGAGCACCTGTTAGTTAAGAGCATTCAGACTCTGTTCTATCTCATCTCCTCGATGAACTTATGTGAAGTAAAGGCTTCCCTTCAGGGCATATTGCATGTAAGCTTCCAAAGTTTGGAATATGCTATTAGTATACGAGCTTGCAGAAACTTGGCAACATGTCAATCTGATATTTTCTTGGAGGTCGATATGAACCAAGCCATGATGGCAAGCAAGGTAGATCCAACAACTCTTAATTTCTCAGCATACATGGCTACGAGCTGCATTTCAGCAAAGGCAGCTGCTCTCAGATGGGCGACAATGTTAGACCATTTTAAGTTCTGCTTGTATTTTTGTCTTTCAATTTTCATTTGAATAAGATTTCTTTGTTGTGCAAAGCAAAGTGCTTTGACACACTTACTATGAAGAAAGGCTTTTGTTCCATGCCACAATACTATCCACTGATTTAGAATAAAGGATAATGGCATGCAAGTTGACATTAAGCGGATATAAGCTCACTATGGTTTGCACTGACCAATTGTGATGTATCCATGCTGGTACCCATCGTGCAAGGTACATATGGCATCTACTTACACTGTGAAGATTGTCATTGAAGCCAAGAGCTTATCACACTATTTTTTTGATATGCATGCATGGCATGCCAGTATTGTGGACTCATTCCACTAAATCATGGTTACGCTTCCGCTATAACATCAACTACTCTGTTCAGAAAGAGTTGAGGCTGGTATATTTGCTTGCAATCGTTGTATATAAGTACAAGAACATGCAATTTTTGTGCACAAGGTGCTGACAATGAGATGATGCTTTTTATGGATAGAAAGTAGGCATGGCTTCGCTACTATCAAGCAAATATTTCATGGGATGACATGAATATATTAAGAGAGCCTCCCAATAGGTAATCTCTTCTTGCAAAACCCAAGAAAATCTAATATGACTACTTTCTTTGGGGGAATCATTCTCTTCTGTTCGCAAAGACATATGATCATTTTGATACTCAAATTGTGAATAAGACTCCAATTATGAGACGATCTATGCTTGCTTGCATCACTGATTGTGTCTCCCAGAATAGTAATTGTAAGGGTATGACCCAGCTAATATACTAGGTGTTGAGGGTCACAATTGATCTCATCATAGTTCTACTTTCAAGGAAAGAAGTCCCAAAGCTGCCAAGGGGTAGTGGACACGTTCAACTTCCAAAGTTGACCTCAATCACTATTAGACACGATAAACTGTATTGGTCACCGTTGGCTGCTAGTTTGAGTTGTCCTCATATAGAGTCTATCCAAGGGGGTTTTAACCAAGGGGTTTGGATTGCAAAGGAAACACCCAGGATTACCAGTACAATACTACTTGAATTTCACTAAGCTTTTGATTAGTGTTGCTAGGCCTTTTCAGGTAGGAGATTTGGGTCATGGGCATTTCACTATGGGTAAGTGAACGCTATGTTCAACCTCTAGGTACACATCTGATTTGGTTTTATTTCATTTTAAAATATGCTTTGATTGATTTTTTTCAAGTAGAATGTATGTGCTTCTATGCTTTCATCCATTTTGCTCTTCAAAAGCATGACATGGTCATGTAGGAGCAAAGTATTTTGGGCCGTAGTGTCCAAAATATATTTTTGCATTATGCACTTATGAACCTACATATAGGGTTCTGTTTGGCACATGCTGTTGTTGGGGTGTAGGTTGTTACCATATACATGTGGTAGTGATGTGTGTAAACACACTAGGACCGCCGGGGCATTTTTTCCCTCTTTAAGAGGTTTTCCCCCCTGTGCATTGTATATACACCCATCACTCTAGGGCTATCTATCTTTCCATTGCACACTAAGTAACACACTCTCTATTGTGTGCCTTGAGCTTCCTTCGTCTTCTCCAAGCTGTGTGTGTTTCTCTGCAACCCTAATTCCAACAATTGGTATCAGAGCAGGTCACGTCCTCCCGGGCTTAGTTGCTAGCTGCTCCACCACACGCTTGCTCACTTTCTCTAATTTCAGTGAGCTTTGGCAAGCGTTCGCAGGTCGACAAATATTTTGGGAACACTCGTAGAGCCCGGTCTGCTCAGAATTTCGATTTGGACTCATTTCGGCCTCCGTTTCCACTACAGGCAGTACTGCACAGGCTATTTCATCATTTTGTGCAGAATTTCTGTCAGTGCCGTTTTTTGCATAACAGGTGCCTTATAGTCTTCTACGGTTTGTGCTATATAGCACAGGTTGTTCCCGCTCCGTTTCTCATATTTTCGGGCAGTTTTCACATCAGGTGCAACATTTACCATGGCTGACAACAACAACATAGATGTGTTGAAGATGTTTGTTGCTGAGGACAGGTTGGATGGGGACAACTACCCTATGTGGGCTTATATGATGCAACATGTTCTTGTGTCAAAGGGTGTCTGGAACATTGTGCAGGGCATTGATGTACGTCCTGGTTCTGAGGATGTAGGCGATGTTGAGGATGTTGCAGGTCTTGCTGCAAGGATTGCAGCTGTTAGAGTTGTTTTGCCTACGACAGAACAAGCTCTTTGGGATGTTAAGGATGCGCATGCTCATGCATTGATTGTGTTGTTTGTGAAGCGCACCATTGTTCCTCACATCCGTTCAGCAAAATCTGCAAAACAGGCTTGGGATATTCTAGCAAGTCTTTATGCAAGCCACAATGAGGCTAAAATTGCTTTGCTGCGTAAAGAGCTGGAGTCAAAGATTATGCATGAGGAAGATGATATGGACACTTTCCTTGCTAGTGTCAAGGATATCAATGAGCAGCTTATTTCTGCAGGTGAAGTCATTTCAGACAGTTCCCTTGTGCAGACTGTTCTTGATGCCTTACCAGATTCTTACCAGACTTTTGCTAGTACTTGGAGACTTATGACCCAAGGAAATCCAAAAGTTGTTAAGTTTGATGCATTATGCACATTGTTGTTGCAAGAGTCACTTTCCAGAAAAAACAGGACTAGACAGCGTGCAGTTGAACATGCTTTTATTGCTTCTCAAAGAAAGGGTGGTAACAACAATGCAACCACTTCTTATAGTTCTGTTGTGAGTGGCAAAAATTATGTTCCTAATGCTTCTGTTGGCAGGAATTCGTCTGGAAATTCTGGTGATAAGGGCAAAAAGAAGATGCGTTGCCATTATTGTAAAGCCAATGATCACTTGATCAAGTCGTGTCCTAAGTTGAAGGCCAAAGAGGCTAAGAAGAAAGAGGGTGGTTCCACTGCAAATGCTGGTTCCACTACAAATGCAGCCATTGTTGAGTCTTCTGTGAAAGGAGACTGTGTTGCTGATGTTGATGGAGAATGGGCTTTTAGCGTAGAGTGCACTTACAATCCTGCTGTCCATGATGCATGCTTGTTAGTTGCTGCAGATTCACATGTGTGGTATTTCGACAGTGGTGCTACAAAGCATATTACCTCACATCGTGAATTGTTTACCTCTCTTGAGTCTGTCCCTCATGGGAATTCAGTCACTTGTGCCAACAACGCCTCTTATCTAGTTCAGGGAGTTGGAAAGATTGTGCTCACTGCTGCTTAATGGCAGTTCCTTCACACTTGTTGATGTACTTTATGTACCTGGGATCAAGAAGAATCTCTTGTCTGTATCCACACTTGCTAGACTTCGACTTGTAGTCAAATTTGTGGACGATAGATGTATAGTTTATGATCTCAGTTTTGGTGATGAAATTGTTGCATCTGGACTTTTGTGCCGTGGGGTATATAAGCTCACTTTGTATGACAAGTGTGGACAAAATTTTGCAAATGCTGTTGTAGATTCAAGGGCTATTTCAGATGCAAACCTTGGCATGCACGTTTTGGTCATCTGAATTTTGCCAGTTTGTTGCGTTTGCAGAGATCTGATATGGTTGCTTCTTTGCCGCCTCTTGAAGCACCTGTCAAACATGTTTGTGAAGGTTGTATTCTGGGTAAAATACAGCGTTCTAAGTTTCCAAAGGATGGTTCAGTTAGGGCCACATGCAGGTTGCAGCTTGTGCATAGTGATGTTTGTGGGCCCATGCAAACTCGGTCCTTGGGCAATTACCTGTACTTCGTGACTTTCATTGATGATTACTCCAGGCATGCATGGGTATTTTCGCTTAAAGCGAAGTCCGAAGTTTTTATGTGCTTCAAACAATTTCTGGCTATGGCTGAAAATGTCTCGAAATGCACTATGGGCACCCTCTGTTCCGATCGAGGGGGGGGAGTATATGTCTCATGAATTTAATGCATTTCTGGCTAGTCGTGGGATAAAACACCAATGTACAGTGCCTTATACACCTCAGCAAAATGGTGTTGCTGAGAGGAAAAACAGGTCACTGACGGAAATGGCACGATGTATGGTCAAAAGTCAAGCTTTGTCGCATTCTTTTTGGCTTGAGGCCATCATCTGTGCCACTTATGTACTTAACAGGTGTCCTACGAAAGCTTTGCAGTCTATTACTCCATATGAAGCATGGCATGGTAGAAAGCCTTCTATTGAGCACATGCGTGTTTTTGGCTGTTTGTTGGCATATGCTTTGGTGCCACAAGTGCAGCGCAAAAAATTGGATGATAAGGCTGTCAAATGTATTTTTGTTGGTTATAGTGCTGAAAGCAAAGGTTCCAGGTTGTATCATCCGCAAACAAAACGTATTCTCGTTTCTCGGGATGTAGTGTTTGTGGAAGATTCTGTTCAGCCCTTGCTGTCAAGTACTAGAGACAATAATGTAAGCTCACAGGACATTTATGACACTTTGTTGCCTCTTTTCAGTGGTGGAAATATGCATGTAAGTTCCAATGAGAAAAATGTACAGCCTATGGGGGTTTCTGAAAATGTTTTAGATCAGCCTATTACTGATGCAGATGTACGTGATGTACTTGATGAGGAAAGGGCTGAAAATGAGCAGGCTAGAGGTATGCCAAAATGGCTGGTGCACACTTTGCGTGACAGTAAATTGGATGCACCTTTGTCTAGTCGTACTCGTTCAGGCTCTCGCCATGCATCTTATGCATCAGATTGTTATGCTTTGGCTGTGTCTAGCTTACATGCTGTTGAGGAGCCTCTGTCTTTTGATGAAGCACAGAATTCAGAAAATTGGATGGCTGCCATGCAATCAGAATATGATGCACTTATAGAAAATGACACATGGACTTTATGTGATTTGCCTCCTGGCAAAAAGGCCATTGGTAGAAAGTGGATTTACAAGTTGAAACGCAAGCCGGATGGTGAGATCAATCGCCATAAGGCTCGACTTGTTGCAAAGGGTTATGCACAACAAAATGGCATAGATTATGAAGAGACTTTTTCTCCCACTTGTCGTATGACTACTGTGCGTTTTCTATGTGCATTGGCAGCTCATTTTGGTTGGGATGTACATCAATCAGACATTGTTACTGCTTTCTTGAATGGTGACATATTTGAGGAAGTTTATGTAACGCAGCCTCGCGGTTTTGTCACAAAAGGACAAGAGGACAAAGTGTGCAGATGTAAGAAGGCTTTGTATGGGTTGAAGCAATCTCCTCGTGCTTGGTATGTGAAAGCTGACACTCATTTGGTTAAACGAGGCTTTCATAACAGTCCAACAGAAATCACATTGTATGTAAAGCGTGAGGATGATGTATTTCTCATTGTGGTTCTTTATGTTGATGATTTGCTGATCACTGGACCAAATGAGAGACATATTGCTAAATTTAAGGCTGATTTGAATGCTACTTTCAAGATGAAAGATTTGGGGTTGTTGCATCATTATTTGGGCATAGAGTTTAAGCAGTGTGATGGTGGTATTGCCTTGTGTCAGAAAAGTTACATAGAGACATTGCTATGTAAGTTTGGACTTGAGGACTGCAAACCTATTGCCACTCCCATGGAAACAGGTTTGAAGTTGAGTCTACATGATGCTGGCGATCCTGCTGATGTCACTTTTACCAAACTGTTGTTGGCTGCCTCATTTATGTATGCAACACGAGGCCGGATATTCAATTTGCAGTCTCACAGGTCAGCAGATTTATGCATAGCCAGGGTCTAAGCATTGGGAGACTGTCAAGAGGATTTTCCGCTACCTTAGTGGCACTTTACATCTTGGCTCATTGCCGCTAGACTTACATGCTTTTTCGGACTTAGATTGGGCTGGTTGTTTTGACACGTGAGTGTTCACAAGTGGTTTTTGTTTCATGCTTGGCAGTTCATGTATATCATGGTTGAGCAAGAAGCAACCTAGTGTGGCCACTTCGAGTTGTGAGGCTGAGTACAAGGCAGTCTTCACAGCTACGGTTGAGTGTGTATGGCTCAGACGCCTTATGGCTGATTTGGGTGTTGGACAGGACACTGCCAACACTATCTACACTGACAGTCAGAGCGCATTGGCAGTTGCGAGGAACCCATTTTTTCATGCTCGCACAAAGCACATTGAGGTGCATTAACACTATGTCAGGGAGAGGCTCTCAGCAGGGGAGATCAGCTTTGCTTATGTGCCAACACATGACAACCTTGCAGATATTTTCACAAAGGCATTGTCTCGTGAGAAGCTTGAAGCTTTCCGCAAAGCTTTGGGCTTACTCCCCTTTGTGGACTGATCATGTCCTGAGGGCATGGCACTTCCCTTTACTCATGTGCCAGCTCTCGTTCACCGCATCACTCCAGGGGGGATTTGTTACCATATACATGTGGTAGTGATGTGTGTGAACACACTAGGACCGCCGGGGCATTTTTTCCCTCTTTAGGAGGTTTTTTCCCCCGTGCATTGTACATACGCCCATCACTCTAGGGCTATCTATCTTTCCATTGCACACTAAGTAACACACTCTTTATTGTGTGCCTTGAGCTTCCTTTGTCTTCTCCAAGCTGTGTGTGTTTCTCTGCAACCCTAATTCCAACATAGGTCAGGTGGCCGTGGGAAACCACACTTACCCACTTTCTTTTACCTAATAAATATAGGGAGAGAAAGTGAGAGAGTTGACCACTCTCTCACTTTCCTCTCCACTAACCCAACTCTCTCTGTGTAGCTTCTCTTGCATCCTTCCCTCTCTAGCACACTCCGCACACGCGTACTCCGACCCCATCAATGGTATCAGAGCTTAGGAGTCGTGCTCCCAAGCCCTGACGACAGCCGCATGTGTAGAGCTGACAACATTTGCGTGTGCGGCTAGCCACCTTTACCAAGCTTTTGGATGAGCTTAAAGCTTTGCAGGCAGACAGTCGAGTCAAGAAGCTGCTTGAGGTTGACAATACAGATGAAAGCAGCTCGCGAGTTGCAATCGAAAGCAAGGCAGGAGGCCCGTGAGCAGCATAACAGTGGACAAGCCAAAGGAGCAAGCAAGTAAATTCGGGTGAGCAGCATCAAATTTTTGACAATCGAGTGTAGCTTTTTTGGAAAATCAAACTTGAAAGCAAAGGGGAAATTTGGCCAAGCAAATTGACAATTGAGGAAGAGATTGGTGAGCTCGTGACTATGTTGAACACACACAATGTAGCAAGGTAGGGAGCTTGTCAAGCTGGGAGAGAAATCGAACAGGAGCACCCATCGACACGACGCTCACACACACACACACACACACACACACACACACACACACACACACACACACACACACACACACACACACACACACACACACACACACACACACACACACTCATTGGCATTTTCAGAGCAGACCGTGAGGTGGGATTGCAGTACCGTGAGAAGAAACGAGCCTGTAGTGCTAACGGACTCAAAGAGAGCGTCTCGAGCAGGGATACGAGAAAAGAGCAGCTAGACACTAAGCAATGCAAGCAGGGAAACACACAGAGGACACACACACTCACAGCTCGTGTCAAATCCTGTAAAAATTGATTTGCTGCAGCTCTCGTAACAGTAAAAGAAAACAAACATTGAAGTTTTTGATTAACTTAACCTTTTGTGTGCAAGGGAGGGTTCACGCACTCCCCATTGACAGCCTTATGACCCGCTCACCCACAATCTCCTCCGCTCTCTCGATCAGCATCGACTCTGTTTTTTGAGCCTCGATTTCTCGGCATCAAGCCTACTTACTCTCGGCTTTTCTGATAGCGAGTCTATTTTGCTCTCCGTTTTTTACTTTCGACCACGGTTCTCTCGACACTGACTCCGAGTCCTGAGCGTGAGAGAGAGAGTGCGAGCATGAGAGAGTGAGAGCTTGAGATAGAGAGAGAGAGAGCAAGCGAGAGAAAGCATTAGAGATCGAGTGCGCGCGCACACACACCAACGTGTGCAGTTGTGGGCAAGTAAGCCCGGCGTCATCCGACATCGGCCCGAGTTCAGTCTTCGAGCATCATCTACGGCTATTCGGCTAGCCACTCCCATTTGGCGGTGGGAGATGACGTCGACAATTTTCGGCACCGGCTCGACATTACTCCCATTACAGGCGGATTTTTGACATCCAACCCAACACCGGTTTCACACGAACGATATTTTTCCGCGATCGACTGCTATACTTGCCACACGCAAGGGTGAGGTACCTCTACCATACAGGAGTGACAACCGGCATCAGCACTGAGTGACAGGTACCTGGAGTTCCCCTTTATGGTACCCTCGTCTCATAGGATATGTATCTGGACGGATTTTAATGCTTTTGACGCCAAGTTGGCAGTCACATAGCAGTGGTTTTGTGAAGTAGATGCCCAATTAGTGCAGTTGGCACATTTATGCATATTTTGAGTTAAGTTTTGACTCCTCATACAAAGGAGACTCTGCCGGATTTCCTTCCCACAAGTTGTGACTTTAATTGTTGGCACTTTTGAGTCTATTTTGGTTGAGATTTTACTCTCGATACAAAGGTTACTTTGCTCAAATTTCTGGAGCTTCTTGCCATAGTTTGGTACCTCTCAAACCCTCTTGTTAGCAATGGATTCTTCTTCAGAAAAGGAGGAGTATTTCATTTGTAAGTTCCATGCCAACAACTTCACCATGTGGAAAGAGCACATGAAAGATGTTTTGACAAAGAAAGGCCTATCATAACCGTTGAAAGAGCATGTAGAGGATGATGACTATATCCAAGCTCAGTGGGAGCTTTTGGATGCGAGAGCCATGGCTACGATACATCTACATCTAGCCGAGTCAGTGTTCTTCACTATCATAGGGAAGACAACAACCAAGGAACTTTGGGATAGCTTATGTTCAACATGGGAGAGCAAAAAGGGGTGGCTCCCCCGCTTCAGCCAATGTACTTGGGCTACTGTGTTCACCTATGATGTGGTGGTTTAAATGTATGGTTGTTGGTTTTAGGCACCCTGGCTCAATTGTGAGCAAGGTCTTCTTCTGTAAACTTTTTACTTTATTTTAATACAATATCACTCACATTTTGTGAGCTTTGCAAGATAAAAAAAGTAAACTTGTTTCTTGGAATTGCTCTAATTGATTGAATTTTCAAATTATGATCTTTGGAAAAAATAAAATATAACATAAAATGAAAAAAATCATTGGTTTGTATAGCTATGCATTCAGAGTTCGAAGCTTCTTTACTGATTTCTTTGGCTTTTGGGGGTTTTGCTAGATCTATTGAGGAAAAGACATCCTCATAATATGTTTATTGGTTGATGATATGTCTGGAGTGTTAACTCCCTCGTAGCATAGCTCCAAAGAATTGACAAAATTATCAATCCAAGGATGGTAGCGACCCGGCTAGGGCATGGGAACATCACACATGGGTGATTGTGTGAGAGAAATGAGATAGAATTGAGTGGGGAAATCACATGAGATTATCTACAATAGGAAGAAGAGAGAACTAATGAAGGGATTGATGTATGCACACACGCTAACTGTTATGCTAGTCAAGGTTGCTAATCGTTGCATTCTCTACTAATCCTCGTGGTCACATCCTAATCACAAGCTCACCCAATTAGCTCATGCAGTTATGATTAGAGCAATGCATGCACAAATCCTTAATCTACACACTAATCTAATCATGCGCACACTACTAGAGTCAAACATACAGTAGGCAATCAATAATTAGAGAGCGATTAGTTCTTAATCTACACCGTCAAGACACTAATACACAACTTAATGAAAAGCAAGAGAAATGCAAAAGGACTCATCTTCATTGCATGCATACAATCGGTTCGTGAAGAGAGTACATGCAGCTCCATGCTTCCACCTCCATAGCCTCCTTCTTCTTCTTCTGTACTCTAGGTTTCTCTCAGCATGATAGGTTTCTCTCAAAATGATATCTCCCCTTTCACATGAGCTACATTCACTTATATACCTAGGGTTCTAAAAGTTATGGCCGGTCGCCCAAAGTACATGAAGTGAATAAACAGATACAACTTGGAGCTCAATGTGAGCCCATGAATGTATACATAGCAAATGGAAAAATAATGTCCATGAGAAGGTAAAACTGAATGCTTACGTTGGATGCATCCAACATTCCCCCCTTCCTAGGCTTTGTCGTCCCCGACAAAGATATGTCGTGGTGTACGCTCCAAGAAGAATGTGCTTGCAAAAGGCAAAAGGCAATGAAGTAGCAAGCATAATCATGTGGCAAATAAGTCATAAGGCAAAGTAAAGCACATCATGGAATGACTAAGTGCAAAGAATTATGAATTGTTAAACTGCCAATAAAACACAAATAAACTGCACTTGCTAAAAATAATTAAACAAGAGTTTTGGGCTTATGGATGAGTCTATCAATTAGTTAGCTATGATGAAGGGTTAAAATTGTCACTCTAGTACTAGCTAAGCTAGAAAAATTATCTAAAGGCAAGATTCCTTATTTGTGTTTATGAGTAGGGATAAGCGAACTAACTGTACAACTCCAAACAAAAGCTTGAATTTTTTACTTTAAGCTCAATGGAAGTCTTTTCTTTTTCTCTTTCATTTTTCTTGCTCTTTTCTTCTTCATTTTTTTTCACATTGTTTTTAAGTGCTTTTTTGTGAGTGCTTATTTTGTATGCCCAAGGTTTTTTGCTTCTCAAGGAAAAGCACCCCGAATCTCTAGGACTCTAATACCATAGGCTATACGTGAGTGAAGTACCAAAATCCAGCTAGGATTACTCCTCTAGCTTAAGATTTTACCCTTGTGGCACTTTTGTGCTTCCATATCCTTTGTATTCTTACTAGTGCTCTTTGTTGTGAAGTGAGCAAGCCTCTCTATGCCTCAAACCCTCCTAAGATCTCAAACATTTAAATAATTCTGCCAACTTGGAGTAGTAGGTCAAGTAAATAAGTTAACCTAAAGACACAACCTCCTAACCTCAAGGCTTATCAATAAGACTAAAGTCTATGTTAATTAACTAAAGCATGTGCAAACTTATTTATCTCTATTAGCAGATAACAAGACATAATAAAATGGACTCAATCAAACCATGAAAAGCCACAATAAGCAAATGTAGGTGTACAAAAACATATAGCATAGGAAGTGATACACCTGGAGAAATATGATGTAGTTCCTCAGTTGTGGAAATCGGCATATAACTCTGAAGCTCAATGGAACCATGCAATCTACAAGTCGAAGTCCATCTATGCTGCAAAATCATAAGGCAAGACACTACCACCTAGAAAGGTGTGTCAGCATAGTAGTGAAAGTTTTATTACAAAATGAAAGAAATCCTAAACTAGGGTCTCAAACCTGAGGGAAAAAACCAGTAGGAAAAACGTGCCTCTAGTATAAATGCATGTAGCTAGTGCACCATAGTCAATAGCTCAAGTCAATGTTCTGGTGCAGCTAGGAGGGATAAGAGAACTCTCTCCAAACAATAAAGCATGTAATCTCCTAGCTCTCTATCTATTGATCAATGGCTGGCTAGCACCTAGCTCCATATGGATGGTAGAATCTATAGCACAAGTAATGGGTCTAGGGATGACATCAGCCAGTGATTGTGTCGTCAAATAACTTTGTAGCTTAGAATCCCTCAGTGGATGATCTTACCTAGCTCTAAATCAATAGCATGATCAATAGGAATCAATGGGAAAAGGTACCAACACTTATTGAACACAATTAAAAAAAACATAAGGAACCCTAACCTAGTTATTTGCACTGCCCCTAGATAGTCAAGGGAGTAGGATATTGTAGAGATTGGGGGGAAACCCTAGGGCTAAACCCCTATCCTCGTCGTCGAGAAAAAAAAAGTCATTATCCGTGAGACCATATGTGCCATCCGTATAATCATGTAAATCTTCTTCATCATCAGAGGCACCAATGTTTACTAAGAAGGTCACTAGACGCCTATAGTCATCTTGGTCAAAAGGATAGGCTTGTGCAATGGGAGATACACTCTCTACTAAATATGGATCAGTCATGGTCAAGAGACGTATCAGCCATTTTAACTCCTCGAAATTCCTCTCACATGCTAGCGTACCTACCAAATCCCATTCACAGGCAAGCACCGAAAAGACCATTTGAAACTGTGAAAAGTAATGAGGGTACCTCTCACCCAAGGCAGGAGTGGATGACTCTAGCGTACTAGCCATATCTGTACACGCAAATAGATGATGGTTAGAGTGTAAATATTACAAGGGTCGTGTTCTTGTGCATAATGTGTTTTTATGATTTTGTGTTATGGCTCTTGCTTCTTTTAATTTTTTATCTTGTTTTTGTGAGTATAAGGCTTTATATATACATTCCCTAATATTGGAGATTAAGAGGTCAGGGAGGAAGGTTGAGAGGGAAGCAAGTGAATGATGGATGTCAGCAAACACTCCCCCCTTCCTTGGGTAGATCATACCTTTTGGAATGATGTCGTCACCTTTTGAAACCAATTGTTCCAAGTTGTTATGGGTGAAGGCTTTAACCAATAGTTTTCGACCGCCCTATGCGTTTCATCTAGTTGCAAGGGTGGTAAGGTACTCTCCCATGATTTTATTTGCAACATTGTTGTAGGTGGTGAAATTACAACAGGAGGTGCAAACTCTTTCTTGCTCGTATGGATATGTACAATGGTAGGTGGAGGTTGTGTTGAAGCTTCTATTTCCGTATAGGAACTACACGAAGAGCAAGAAGCTTCATTTGATTTCCCTATTCCTGAGCTAGGTGGAACAAGTCGTTCTTTCTTCAGTACCCAAACTAGCTCTGGAGCAGGTGTGTAGCATTCCGTGATTTTTTCCTTTCCATGATCTTCAATTTGTTTTGGAGCCACAAGATTGAGCTCACATGGGCCTGGTGACAAGTAAGAGCACAATTTATGTTTTGGCACCCATAGTTGATCATTTCCTTTATAGTAGCCTTGGGATTCCAATAGTTTTTTAGGAATCCAACGTAATGTTTCTTTACATTTCTTGGGGTGAGTGGGACGTTCCTTACAAGGCTTCTGTTTTTTAGCACTAGCTATGGTCGCTAAAGAAGCTTTAGGGACCCACTTGTATGTTTTCTTTGTTATATTGGGATGGGTCTTGTGTGTCTCAAGCTTTATTTCAACTACATCAGTTGAAGCTCTAGAGAGTTGGGCTATGGGGATATATGGTTCAACCTCTTGGACATGCAATGTTTTGGGTTTAATTTCCTTAAGAGGCAATATCTCAAGGACTATGGCTTGAGTGACAGGGCTAAGAGTTGGTTTCTGTGTTGTGACACCCCCTGTCCCCCAATCAATAGTGCATTTGGTAGCTATCATCCACATGCGTCCTAGGTTTATATTACCCTCCATAGTTCCAACAGACATGACCAAAAAGTCTTGAGCTACAACCCCATTTTCATAACTGACAGAAGTGTGCGAGATTCCAAAAACCGAAGTTTTTTTCTTGTTGACACCTTTGACTTGGATAATACTCTCAGATAGAGGTGGCTTCCCTAACTGACACCACACCCCATATGATAGCAGATTATATTTAGCACCCGTGTCCAATAAGGCGTTATATAGAACTTTTCCATAGGTGCTGTTTAGCTCAATAGGGTATCGTAGAGGTGTGTCAGAGTCCAACCAATCCTCGTCGGTTTCAACGTGGAATGCATATGTGACTCCAAGGTTAGCCTCTCATTTTCATCTTATGCGTTGTTGTCGCTCCTTAGCCTCAGCTTGAGCTTGTATCTTGTTCAATTCTGTTTGTGCCTTGGCTGCCTTTTTTGTATGGATGACATGTAGCTCCTCTTGGCTTAAAGGATCATAGTATCTTTTAAATTTGCTCCCATTGAGGAATCCAATGGTTTCAACTCCATCAAGAGTCTCCACACAAATGGTTCCTTGTGGGGTGATCTCACATACTCTATATGGTCCATTTCCCGCATATTTCAACTTTTTCTTTTCGTTACGCACTCCATACATAAGGACTTTATCACCAACCTTGATATCTTTGTTCTTTAGATGACGATCAAACCATTTCTTCCTCCTATCTTTCTCCACAAGTGCATTTTGCACAGCTAATTGCCTCTCTTCATCTATCCTTTCAAGGATATATAATCGCTCAACTAAGGGGTGACCATCCCAACCTTCTTGAGAAGATACTCGAAGACTAGGAACGACAAACTCCCATGGCATAATCGCTTCTTGGCCATACACTATCTTAAACAGTGTGCAGTTAATGGCAACTTTGTACGAAGTACGATAAGCCCATAGAACTGATGTTAACTTTAAATCCCAATCTGTGCGATGAGCTTCCACCTTTTTGGTCAAGATAGAGATTAAGGTCTTGTTGGTGCTCTCAACTTGGCCATTTGCTTGTCGATAATAAGGTGTGGACTTATGGTGAGCTATCATAAAGTTGGTAGTGAGTTCTTTTATTACTCCATTTATAAAATGAGTACCATTGTCACTCACAATCTCAAAGGGACAACCAAATCTTGTAACAATGTTCTCAAAGAGAAACTTGGCAGTTGACCTCACATCGGTCTTACGTGTCACCCTGGCTTCCGCCCACTTTGTCACATAGTCAGTGGAAACGATAATATATCGAGATTGAGTGCTACGAGCTGTCGGACTAATTGGGGGCCTTCAAAGTCCAAACCCCATTTTTCAAATGGTTGAGTCACTTTGACAGGATGTAAGGGCATCCTATCCTTTCATTGTGTGATCTTGTAACGTTGGCATTCATCACATCCTTTTGCAAAAAAGTGATGCATCCTTGAATAAGGTAGGCCACCAATAGCCTGATTGCAACACCTTTCTAGCTGTTAGTTCCCCTGAGAAATGTCCTTCGGATATACCCATGGGGGCTTCTTGCAGTATGTATAAATACTCATCCTCACGGGTACAACGTCTAAGAATATCATCCTTCCCTAGCCTCTAGAGAGTTCCTGCAATGAGAGAGTAAGGTTCACATTCTTTTAATAGTTTTTGAGCTATGTCTTTATGAAGCTCTTTGGGTGGAAAACCATTAACTAGAAAGTTCACAATCTTCTCACTCCATTCATGTATGGTTTCGACTAGGAAAAGAGAAGTATCGTGCAACTCATCATCGACTCCAGTAGGGGCTTCACCATTGGGTATGCGAGACAAATGATCCGCCATGACATGTCTTTTACCAAGTCTCACCACAATGATAAAATCAAACTCAAGGAGAATTAACAACCATCGTGTAATTCTTCCCGTGGAACAAGGTTTATTTACTAGATACGACAAGGCTTGATGATCAACATAGAACACAAACTTGTTGGCCAGAAGGTAGTAGCAAAATTTCTTCATTGCATAAATCATACCTAAACCTTATCGCTCTGTAGTGGTGTAGTTTCTCTCGCATCATTCAACTGACGACTTGCAAAGCTAATGGGGTAGTCCAGTTTATGTTCTCCTGGTTGAGCTAGAACACACCCAATAGCAAAGTTCGATGCATCAATATTCCCATGGAAAATTACATTCCAAACGGGCACTCATAGAATAGGAGCGTTAGTCAAGGTCTTTTTCAATGACTCATAAGCATGGTCACACTCTGCAGTCCATTGGAACTCAATAAGAAGCTTGTACAAAGGACGAGCTATCTCGGCAAAGTTTAAAATAAACCCTCGGTAATAACCAACATGGCCCATGAACCTTTGAACTCCGTTATAGTTTGTAGGTGGTGGCAATTCAACAATGGCTTTAATTTTGCTCTCATTTGTGGAAATCCCATTTTTGGACACTATATGCCCTAAAATGACTCCATGTTTAACCCAAAATTGGCATTTGAAAGGGTTTAAGGAGGTGCGATACAATCTACACTTCTCAAATACTTTTCGTAAGCATAATAGATGTTCTTTCCAAGAGGAATAAACACAAAGTTCATCTAAGAAAGCTTCACAAAACTCCCTCAAATATTCTCTAAAAGCAGTGTTTATTAATCTTTGAAAGGTAGCAGGGGCATTGGTTAAGCCAAAAGCCATAACACGAAATACGAATACTCCAAATTTGGTTATAAAGGCTGTTTTAGCTTGGTCCTCCAGCACAATTGTGATTTGATTGTAGCCGAGTACCCATCTAAAAAGCTATAAGCTTCCTTCCCTGCAACTCTTTCAAGCACATGTTTTGAATATGGCAAGGGGTAATGGTCCCTCCTAGTGGCGGCATTGACCTTCTTGAGATCCACGCAAACTCTGAGTTTCCCATTCTTTTTTGGCACAATCACTATTGGAGACACCCATTCTGAGTGCTCAATAGGGTATATGAATCCGCATTCCACAAGCTTTTCAATCTCTTCTTGAACGATTTTTGCATGTTTAGGATTCATTGGGTAGGGTCGTTGCTGAACTGGTTTAGCCATGCTATTCATGGGGATTGTGTGTTGCACCACGGAAGGTGGAACACCTTTCATATCATGATATGTCCATGCAAATATATCCCTGAATTCCTTGAGAAGTTCTTTAAGTACACACTCCTCAGTCTCTGTTAGATCTTGGGCAATGAAAACAGGTTTAGACTCTTCTCGTGGGTCTGCTAACTCTATTTCCTTAACTATCGCTGGACCGTCATAGACTCCATTGCTCCCATCGATAGGTTTTCTTTGAGCCTTTGTATACACAACCTTACGTTCCTCTGTGGTATAGGATTTGAAATGTTTAGGTGCAGGGTGTAAATTTGTGGGATCCTGTTGTTCTGTGGACTGTGATTTCACTTCCGATTCCTTTTGTTGTTGAGCTAACTCTCGATTTTGTTGTCTCCTTACGGTACGGCCCAACTTTGACTTCTCTATAGCCTCTAGTTGTGCGATGTCAATGGGTTGTGGACTACCCCACATAATGATTTGAAGGTATTCACCCCAGTTATCTACCAACTTCCGATGAGCATCACATGCCCCTATATAATTAAGCCATTCTACGGTAGATTTCTTTTCATTTATTCTAACACGCACATTTGCTCGATATCGTTGCCTCTTATAGCTGTTACTCTGCTTGTCTAATTTTTGATTACAACAGATCTCTAGTGAAGAGTCACTAGATGAATCGCTTCTTGTGTCTTCTGCTCCCTTGGATAGATTGTCATCTGGGGTACCACTGGGCCCTGAATGGTTTGTCCCCACATTTGCACTAAAATTTAACTCAGATTCTTCGTCCTCAGAGTCAATTTCAATTGATGATTCTGACCCCAAATTGTGTGGGCTATAGTCTTGTGAGGCGCTACTGGTTCCAATGCCAGTCAAACTTTCATCTTGTAGGTCTTCAGAAGCTATATGCATTGCTTCTAGCATATTTAAGGGTACGAGTGGTGGCATTTCATCCCCCTCCGGTGTTACCCAAGTCATCCCTCTATTTCCCCAAGTGTCTATGGTTGCTTCTAGGTGGACCCAATCCACATTTTCCAACTCAGTCATCCCAAGTAGTACATCCGTATAAGGAGAATCTTCCCCAGCATCAGTGTCCGCTTTACACGTGTAACAATACTGCAATGGGGCCGAGTGAACTGTGGTGTCAAATCTATGATCAATTATAAACCTGTTTCCTAGAGGATGTGCTCGACCAGTCACAAGATCCACTCGAATGATAGAATCTTGGAACTGCAAGTAGACATGGTTTTTTAGACCAGTCATGCACCATTTTTGCTTTCCTCATGAAAGGACGTCCTAAGATCATCTCCGATGCCATAGTGTGTTTGGGAAAATCCATAACAATGAAGGTAATCCTTATTTTATGTCCAAAGACCTTGATCTTGAGATCTTCTAGCATCCCAATAGGTTTAACAATAGATGGATTGTCCATCTTCACTGCTATAGTTGTCATCGCAAGGTGAGGTCTTCCCATAGTTTCCCATCAATTTTTAGTCACAATGCTAACCCCAGCGCCACCATCAAGGATTCCCTTCACAGTTAATCCCTTAGTAGTGATTGGTATGGTCGCATTGGATTCATCACCCTCAAAGTATTGTCCCAACTTGTTAACATGTATTTCTATAACAAGGTTCTCGTCGAGGTTGGGTTGTGGATCTAAGTGTTCCTCCTCTATTGGCATCTTGCCAGCTCCATCCATCTATGCAAATTGTGGTAGCCCAAACTTTACTTCTCCATTGAGGAAGGCTCGAAGAGCTGAGACTAGCTCAGGGTCTTTATATAGTTTGGACATGATGGTGGTTCTAACTTCTGAAGACATGAAATCCATCAATTTGGCAATGTTTAAGGACACCTTTTGGGCTTCAATCCCTTGACGTGGGGAAAATGGGATCTCCATTTCTTCAATAGGATCAGGTAGTCCCTCTGTAAACATTCTTTCCATCAAGAAGTGAGTACTCCCACTTTCCCATGACTTTAAGTCACTTTCTTCTTGGATGACACTAGGTATGGCTAAGGTCTATGGACTTGTTGAGGTTGTTGTTGCGTAGGGAACACGGTGTGTATAATTTGGATCTGCTGTGGTGCTGGTTCTAGATCCCTCTGGGTATCTTCTACCAAACTCCTTAATTGCTTGACTTGCTCAATCTCCTCTGTAGGGTTTGGATAAGTTCCTATCTTCTTCTTGGATCCTGGCCATTGTGGCTCATGAAGATCTTCTTTGTTGGTTTCTATCTTAGTGGTCATTTTGGTCTCCATGGTTTCACCTGAATCAAAATCCTCTTCAGCGTTGTTCATATATACGGGGTCGTCACCAGTCCCTATGTTGGTCTTTGAATTGGGGTCTGACTTCGTTGCTTTTTGCGATCTCTTCCTTCGTGTTTTCTTCTTTTTGAGATTGGGCAATTGATACCATGTCTCTTTTCTCAAGGATATAATTTTGTTTTTGGAGCATCGATCGTGTGAGTACGTTTATTGGTACCACAGGTGTACTTTGTGATGGCTCCTCGGTAATTTCAATCAAGTTTAATGGTGTGATCTTTGTTGCATTTGGATTATTTAGACATTGGGCAATCAAATGATCTATGCCACATCGATTACACATGAGTATCGGCATTGTAGACATGCTCGCTTGATTGGTTTGCATTAGTGTGGTGTTCTTTTGTAGCCTAATAGGACACTCGGCTACATGATGTGGACCTCCACACTCATAGCATTGAAGAGGTGGTCTCTTAGCAGTGTAATTGATATTTTGGCCTCTTGCCGCAAGAGCAGCTACTTGATAGACAGCTTTGACTTGTCCCCAATAGTCCTCCATGTGGTATTGTGGACTTTCTTCAAGCACATCCATCCCATAGGCAATATTAGGATCTATATCTTCCTCACAACCTTCCAAACAAGCAATAGATGACTCACAACCTACTTGATTTACACAAGTGATTCTCGGATGTGGTGGTTGTGGTCCTAGCACTGGAGGTGGTAAGGGTGTTTGTTCAAGAGGTGGGGTCAGCATCAATGCAGGCACTCGAGGTGTGTCTGTCCATGCTAAGGTTGGTCTATTGGCCATCGCATGTTTAAATACTATGCAATCCTTAGCTTGATGACCATACCTTCCACAGGCATTGCAATTCCCATTGAATTTTACTCTAAAAGTAGGGCATCACTGGTACTATGCGGTCCATAGCATACTGAGAACCATTGTTGCTCCCTTCTTGGATACATATGATTGTTTTGCGGAGCACGATTGTCTCTAAGACTCTCTTGAATAGCCTTGGTGAGATATGCTAAAGTCATCTCAGATATCCTTGGCTCCTGAGCAATAGGCTTTAGGGTCATTGGCTGATGCCCTGATGCTTGCGAGCTAATAGATTAGTCTCAATAGACACTCTTTCTCCTTGAATCATTAAATTATCCTCCAATTGGTTCGCATTGGTGGTGACTGCTTTCCAAGTGGTGATACCTCTAATGACTAGGCCATTGTATATATCCTCATGTCGTAACCCCCTAATGAATCTATCAAGCAATTGATTATTATTGAAGTGCTCATTTGGATTACAACGAGAATTCAAATGCTGCAAGCGACTAATAAAGTCTCTCACCGACTCTCCTTCCTCTCGTTGGGCTTTCTAGAGCTGAGAGGCTACACCCCAAAGCACTCCCTCTCATATGTATTCTTTCAAGAACAGTCTCCTAAGAGTAGGGTAAATCTTTTTTTCTTCCACCCTTAGGGTTCTATACCAATCCCCTGCCTTCCCACTTAAGGTTAGGCTTAAAGCATTACTCTTATGCAGGTCATTGTTTTCTACTAGAGAATCGCATATTTGTTCAAACACTTCGATATGCTTTCTCACATCCCCGTCTCCACTAAATTTTTGTGTGAGCTTGGCTATTTGTACTACCTTACTTCTAGGCTCTCTATCAGGCGTCTTTCGCATATTCTCAGCAATAGATCGACCAATAGCTTGAGCAAACGTTGCCAAGTCACCTAAGTGAGCAGGCACCGTGGGTGAAGGTGCTCCAGAGACTACATGTGGAGTAGGTATTGGCATTGGGCTTGGCGCATAAGAAGCCCTTGGGTTCCACGTTTGGTACGGTGTTGTGCCATGTGGCGGTCCAAAGTTCATATGTGTGGCCCTAGGCACAACAGACGTTGGCTGTGACATGCTAATGCTAGCCGGTATAGTGCAATGGAATAAGAACTTGGGTGTTGTGGTTGTGGAGCATAGGTAGTTGAAACAATGGGAGGGGTAGGAACTACATGAGCACGAGGATCCATGGATATATACGATTGATACACACTTGTAGGTACTGTTGTAGGCATTGAGCTACCATGTAGCGGTGCTTTACTAACAAATGAGGTCCATGGCGTGTTTCTCAGCATGCCCATCATTGGGGTAGGCATGGTAGCCGTGGTGTCATCAAGGAAAAGATGAGCTAGACTTGGAAAGGTAAAGCTATCACTTGTGGGCTCAGATTGCACTGAGACCCCTGGCGAAACAACATATGGAGGATCCATTGGACTTACCGAGGGAGTCTCCATTTGCGATAAGGTTGGTTGTTTAGCATTTCCTGTATCCAAGAATCTCATGAGACCCTTTGAAGGCATGTGGATCCCCTTGTTCTGTCTCTCTAGCTCAATAACCCTATGGAAGACTTCACAAACTCTTTGTTGTTGATCCTCCACACTAGTAGCACCCGTTGTGGATTGTAGGACATCTAACCAACCCACGTGATAGGTGTGACCTATGTATAGGTCGGTTAGAGTTTTCGTGTGTAGTTCGTACTCTTAGTTCTCATTTAGGAACGCTCCATCTAGGATTGAGGTGCTAGGGGTGTCCTTTGAGCTAGATGTAATGTTGCTTTCTAGGGGTTGACCCTTAGTGGTTGCTAATTCAAGAGCACTCGATTGCTCTCCTAGCAAGGATATTGACATAGGAGCTTTTGATTTTAACTCTCTTCGTTGCTTCACCTTGCGTAAGCTCTCGACTTGCTTTTCCCTAGTCGCAATGATATATCGCTCAACCTCTTGCACTTCGGCAAGGCTTCTACCATCGGGTAATATGACCTCGGAGGGGAATAGCTCTGAAGAGTCAGGAGGTGCAGTGAAGGAAGTATTCACGTGCACATTCTCTAAGGGCATAGGGTCTATGTTGGTCATGAATGGAGAATTTACTTCCCCACCCCCCTCATTTACATCATTAGCTCCATGTCGGAGCGAGTGGCTCTACTAAAGGTTTCCTTCAAGCGACTAAGCACGCTCGGCCCGGACCGTGGGCCCATGGCATGCATGTCTTGGCTTGAGCTATCGAGGTTAGGCATTGGGAAACCCTCCATGACATTGTAGTCAGAGGAAGAGTCACTAGCCACTATGTTTGGGTCTTGGTTTGTACTACCTTGGGTCCCTGCCGAGGGCCCGGAACCTAAGGTAGGTGGATATCGAGAACTCGCATAAGTCAAAATTCTATCTAGTTGCTCCATCTCTAGCACACGACCAGAGCGCAGATGCATGTGCCTTTAGCACCCTACAAGTGTCGGCGAATAACCTTGAAGGTTAACCGCTTACTTTTTTAGGCGCCCGTTTTTACTCGTTTTTTTATGTTTTTTAATGATCGGTTTTTTTGATTAAAGTGTGTGATAGCTCCAAACAAGCGTATCACTCAGAGGATTGTGTTGTGCTTTACAATACAACATTCGGTCACCTGAAGCTCCGTCGGTCCTCAAAAAAGTTGATTTTTAGCTACGTGTGAAGCTAAAATACGTAATTTTAAAGGGCGACTGAGGCCTGAGCCAGAGCGTGAGCTTGGGCTTGGGTTTGGGAGATATTCCCGATCCCGGTCCTACCTTTAAAATTTTTAATTTTTTGGGGATAAGGTCGCCGCGGCCTGCGCGCGAGCACACACACACTCTACCTACCTACTTACAACTAATACACCTACTGTTACACACTAACACACTTCATCGGCTTTAACAGATTTACTTCCTACTTACTGTACTTTACATTACACAGAACTAACAACCTTAATACTAACACCTTATCACAGAGAAAACACAATACCTTTCAAAACTTCATTAACAAAGAAATACACAGTAGCAAAACAAAATCCTTCTTCTCAACACACACCTTCCTTCCCTACCTTTCCTACAATTGAAATTGTACCACAAAGAAGCACAGAGTGCCATTCAAGCTTAGTGTATGGCATTCCCCAGCAACGGGGCCAAAAATGTGCGCGTCTATCGCATGTGTCCATGCAAGGAACTTGCCAATACACTATGTGCGAGCGACAAATGGCTCCAAGCACGCAACTAGCCTAAACTAGTAGCTCAAAAATGGCGATGGCGTGTCACTCACCACTCTATGCCTACTATCGTGGAGGATTCCTCGCCGCTAAGAAGAAGGAGCCGCCGCTGCGCCGCGCTCAACCGCTTTGCCACCGTCGTGCCGCCGCAATGCTCGATCGCACTCTCTCTCTCTCTCACGCACGCACGCACACACACACACACACACACACACACACACACACACACACACACACACACACACACACACACACACACACACAAGGAGATGAAGAAGAAGAAGATGGAGATGGAGCAAGAGCACTCTTCAATTGCACAAATGAGAGAATGAGTGAATTTTAGGTTTAGTTGACTTTTATATGAGCTCGCCCCATTCACACTTGGGCGCCCATGCTTAGCCAACTAATCCCTTGAATGTTCCAGTTAGAGTGCGCCTCTCATTGGCGATCACTCTTACCCTTTTCCTATTGGACCGACAAGCCCGATACCTGACTCTACCAAATAAATAATACGGTGTCCGTCTTAGATGATAGGAATGTGCATGAGGGTTAACACATATACCCACCGAGAGTTCACATACACCTCCTAGACATATATCCCGTACCAGGTTACCTCCCAGAGCTTCATCATCTAGATAGATTTTGCCACAGAGCACAGTTAATCAGCTGTGATCTAGAGTGATTGAGATGAAGAAGACGAATGCTGAGATTGACGATAGGACGAGTACACTAGAGGGCCCTACCATGGAGCCACCTACATTGCCAATTCCAGAGGTTGATACTTGTTCTACGAGGGATGTACAGCCTAGTGAGATTGCTCCTACACTAGACACGAGCACTGAGCCACTAGAGATTGATAGAGTGCCAAATTCCATAGCTATTATTGATGATCCCCTTACACCTATCATAGAGGTAGATGTCCCACCACAGCCTATACATGAGGAGATAGCCGATGCACATGACCATAAGAGTGTTGACATTACTACAGAGCCTTTAGAGACTGAGATACATATAGAGACAGATGCCTGCATAGAGACACCTACTCATGAGCATTCACCACTAGATTCATTGATGATTGAGCACACAGACTCCCCATGCGAGACACAGACATATGAGGTATATAGAGACCATGATTGTCACCCCCCGAGTGTAGACGTCACACATCAGGATCCAGGGACCGCTTTGAGGAGAGTAACTTCTACCATTGTACTTGAGATACCCCGAGAGGTAGAGCCTACATTAGAGGATATTCCCACCAGGAGTAGTCCCACTCATGAGCCACCTAGGATATATCACGCCTATAGCTCATCATCGAGAGCTTATGATAGGACTACTAGACATGTTTATGTGCCTCGCACGATGACACATGTTAGACCTTTAGCTAGTCACGACATGCCAGTTTGGATTGAGAGCCACATCACACATGATGGACTATAACATGGTTGGCTCAGATCTAGGTAGTCACTAGAGGCACAGGGATTCTATAGAGGACATAGACAAATTTGGGTTCCTAGACCACAGACCACTGCACATCCTTCTAGATCTACTATAGTTTCTTTGACCACACCTATGCCACAGAGATCTAGACCATTTTCATGACCATTAGAGAGGCCTACTCCACGTCGAGGACATACACGAGCTAGATATCCACGACCACATATGAGGAGAGCTCGACATACCTACCTTGAGATACCACGGACATTGAAAATTTGGCTACCAAAGAGCCTAGAACTTATTACACCAGAGGGTGCCATGAGCCATAGCTCACCAGATAACGTGGGCTACGTCCACGAGAAAGCAGCCACTCAATGTCACCACCTCACACCCACGTTGTTGCATCAACTTCACACTATATAATGTGTGTAGAAATGGACTCCTTTTATAGGCCAAAAGGGTTGCCCTCTCTAGCCACCCTTGTGTAGTTAAGTCCAAATAGGACCCTCCAATCCGCCCATATGTGGCCGCCCTTGAGAAGACAAGTCCGCTTTTGAATTCGGCCAGCGGCCATTGACTTTCGACCACTGGCCACACTGGCCATTGACTACCGGCCACCGGCCAACCGACCAACTTTTCTGACCGGTCGTTTTCTGACCACTTTTTGGCCGCCGTCCGGCCATAATATTCCGGCGAAGCCCCGTGAAAATTTTGGTTTCCGGTGAGTGATTTTTATTTTCGACGAGTGATTTTCCTTCACGCATGATGGCTTCTCCTCATAATGGGGACCTTACAAATGTGCGTTTTTACCACATAAAATTACAAGGGGTAAATTAGGCTCCATACTTAACATGATGGCACCTTGGGACTCTGCTGTCAATCGTCTTTCACCTATAGTCTGACAATCATGGCATGTTTTGCACTAATAATGCACGTCCTTCACTATGGAAGGCCACCAAAAGCCTACTCTCAACACTCGAAAGAGAACCTGGCCCTTACCTTGATGTCCACTCTCTTCATGGAATTGCTCCAACACCATACCTATCTCTTCCTTATATAAAACCCTCCTTAGCACTCCGTCACGCCCATAGTTCATCAGATCTTCACCTACCAGTGTGAATTCGCGGGCTTTTTGCACCACCCTCCTTCTTTGCAACATCTCTACAACATCTCTACAACTTGGACAACCCCTCTGGACATTGACGTGCACTAAAAAACCCTTCAATCTCCTTTAGAGTCTCCCTGCCTGCATAAGTGGCTGGGGCCACATATAGGCCTGCAACATGCATCTGCACTTTGCTACTTGCTAACTGGTCCGCCTCTTGGTTATGCTCTCTCCTCACATGATTGAATTGAACTTCTTCAAAAGACTTTAGCATTTTCTTGATGGAAAAGAACTAGTGCTTCAAAGAATCCGGTTTTACCTACCATTGGCCTAACAATTGCTTGATGACTAGCAATGCATCTCCCTTCACCACCAACCTGGAAATGCCAAACTCTATACACTGCTTTAAACCCAAATGCAAAGTGAGATACTCCGCCTCATTATTGGTGTGGACATCCTCCAAATCATACACCTTCAAAAATATGGCTTTGCCGTGTGGGTTGTGTATCACCACACCTCCACCTTCCTTTTGGACTACCCTTCGATACGCTCCATCGAACCACATTGTAAAAACATTCTCCAAATTAGTCTCCTCCTTAGCTCCATCTCGCACCACCCTTGGATAGGCTGGTACATCAATAGCCTTGTTGACAAGAATGTCCACCAAGTGGGACCAACTCGTGTGATCTACCTTGAGCTCAAACTTGAACTCTTGCAGCTCCAACACCCACTTCATAATCCTCCTTCCTGGCTTCAAATGTAGCACTACCTCTGGCAATAGATTGCTAGCCGTCAACACAAAAAATCTACACAAAATTAAATGCACTTTAAACTTCCTGCAAGCGAAGACCAAAGCCATCACCCATTGCTCTGCTTTGGTGTAGGTAGTCTCTACTGGGTTGATCCCTCTACTCTCAAAGTATATCGGCTTGTAGCTTCTCCCTACCTTTTGCAGTAAAACTGCTCCGATAGCAATCATGCCTACTGTCATAGACACATAGAAGTCATCCTCTTGATTGGGAGGACACACCGCTAATAAAACTGACACAAAATTTCCTTGACTCTGTCAAAAGCTTCTTGAGCTTCTTCATCCCACTCATAACCATGCACCTGTTGAGCCCTCTTTTGAAGAGGATGCACATATTGTGACAACATCCAGAAGAAGCGTGATAGATACTTTAACTTATGAATAAACAAAGCCAAACCTTGAGCGTCTGATGGCAGCTCCATCAACACCAACGCTTTTTCACCTTTCTGGGATCAGCCTCTATACCATTCTGCGACACCACATCACCCAATAGCTTCTCTTGAGGCTATGCTAGCTTGCACTTCTTAGGGTTTAGTTGACCTCGTTCTTCATTAACCCTTTGAAAGCATAGATTTAGCATCAATAGGTGCTCCACTCTTGAACTGTAACAACCTATATCATTCATGAAGACCCTGATAAAGCGGCCCAAGTAGGGGCCAAATACCTTGTGCATCCAATCTTGGAAAGTAGCATATGCATTCATCAACCCAATCCTGCGCGGCGGTAAGCAAAACAACTACATGGAGATATAAATGTGGTCTTCATCGGGTCCTCAAGTGCAATCCCTATCTGAAAATACCCTAAAAAACTATCCAAATTTGAGTATCTCTCATGCCCAGCCACCTGGTTTAGTACTCATCTTGAAACGACAGTGGGTAGTGATTTCTCTTGGTCGCCGCATTCAGTGGCTTGTAGTTGACACATACCCTCCATTTTCCATTCTTCTTAGGGGTTATAACCATTGGTGAGACCCACTTTGACTCATTCATAGGGTATATGATGGTTTAGTACTCGTCTTGAAACGACAGTGGGTAGTGATTTCTCTTCGTCGCCACATTCAGTGGCTTGTAGTTGACACATACCCTCCATTTCCCATTCTTCTTAGGGGTTATAACCACTGGTGAGACCCACTTTGACTCCTTCACAGGGTATATGATGCCTATATCCAACAACTTATTAATCTCCTCCCAAAGGGCCTCCGAACAATCTTGTGCTCTACCCCTTTTGCACCTCAAAAATCTTTATACTCATCACAAACAGGTTTTGATTGGATGCACACAGTTAAACATAACTCTCTTTCTCACCCTTGGTCAGATCCTCACTTAACGTGCTTGAAACCTCCTCTATGCTTAAACCATGAGCTTAAGGTTGCATACCTTTTCCCTTAGGAGGGGATTTGTCTATGGTGACTCTGAACAAATCCGCGTCTATCCTTAGCATGTTGTCCTCGCTCTCCTCTTCCTCTGTACTAGTGTAGCCTTCATCATAGGCCGTCTCCGTCTCATACTCGTAACTTGTGTTGCCTTCTTCTTTAGCTGCCATAGGACGATAATTGCTCTCCTTGGTCTTCAAATCTAGCACAATCTATCTGCCCTTCTCTCTGTTAGGCAAAGTGAACACTTTGCTTTCCCAGTCCTACTTAGCACCTATTGCCGAAAGCCACGGCCTACCCAAAATGATTGGATAAGCATTATCACGTGCCTTCATCACAAATGAGTCTTTCAGGCACTCTATGCCCATCACCTTGACCTTCACATCTTGAGCCACACATAAACACCTAGCTTTAGTATGGTTGGCCATCCTCATTTGCACATTCGACTTGGCTATCACCTTGACGCCCGTCTCCTTCATGGCTACTTCCGTCATGACACAAACCTGTGCTCCACTGTCTGTATAGGCGTGTACCTGCATCCTTTTCTCAATACTAGTGTCCAGCAATGGAAGAACATCTGTCGGGCTACCTACCCTTAAGGCCATGTTTTGCACCGCGTACACATTCCCCTTAGCTCTCGGCAGCCTGGTACTAACAATCGAAGACCACTGCCTCCTCAACTTCGAATTTAAAGCCAATAGTTGACCAAAAGTAATGTTTGCTTTTTGATTTTGAACATTACTTACCAGGTTATACTCGGGATAGCCACGTCCCAATTGGAAATCCGCTTGCTTGATTTTGTGGCGTCTCCTTTTTTTGCTAGTCTCAGGTTGCTCTCTGCCCTCGTACACCTTCTCCTTGCCCTTGGGAGCTCTAGTTTCACGCTCTATCTCTGTCTCTCTCTCTCTCTCTCTCTCTCTCTCTCTCTCTCTCTCTCTCTCTCTCTCTCTCTCTCTCTCTCTCTCTCTCTCTCTCTCTCTCTCTCTGCTGTTGCCCTCTTGTTGGCCAAAATATTGACATCTTGCTTATCCACCCCTGTAATATTCACCCTTGGGACTTTACCTCCATTTGGTAGAGTTGGCTGCATAGGATTGCCTACTCTCTTGGACCATTAAACTGCCCTTGACCTCGACCTCTACCAAAACAACGAGTAAATGCCTCCTCTGTCTCTTGGCAATTGAGGACAATCAGGTGCATAGTGCCCCTCTTCTCCACAATTATAACATCTACCTGGCACTGGCCTTGCCCTGCCCCTTACTCCTCATAGTTGCCCTCTATCCATCACGCTTAGCTATAATTCTTGCATCTGCTTGGACAAATCCTGCACCGTACGTACCCAATTCTACGACACAACAATTACACCTTGATGTTTGTGATTTTTCCTTGTGCATAGTCTCCCTTGGACTCTGCGATTGAAGGGGGGCCATTGTCTTGTAGCCTGACACACACCGCTCTATCTTCTTCTTTATCTTTCTGCTCTTTGATAGCGTGATTGCTACAACACCATTGTAAGTTTTTGGGCTTTCAAAATCGACTTTTTTTGTCAACTTAGGGTGCAGACATGCTGGTGAAGCCAAGGTCCGAGCTAGAAAGTGGTAAATGCTAGGCAAAGGTTGCAGGCAGGTGCAGTGTAGAAGGCTAGGGCAGGTACCAAGGTCCTGGGCAGCCAAAGGGTAGCGAAAATGTATGTTCCATGCAGTATTTTAGGCCAAAAGAGCTGCGGGATGGTCCAGATGGGATGGCAAATGAAGATGCCCAAAATGCCAAGTCAGTGATTTGGAATGTAGTGTTTGATGTGCTCTAGAAGCTGGTCCAGATGGCTTGTCAAACAAAGCCTCGATGCTCAAGATATTGCAGTTCAAAGATAGAGTGTGTAGCAGATCTCCAAGGGACAAGGTAGCTGGGCACAGGTGGCCCAGGCAGGTGTGAGTGGATGCATGTGTAGAGCTTGAACTATGGAGCGTGCATATCTTCTTGGATTGTGAATCGGAGCTCTAGTTAGCAAGTTATGATCAATTGAAATTTTTCCAGGGGCCGGGTCTGAGCTCGGGTCTGAGCTCACTTGACCGCATCGGAGGATGCACCACCTGGCATTTTTTTTGGCCCCGCCAAGGTTCTCGGTGATAGTGTGCATCATGTGGAGCTAGCACAAATTGACGGCGCGTCAATCGGGTTCTTGTTCAGTAAGATATGGCAAGTCGAAGTTGGTGGCAGGTGCTAGAGGAGACAATGCAGATGTTTTTTCCAATTTTCGCGCTGTTGGTTGGAGGCCACGGCAAGGTCTAAAGGTGATGGGATCTATGACGGTTCAAAGCCAACGTAGTGGGATTTTGATTGAGCCTTGCAGCTTGGAGATCTGATCCCGGAGCCATTACAAGGAGCATGGGGAAGGTGGGCAAAAAAAGCAATCGATGAAGGTTTTTTTGGAGGATTTTCAAAGCATTAAGGCTCAATGGCTTCACGAGCTGCCACGTGGCCACAGATGAACCCATATGCAAGGGAGGAGGCCAGGCGCACAGGCCTTATAGGCTGGGCCATGAGGTGGAACTAGTACACAAAGCTGGAGAGAGGGGAGCTCCCTCACCCCATGGTGATGGTGGCCGTGTCGGGCGCTGCGCGCGGGTGCCCCGTTGATGATGTGGCAAGCGCCCTTAGGGGCTCGTTCCTGTGCCCACGCCTCAAGGGGCCCCCATTTTTAGAGGATAAGACCCCCCCCCCCCCCCCCCCCCCCCCCCCCCCCCCCCCCAATAGCGACATCACTATTGCTTAGCAAGGGGAGGGTCCCAAAACAGGGAAGTGAGCCAGTGAAGGAGAAGTGTCGGACTGTCAAAGGTAAGTTATGGGAGTGTCCCGCGGGCAGTGGGTGCAGGAGAGAGAGAGAAAGGGCCCAAAGGCCGCCATGTGTATAAGGTGAAGGCAAGGCCGAGCCAGGACAAGCCAAGTCAAAGGGCAAGACCGGGACCAAAGTGAAGGAGGAGAGAGAAATAAATAGAGAGGAGGCTGGTGGAGGATAGATCAAGGGAGTCGGATAGAGAAGATAAAAAATAGGCCCAAAGATGGCAGTGCAGGGCTAAACTCCCAAAGGGGTAAAAAAGTGAAGGGAAAAAATAAAAAATAAAAAATGCCAAGGGGGCAATAGGGACATCGCTAATGCCCCCCCCCCCCCCCCCCAAGTGCAAAAGAGAGAGGAATTGAGCAAATGAAGCAAGGTGGCTACCCCTTCCAAAAGATGCTAAAATTGAGATGCCAGATGTTCAAATGTGAGAGCAGTTTTCAAAGTTAAAGACCCCCCCTATAAAAGTCAAATTTTCATCAAATTATGGGCTTTTTTTGAGCTTTTTTGTGCTGTTGGAAGCCTGCAAAGTGGAGCTCTTTGACAGAGGAGTGTGCCTCTCAAGGCCCTTTGTATTTTCTCATGAAAATGGCCATGGTGATGGAAGTGGAAGCCTGTGTACATGCTTGGTGAAGTGCAATCAAGCCACTATTGCCCAGTCTTGTTGTCGTTTCCCCTTCCCCCTTCTCTTTCTCCTGCTCTGGTGTTTCCCCTCGGTGCCGGCAGTGTGGATGTGTGTGCCCCCCCGGACCGACAAAGTTTTGTGTAAGAGAGTGAGATTGAGCGGCAGTGTGAATGTGTAAGGGTGGAGACAGACCGTGGCAATAGGTATGCTTTGTGTGGTGGATTGGTGGAGTGTGTGAGCTGTAAGAATTGAGCATGCAGTGGTCTGCTGGTGTGAAGTTGTGTTTGAAGGTGTTTTTCGAGAGGACAGGGGTGCTGTGGATACCTTGAGCTATAGAGAGGCCCTTGTGTTTGTGCCACGTGTGTTCCACCATTCCCCCTCTCCAACGCCATGAATTTATCCAACTTGAAGTAATCCCCATTAGCCAATTGCATGGCTACCGCTAATTCTACCCAACACATTCAAAACGACCCAAAACTCTTTACTTACATCTTGCTTAAGTGCCTTCAGCTTCACATCCATCTCGATTGGGAATGCCTCCTTGTGAAAGTTGTGATGAAACCTTGCCCATAGAGCCGACCACGCTTGCCTCGCCTCGCCTTCCAAAGCTTCATAATAAAATTTAGCTTTTCCACGCATCACCAAAGGAAATGTTTGCATCTTGCTATCCTCGTTTGGCATACATCGATAGCATATACGACTCAAAATCTGACATCCACTCATTGGGGCCTTCTTCACCTGTGAAAATCGGTCCATAGCTTCTAGCCACCATGACTTCCAACACAAAAACCACTTCTTTTTTATCAACTGGGAGCAATCAGCGTGCTCCTCCATGGGGGCACAGAAGATAAGGAGGGGGAATGGGGGAACACACCCGGCACAAAAACAAAGGCCTCTCTATAGCTCAGGGTATCCAAAACACCCCTATCCTCTCAGAAAACACCTTCAAAAACACACTTCACACTAGCAGACCACCGTCTACTCGTTTCCAAATGCCTACACACTATACAAGTCCACCACCCAATGCACACCCATTATTACACATGCACACAACCACTCAATCTCACTCTCACACAAAACACTGCCAGTTTGGTGGGGCACACACATCTACACTGCCAGCACAACATGGAAACTCAAGAGTAGGAGAAAGAGAAGGGGGCACAACAAGAAATTGGGCAATAGTGGCTTGATTACACCTCAAGAGGCATGTACAAAGCTTGCAATGCCATCAGAATGGCCATTTTCATGAGAAAATACAAAGGGGATTGACAGGCACACTCTTTTGCCCAAAAACTCCACTCTGTAGGTTTCAAACGACACAAAAAAGGCCCTCTTTCATTAAAAAAATGGCTTTTATAGTGGGGGGTCTTTAACTTTGGAAACTGTTCTCTAATTGGTCCATCTGGCACCTTAACTTGGCATTTTTAAAAGGAGGGCACCGCCTCATTTTCATCTGCTCTCAAACTACTTTCGTTGGCTTGTGCTTGAGGAAGGGATGCACTAGCGATGTCGCTAGTGCCCCTTGCCATTTTTTATTTTTACCTTTACTTTTTGGCTTCATCTCTTCTCTCCCTTTTTATTTACGCCGCCCCCCATCTGCTTTAGGCTTTGAACTATCCTCCTATTATATCCTCAGACTGGCTCTTTGCTTGCTTTCTTTGACCGGCCTTTGACTAGGTTTGCCTTGCCATCTTGGAGCCCACCTCTTTGTCTGCTTTGACTTTACCTTGGAAGTTTTTATCCCTTGTCCGACTCGGTTTGAACCGCCCTCAATCAGCTCTCTCTCTCTCTCTCTCTCTCTCTCTCTCTCTCTCTCTCTCTCTCTCTCTCTCTCTCTCTCTTTCCCCCCCACGCGATTCATCCCTTCCTCCCGAGCCCCAAGCACTAGCGACCTCGCTTGTGTGTGTGTGTGTGTGTGTGTGGGGGGGGGGGGGGGGGGGGGGGGGGGGGGGGGGGAGGTGCTGGGCTTTGCTTCAAAAGGGGGGGCCCTTGAGGATGTAGGAATGGCCATTTTTGGGGCACCTTGCCAAGTCATTTCCACCCAATCAAAATGCCCACTGGCCGCCGCATGTAGCACCGCCGCCTAGTGCAACCACTGTGCCACTTCTGCCCGCCAAAACTCCGCCGCGTGCGCCTTCATGCACCACCAACACAGCGCCCGCAGGCGACCGCCATAGCCCCACGAGGAGGGAGATCACTCCCCCTCTCTTCCTTTGTGTAACAATGAGAGGCTCATGCCTTGGGTAAAATACAACACCTTTCGGCCTTGAGACTTCACGTATGGGGTAATCCCTCTCTCCACGTGGCATAATGTGTTGAACGCCCTCCATGGACCCCATTTCCCAATAAGATACTTCAAAAAACCTCATTTTGCCAGTTTTTTTGGTCCTCCTTGGCCAAACTCCCATTGTTTCCCCATGGATTCAATCTCCAAGTTGTAAAGAGCCACTAAACCCCCCCATTTTTGTCTTCAAATCAGGTGCTTCTTGCCACATTTTGAGACTTCCAAGACTGTCATCCGAGGCCGCAAAAAAGGTAAAGAAACATATGGCGTCATTTCTTTGCATTTACACCCGCCTTGAGTTCGGCATATCTCACTGCCCTGGAACCCGATTAACAAACCATCAGTTCCTGTTGTCTTCATACAACACATACTTTCCTGTAGAACCACACCAAGGCCCCGAAGATGCTAGAGGGTATAAATCCCCATGCAGTCATCCCGACCCATAACTGGCCCCCGAATTTTTTTTTGATGGCCATAACTTGCAATCCGGAACTCCAATCCGCAATCTGAAAAGACATGCATGCTCCATAATTCGAGCACTACATCTCTATTTGTTGACATCAGCCCATACCATCTGTCCCCAGCTGCCCTATCTGTTGGGGATCTCCTAAACCTTCTAACTTTAAATTGCCATATCTTGCACATCGGGGCTCCGTTTGACAAGCCGGCAAGACCGGCTTCTAGAGCACAGGGAACACTACATCTTAGAAGAGCACCAACTCAGCACTTTGGACTTTAGAACCCGCCATCCCATCTGGACCATCCTAAAGCCATTCTGACCTAAAAGCTGCACCAGGCATAGATTTCCTCTATCGTTTGGCTGCCCAGGACCTTGATACCTACTTAAACCCTTTGCTCTACGCTTGTGCACACCTTTGAAACTGTTTAGCACCACTTTTTGGCTTCGAGCAACTTTGTCTGTACCAATGATTATTTTAGCACTACAAGATCAAGTTGAGTTTTTGATGGGTACTCAAATTAGCATGGCTGAAAATAACCAAGAGAGTAGAATGAACATTGATAACTTTGATTTTGCACATGAAGCTGCTAATGATAATGCCCCCATGTTTGTTAATTATCTTGTTACTAGGTTGCATCAAGCTATGGGAACCCTGCTTTGCAAGTGGAACTTAGCAACTTCGTGCTATGGTATTTCCCTTCCTCTCCAAGAGGAGAGAGAGCTTAGGAGGTCTCTTGATGAAACTCCCAAAAGAAGACTCTCTCCCATAAGAGAGGAGGAATCCAAAGAACGAGAAAGAAGCAAATCCCTAATTTCCTCTAAAGATGTGGCTCCACAAAGACGGTGGTCTAGATGGTCACCAACTCCTCCCAAGAGGAAACAATCAACCCATAGTCCTTCTCCTCGTTAGTCTAAAAGGGAAGAGAGGAAACAAAAGAAGAAAAAGGTAAGAAAGAGGTCACACTCTTCACCTTCTTCTTCACCTTCCTCCTCTTCAGACCAAAGCAATAGTTATTCTCCTAGAGAATACAAGAGGAGAGGACATTGCAAAACTTACCCTACATGGTGAAGGTCCCAAAAGCTCAAGAAATTCAAAGAGGGAGGAAATTGTATCTTTTTTCTCACCTATGATGGCATGTTTGGTGCCTCCGACAAAGTATTGGACTTCACCCAACAATTTGATGCGGCCTTTGGAGACGAGGGCTTCATGGAGTCCTCCAAGCTATGCCATGTAGCTATGCACTTCCAGTAATCTGCTCGTCAATGGTGGGCTAGCCTTTGTGGAAACAACGAATCCCCAAAGACATGGAAAACTCTATGAGTTTCCATCATGAAGCAATTCCTTGCAAGCGATACAAAGGACAAAGTGCTTACCAAATGGCAGAGTTTGAAGCTGCTCTCCAACGAGTCTATCCACAAATATGTGGACAAGTTCTGGGATTCACATCTCAAGCCTATTGTTTTACAAAAGATAGACTTCACCTAGCAAAAGCAACAATTCTGTGTCGAATTACCTGCAGAAATGGTCGACTATGTCAACTCTCAACGGCCTAGTTCTATCACTGAAGTAATCCACCACACTATTGTTGCT
Organism: Adiantum capillus-veneris; assembly: GCF_014529385.1. Taxonomy (NCBI): domain Eukaryota; kingdom Viridiplantae; phylum Streptophyta; class Polypodiopsida; order Polypodiales; family Pteridaceae; genus Adiantum; species Adiantum capillus-veneris. Next base: position 132,805,445 of record NC_140934.1, on the reverse strand, counting down.
TGTGCATCAATTTTCAACAAGGGGCTAGAAGGAATGCCAAGCCCATGGAAAGCAACACCAAAGTGATGCAAAGGAGAAAAAAATGCCCAAAATTCTTCCCAAGGCAATTCCAGTAGCAACAACAACAACAGGTCCAAGGAGAAGGGAGTTTACAAAGGTAAAAATAAACTCTCTCCTAAAGAGTTAAAAGCTTTTTGTAAGTACCACAAATGATTCAAGTGTGCGGAGCAAGGACATGGCTATCGTTCTTGCCCCAAAAGAAATGCTCGCAATGAGACTCCTAGAGCTCCAACGATCAAAGCTCCAAAAGAGGATGCTCATTGCAAAGGGTCACCTCTCTCCTATGCTTGGGGAAAGGTAAGGGAGCATGATGCCTTCATCTTGTTTGACCCCGTCTCTACTCACAACTTCATATAAATGGAGTTGGCGACTAAGTTGGGCATTCAAACTTTCAAAATGGGAGATATTGTAACTGTTGATGGAGCTTTCAAGGGACAGCAAGCCTCCGTTACTCCCTTGATTGGGAATTTGAGGCTTCATGTTCAAAGCTACGTCGACAAAGAAGACTTTTTAATCTCTCCTCTCCAACACGAGGATGTTATCCTAGGGAGACCATGGTTCAACCGCATGGCTGCCAACATGAAGTTCCCTCAAAGGAGAATCTACTTCACCTACAGGGAAAAGAGCATGTATATAGATGCTAGCGAGTCTGGTCGTACTATACCACTTTTAAATTCACTTGCTTTTGGTAAGTCAATCAAGAGCTTAGTTTCTGCGTACATGATTTTTGTCAAAGATTCTCTAAATGATGTTAATGTTTATCAAATGAAAATGATAGGAATCAAGAAGAGCTAGACTTGTCTACTTTTCTAAATGGATTTCAAGATGTTTTTATCGATGATATTCTAATGGATTAGCCTCCAAAATGAGGGGATGATGACCATTGAATTGAGCTCCTACCAGGAAGCCCACCGCCTAACAAGCTTCCTAATAGAGTTTCTCAAGCTCAATAAGAGGAGATTATGAGGCAAGTGCATGAACTGGTAGAAAAAGGGATGGTGAGGCCTAGCTTCTCTCCCTTTTTGTTGTCCAATCCTTTTAGTGAAAAAGAAAGATGGTACATACCGCACGTGTGTGGACTATTGAGTGCTAAACCACCTCACTATCAAAAACAAATTTCTCATACCGTAGGTCAAAGATTTGTTCGATAAGCTACACGGCTTGACCTACTTCAATAGGATTGACCTTAAAAGTGGCTATCATCAAATAAGGATAGTGAATGAAGATATCGTAAAGACTGTGTTCCATACAACATTTGGTCTTTATGAATATCTTGTCATGCCTTTTGGTTTGAAAAATGCTCCAGCTAGGTTCAATCATTTAATGGAGAAAATATTTAGACCCTACGGAAAATTCATCGCAGTGTTTTTTGATGATATCATCATCTACTCCAAGTCCTTGGAGGAGCACAAGCAACATCTCCAAGTAAATTTTCAAGCTTTGAGGGAGAATAGACTTTTCATTCATCCAAAGAAGAGTGAATTTTTCCTTCAAGAGATTCAATATTTAGGTCACATTATCTCTCAAGATGGTATCCGTATGGATCCAACAAAGTTAGAGGTAATAAACGGATGGCCTAACCCAAGGAATCTACATGAGCTAAGAAGCTTTATTGGTATGTGTGCATACTTAGATGCTTCATAGCCAAATTCTCTCAAGTAGTAGGACCATTACATGACTTAACAAAGAAGAACATTAAGTACTCATGGAGTGCTAAAGAGAAAAATGCTTGTGATAAGCTTAAAGAAAATCTTACCTCTCAACCTGTGCTTACACGTCCGGACCTCTCAAAACCATTTGAGGTCCAATGTGATGGTTGTGGAGATTGCCTTGGAGCGGTCTTGCTTCAAGAAGGGCATGCCTTAGCATATGAGAGTCGAAGACTCAATTCCGATGAGCGTGTCTTGGGCATCTACAAAAAGGAGCTACTAGCTGTCCTACATGCTCTTGAAACATGGAAGCACTACCTTTTGGGGACTCCATTCATCCTATGAACGGATCACCAAAGTCTTAAGTACTTCATGATGCAAACCAAGATCTTCGACAAACAAATGAGGTGGGAAAGTTTTCTTTCGCAATTTTATTTTCATATTGCTCACATTGTTGGTAAGCACAATCAAGTAGATGATGCACTTTTACGACGACCAAGAGTCAATGCACTATCTATAGAAACTCACAATGATCTATCTTCTATGATAGATGAGTATGCTACTGACCCTGACTTTAGAGACATAATGTCAGCCCTTGCTTTGGGAAAGAAAGAAGAACTATTCACCTTGCAAGATGGTTACTCTTCTCCATGGCAATAGACTATGTGTTACTCACTCGCTTTGTGAGAAAGTTATGTATGAATTCCATGGTCCTCCCTATGCGAGGCATAGAGGCATTCAATCTACTCTTCGAGGAATAAAGACGTACTTCTATTGGACTACCATGGAAGTGGACATACAAGAATATGTTTCAAAATGTGTGGTATACCAAAGACCAACTATGATAGAGGGAAGCAACCTGGATTACTCCAGCTATTGCCACTCCCTAATTCACCCTGGGAGAGTATATCCATGGATTATCCAAGTCTATCCATGGGAATACAGGAATAGGGATAATAGACGATAGGTTTAGCAAGCAAGCACACTTTATTCCTATCAAAAAGACTATGAAGCACACCAAATGACAACTCTCTTCATATCTCAAATTTTCAAATACCATGGATTGCGAACATCCATCGTGTCAGATAGAGATCCTAGGAACGGTCTCTTTGAAAATCTAGGTACAAGATTGAATTTCTCGTCGGCCTATCACCCACAAACGGATGGCCAAAGTGAGATAGCCAATCTTATGATACTTGATCTACTCAAGACTTATGTTACAAAATAGATCAATGTGCCTAATGAGAAAAGTACTTACCTCTTGTAGAGTATGCGTACAATGACATTGTCCATACCACTATAGGAAAGGCTCCTTTTAAAATCGTTGAGAGAAGACCTAAAATTCCCTTGCTACTTAAAGTACATGGGAAGATCTTCATTGCTGATGAGTGACAACCATGACCAAGAATCTTTTCAAAAGATTAAGGAGGCTATATCCATCGCTCAATAAAGGAAAAAAGCTGCTGTTGACAAGCACAAAAGGGCCTTAACATTCAAAGAAAATGATTGGGTCTTACTGAAGTTTCCCAAGGCTCAATTGAGGCAAACAACATGCAAAAATCCTACGGGCCATCAAAAGTATTATACGAAGACATGAAGACAAGGTACTAAGACATGGTAAGATTATCAGAAGGTATCTTATTAAGTTCAAAAATTATCCTTTTGAAGATGCTAGTTGGATGCAAGAAATACATCTTAAGGATAGTATGAACCTTGTGAATGCTTACAATGCTACATTAGAGTAAGCAAATGTACATGTTTCTTTTAAATGACCAATGTTTTTGTCTTACTCTTTTTATTGTGCAAAAATTTAAATAGTATGCATGCTTAGAATCATGTTTGTGATGCCGACGTCTCTCAAACACCAAGTAGAATTTGCCACTCTACTTTGAGAGAATCAAATGGACTAAAGAGTAGACATGCTTGCGGCAGCTAAGTCTCCCAAGCACCAAATGGACTAGTCATCTATTCTAGAATGATATTGTAGGATAAAAAGGGATCCTCTGCCCACTAAGAAACGTAGACTAATGACTAAGACTTTATCTCTTCTACCTCATAGTCAAGGACGACTATGATTTCAAGAGAGCAATAATGTCATAAAATCTAATATCTAACCAACCCAAATGATTTTCTCATATTAAACTCATCATTTAATGTGGGAGAATAAACAAGAACAAGGGTTAGGATTTACACATGTGCTAATGGATCTATCTCAACATGGGGCCAAGGTAAAGGGTCCAAATGAGAGATGGTATGTCAAAGAACAATGCTACCTAATGGAGCTTAAATACCTTAGGGTTAGCTTCATTAAAGACCTCCAAAGGTTAGTGTCAAAAGTCCTTAGACCTAGGACCTTAAGCAAGCTGGGGCTGACTTGAGGTGGGAATTCTACCCAAGCATGAGGTGCTTGTCGTGCTTGCTGACTAAGGTGCTTAAGGTGTTTGTGGGAACCTTGCCCAAGCTTGAGGTGCTTGTCATGAGTAAATGACTAAGATGCTTGAAGTGTTCAATCCAAACATGCTCTCTTAAGAGGCATACAATATTGTCATGCTTAAATGACTAAGGTGCTTGAAGTGTTCAATTCAAACATGATCTCTTAAGAAACATAAAAGACACATGTCAAGATCCTCCCCATTTTCCCCTCATGATGTGCTTGAATCTTTTTGGATAGGATTTAAAGGGGTCTAATGAGAATTTAGATGCATTTAAATAAATTATTAGGCTCTTTCTCTCAAAGAGAAAAAAGAGGGAACTTGTCCAAATGATATGTTTAAATAATACGAGAGAGAGAGAGAGAGAGAGAGAGGTGGACCAAGCATGAGAGGGGGTATTCTCTCCTACACACACACACACACACACACACACACTCATTGTGTGAGGTGCAAAGTGCAAGATCTCCATCTCCTTCTCAAAGCTTGTTGAGAAGTTGAGAGCCTACATTAACACTCTTGTCTATTGAATGCAAATTCCAACCAAGGGCCATGCTTCAATGCTTAAGCTTGGCATCTTCTTCATCATCATCATCATCATTATGTTATTATGCTATGCTATGCGAGAAGAGTGATGATAAGTGCAAAAATATCTCTTTCTCGTATGTTACTTCTTCTTCCTCTTCCCTACCCTCATTCCTTGCTAGCTCTCTCCACCTTCAAAGGTGTTTGAGGCCTTGGGACTGAGGCCGGGGATGGTTAATGCTTTTACAAATTTTATGTTATGCTCATGGTGCATGAAGCTTTCCATTTTCATTGCATCACCTAGGTCACAAGGAACACAAAGATTGTATTGTACCAAGTCTCTCTTGATGGGAGAATCTATAATACAAAAGCCTTTTGGAGGGGGGGGCTGGCTGCAAGTAAATCCGGTCCTCAACTATTGTCATGTTCTCCAATACTCTCTCTTGCAAAAGTGTTTTTCATACCAAGTTAATTAAGTATTATGGTTATGTTGCTATTGCTAATTAAGTTCACCCTCTATGTTCTCCAAGTAGTCTCACAAAAATGCTCACTCTAATTCTCTTAATTTTGCTACTCTCAAAGTTCATAGGCCATCTCCATTACATGTTTTCATTTGAGAGAACAAACCACCATGAAAAGAAACAAATACAATGAATAATAGATTACAATAAACCAATTGATTCAATGTAATTTGTCAAAAAATGGTCAGCACTTTCATTTGTAAACTGATACAAAAATCAATCTCAAGACGACGGATACTAGCCACCTACTCAATAGGCTTCCCACATGGGATTTAAGGAATACATATGAAATGGATTGTTCTCTAAATAATGAATAATGGCATGCTCATAAACAACCATGGAAAACTTTACTTATCAAATCAAAATACATTACAAATTAACGCATTAAAAGATTAAACTTTTTGAATAGAAACATTACACTTGAGAACACTTGTTGCATCAACCTTAAATGATAGATCTTATGTCTACTATCAATTATTGAACAAACCATGATACATTTTTTATACATAAGTCTTTTTATGCAAGTACTTTTATCTAGGTACTGAGCACAATTCTAAGTCACATATGCTTCAAAGCATAGTCATCCCTCATCTTTGCCACTTGCATCTAGCATAAGTATCAACCTGCAAGATTCAAAATAGTTACGCTTAGACTTAGCAAATAAATATAGCTCTATATTATACAATACAATCGCATGAACTTTTCTCTTTGACATGCTTGAATCTAATTTGCAAATTACGTAAGTTTACCTTTCACATAATCAATGAAGACCTTATAGTCATCAGCATCAAGCTGATATTTCTTAGTCTCCAAATCATACATCAAGTTTGCAAGTGAAATTATAGACTCCAAGGATACACATTAATTGTCCACAAGATTGTATGTGTAGCTCCTTGCGCCCTTAGCTTTTTGATACCATGCAAGATATATCTCTACATTTGCAGGCTGATCAGAAGTTTAGTAGGACCTCTAGTCTCTTTCATAGCATCTCCCACTTTTCTTCTCATACACACAACCCTTCCTAGATACCATGTAACCTTATCTACATATCTTTCCTTTCCTCTTGTACCTTGTGTTATCTTTGGAAGAAAAACTCTCAAATAAAACAACACAATCTAAGCCTACCACAAGAGAAATTCTTGTTTGAAATCTAATCTTTTATCCATTGAAGAATACGTCCCACTTTTCACCCTTATGTCCTTAAACAAAGCTAGATTTCCATTTAGCCGACTCACAAGAGTACTCTTGCACATTTGCTTGCCATCTATCTCTACAAAAGGACAAAGGTGGCTCAAAACCTTCTCCTCCTTATCAACAATCTCATCAACAACACAAGATATTTCTTAAAAGATGAGTCACTATTTTTTTCTTTTAATATCAATCATAAAGAATGACACCTTGCCTAAACACTATGGATACCTAAAAAAGAAGGAAACCTTGCCAGCAGCTTTCACTTTCTCAAATATTGAGAGTGTTGGAGACAAGAAGATATCAATATATGAGGCTACTATTGAAAGATACATTTCTGTTCCAAGTGTTCTTTCTTGTTGAATTTGACTTCCAATGTGCAAGTCCTTTAGACGTGCTTCTTTATGTCCTACCAATGTTTGGGCTAATCTCGAATTTTTCCTGTCCTTTCTCTCCACATCACCCTTTTGCAATCCATGCTCATCAACCTTAAAATGTTGATATATAAGAGCAACATGATTCAATGTAGCGATATCCTTGCCAAGGACAAGTATTCTAGAAGGATTATCTAAAGGGTTGACCAAATTTTTCCCATTATGGACGAAGTCAGAGTCATGCAATCTTAAGATACTTCCATCATAATCTATGCTCACTGTTAATGACCACCCCTTCCAAGGAATAGAGAATTGAATGGGCCACTTGAGAAGTGTAGTTAGCTCTCGTGAGTTTCCTTCTTCGAGCACCTCCATCAGAAGCATGACCAATCAAAGGACCTACAATGTTTTTAAGATGCCGATTCTAAAGCAATGCTATTGCATCCCATTGGGCTTTGATGAAATCTAAATCAAATTGGTTACATGTCAACTGAAACAGTAGAACAAGATTTGGTAGACAATGAATAAGTGGATTTGCACAATAAGAACTCGTGCATAGTGAGCAATAATATTAGCGTGGAACGCCTCAACAACAGTGTTGTACCCGGCTTCACCAGAACCAATGACCACCACAAAATTTGGTACACAATTTTGTTCTTGATTCCTTCCACAAAAGCTAACAAGTTCATCATTTCTTGCATTCCACCTAACCATCCTCTCTATAATAGTCTCATCTTTGGCAATAATATCAAGAAAACTACCCCATGGGATGTTATTTCTACCCATTTGATGCTTGTATACATCAACCATCTGTTGAAATATATCCTCCTTGACCCCTCTTTAATAACATATGCACTTCCTTGTTGCCCTCATGGTGGTTGAAATATGGGGTCCCCCAAGGTTCAAAGAGAAAAATTTGTGCAACCTCGTACCTCCCCACAATTTAAGAGCCTTGAAGAGACTCTTTGTTCTATCAGAATTGCCCCGAGGACTCTTCCAATGTTTTGCAAGATATCCATGAGAAATGTCCATAATGCTTGCTTTCCCTCAAACAATTCGACATTGTTCGCGTTGTAGTATATCCATGCAAAAAAATTTCACATCTTCTCTTGCCAAGTCCTCAGAGACACTATCATGAAGGTTCCCGACTCTTACCCTTAATACTGCAACTTTGGTTTTTGTGAACAACATTTGCTTGTTAAGTCTTCAAACTAGGATACACGTAGATTGTGCTATGCTTAGAATCTCTAAGTTAGTCATGTAATTGAGTCTTCTGGCAAAGCCTGCATCTCTAATCCCTCGACTAAGTGTTGCCTAGGATTGGAGATAAAATCTCATTTGAAAATCCCATTCCTTTCGAATGGAGGCACAATTTGAACACATTAGCCCATCAAATGGCATTCCTAGTCTGCTTAATGTGCTACAATTTTTGTGATTAAAGGTTCTAGAGATGTCAATGATGCCTTGGTCCTTATATAACATTGCTATGGTGTTTGGCGGCTCACAAACCAATTTGTCCCTCCTCTACTATCATCTAAAAATGGTTTAAGATCAATTGTGTAGCGTGTTTCCTCAAGATGTGAATGATTTTTGCCAAAATCCCCAACATACCGTTGAAAGAATCTTTTTGTCTATTTGAAAAGAAAGAAAAACAAAGAACAACAAACTCTTGTTTTAACAAAAATTGCTTTAGAAGTGGTACAAAGAAAAGATAGAGAGGACCCAAGAACTTACTTGGATGACCAACCTTCTTTGTCCCTTCATGAGAACTTGGAGCACTAGCTTGAAAATGCATATTTGGCTTTGTGTGGTCTATCATGCATTGTCTGATAGACCCTATCTTTGGAAATAGGGGGATCCATTTTCCATCAACATTGCACTTTATAAAGACTTTAGAGGTAGACTTATAGTCATCAATTGTCTCAAGCACCAATTCAAATGCCAATTTCCTCTCTTCTGCAAATGCATGGACCTCCTCCATTGCCTTAACCACCCTCTCTTTGTTTCTAGCAATAATCTAATCCTCTGGGCTTGTAGTGTGGGAGGCTAACCTTTTTTCTTCATGGAGCCCCATGGATCGCATGTGATTTATGGTCTTTATGTGAGAATTCATGAAATTGTATATGGTATATGGACCTCCCTGCCCATATGTGATCTCGCATTCTTCACACGAGATTTGAAATAGAGCTGTCCCATATTTATCCTTTGACATGAGAGCAAACTTATGAGAGTTCCCTTTGAATCGCAACTTCTGTTTGGTAGTTTTCACATCTCATTCCCACTTCTTGACTTTGGAGCATGTAGCAAGGATACTTATAAGACGAATTTCTCCTTCTCTCTCTTCCACAGAAGCATCGATAAAAGAACTAAAGTGACATGTCTCGCTTGTTGTTGGCTAACATGTTGGGGATCTCCCATCCACCTCATTGGATGCACCACTAGAATCTACCCCAAGGTGCTTTGCAGGGGATGCAATACCACTTTTGTACCCTATTGTCACCTCCTCACTCGTCACCTTCCATATCTCCTCTTGTTTTTCACTTATTGGTAACATGCGTGAGCCTCCCAAAAATCTATAGTCATTTGAATCTAAGACACTAGAGTCAATCTCTTGTCTTAGCTCCCCCTATATGTAGCTCCCTCTTTCCCCATAACAAAACCAAGTGTATTTGTTTTCCCTATCCCTTCATTGAGGTTGATCACAATCTCTTTGATGGCCATACCCAAGTCTGCTTACCTGTAACAACAAGCCCCATTCATGAACAAGAATCTCTCCCTCTCTCTCTCTCTCTGTATCCTGCTAATGGATAAATGACTCTTCATCTATGGTAACTACCTGGGGTACCTTTTACCCCTAGATACTATTGATAACACTGATATCTCTCCCTTTTGGAAATTTATCTTGCAAACTTCCAAGGGAAGAGCCTTTTTTCTCTAACTCTCTTTCCCTCTACACCCAGATATGAATAATTGGGAATTCTATCGTGAAGTATCATTGGGCTTCATGCAACAATGATAAAATATCTCTCTTGTTTTTTTCCCACATTGTATCTGGGTATCCATTGTAAAACAATCAGGCTATATATATTCTACTGCCATAATTTATCACTAATTTCCACCTTAAAATCCTTGACAATCATAAGATGGCATAATGTCTCATATTTACTAAGGGTATGATTGCTCTCCGTATGGATTGAAAATACTATCAGATAGGTACCCTGGTTAATGAGACTTTTTTTGAAATATCTCTTGTGTAGCACTGCTTGAGGTCGAGATTTTGGACTTGGTACATTTTTCTAGGCCTATGGCTCTTGTGGGGAAAGGTAAAGGTAATAATACGTGGGAATAGAGCCCATGGGGGGAATAACTAAAAATTTAAGGCGCCTATTGGGGCTCTAAGAGTATCACTATTGTTTTGGGCCATCATGCTGGCGTGACAGCGATACACAAGCCAATGCAGGAAATGATCGCCGCCTGCTCCATTTTGGGGCTTTTGCAAGTGGCACTGCCGTATATCCTCTGACTTGGTGGGTGGATACTCAAGGTGTGCTGATCCATCTACTACGGATCGGGCTCCACAGCCAATAACCTTATAAGGTGAGCTACGGCTCACTTAGCTTCCATTCGGTTAAGGTTTTTTTCTTTATTCTGTTGTGTGCATTCAAACGGGTGTGTGCTCCGTACTTTGCAAGCAATTTTGGTGATGGCTCCTAGCAAGAAAGCACAGGTCGACTCTACAGAGGTACTTATGCGGAATTTTTTTTGCATTGGTAAATAATCTTTAGGATAAGAAGGGTATGGAATATAGTTATTTGTTGATTACCGTAGAGAGTACTGTGTGGCGGTGCCATGTTGTACATGCTCGATGATTATGTGTAAATACTTACCTGGGATAGGCTTGAAGAACTGGGTGTAAGGGTATATGTTGACTGAACTTACAAATGGTTGCATGCTTGTCTATATATTGATAGAGAACTGGATGTGAATTTGAAATGATTGAATGGCTTCTTGCCAATCCTTTGTATAGGATACTGGGAGCTACTCTATGCTAGCCTTAGAGGTTGTCGACTGACCATTTGTCTAACTACAAGAATAACAGATTTCTGATGCTCTTCTGAGTGATAGGTATGAGGTATTGCATGCTTTCTAAAGTACTTACCTAAAGTTGACCGGTTAGTCTCTCTCTATAAAGGCTATATCTCCAAATCTGTAAGGTATTGGTCCGGGTTGTAGCATGTCTCTTGGTATCCAATTTAAGGTTTGGATTTGGAGAGGATAAGGTCTCCGGCTTTGGATCTGGTTTTCTCTATATTTGAGTTTATGGTCGGATTGACTTACCCTAACCCTTGGCGTGTATGGAAATGACATCTCTCTGTGCTTTGATCATGTTACCTGGATTTTTTTGCACTACTTTTTGACTGTTGTTTTTCTAAACCGACTGGGTTGCTGTACAGTCACTACTAACAGGCTGTTTGGGATGAGTATGCTTAGACTCTTGGCACTATATGTTGGTGGCATATTGGATAGAGTGAGGGTATTTGCTTGCGGATTTATCTGCTGCCGAGCAAGAGACAGTTGACTATTTTTTGCAGTATTATCTGACTGTTGTTTGTAAACCGACTGGATTGCTTACTTATATATGATGACCGAACTTACAAATGGTTGCATGCTTGTCTATATATTGATAGAGAACCGGATGTACAGAACTAGGCTGGGAAAATTTAGTGGCTCTTTTATGGTGTGACTTTGAATTGATCGACTAGCTTCTTGCTGATCCTTTGTATGGGATACTCGGAGCTACTCTATGCTGGCCTTAGAAGTTGTCGACTGACCATTTGTCTAACTACAAGAAGAATAGATTTCAGATGCTCTTTTGAGTGATAGGTATGAGGTAATGCATGCCTTATAAAGTCTTACCTAAAGCTTACTGGTTTGTATTTCTCTATAAAGGCTATATTAAAAAATCTGGATGGTATTGTTCGGGGGTGTAGCATGCCTCTGTGTATCCAATTTAAGGTTTGGATTTGGAGAGGATAGGGTCTCCGGCTATGGATATGGTCTTCTCTATATTTGAGTTTATGGTCAGATTGACTTACCCTAACCCTTGGCGTGTATGGGAATGGATATCTCTCTGTGCTTTGATCATGCTACCTGGCTTTTTCGCACTACTTTGTGACCGTTGTTTTTCTAGACCAACTGGGTTGCTGTACAGTCACTACTAACAGGCTATTTGGGATGAGTATGCCTAGACTCTTGGCACTATATGTTGGTGGCATATTGGATAGATTGAGGGTATATGCTTGCGGATATTTTTGCTGTTGAGCAAGAGACAATTGACTGTTTTTTGCACTATTATTTGACTGTTGTTTTTAGACCGATTGGATTGCTTGCTTATATATTTGCTGCCGAGCAAGAGACAGTTGAGATGATTACACTTATGGTAATTTGAATTTCGGGTAGTCATTATAGCGTAATGGAACCTGCAGGCAATCCAATATGCTTTAAAGGTGGTACTGACCATGTATCCATGGCATGGTGGGTTTAGTTCGGGTGTATTACTGGGAATGATGAAATAAAGGAAGGATCGGATCCTTGCCATGGTTTGATATAGGATAGCTTATGCTATCGTATGTTGTCTTTGCAGTTTGGGTTGCCTTTCTTTCTATGGATATTTTGCAGACACTTTTTCGGGTGCGAAATGTTGCATAGCTCACTCTATCTGTCAAGGAGTAAAGTGTGAAACAGAGAGCAGTTTCGGGCTGCTGGACTGCTCTTCCCTCTCAGTTTGAGGGGTCTGACATACCCTAAGTCTTAGCATTATCTGATAATGCTGAGTGGTGGGACTGAGTTTTAGTGTATGACTATGTGAGGTTCCTTGCCGATGATGGAAAGGTAAGCTTTCTATTGCTGGTCTTGACTGATTTTTTTTGCCGACTGTTTTTTCTGACTCTTGGCAGTATTTGGGAAATGGTATATTGGTAAGTGGATTGGCTAATTTGACTGATTTGCTGATGGATAAAAATGCTGCCTAGACAGTAGGACGAGTAAAAGTTCTACTTTTGGCTGACTTGGGTCTCGGATCTTGTACGACTGTATAAGGTTTCGTGAAGATCCTTGCCATGGATTGAGGTATGTAAAGGCACGATACCCCTTGCTGGTCTTGACTGTTTTTTTGCCGATAATTTTTTGCCAACTACCTCGCAGTATATGGTAGTGGTATATGGGAAAGGGTTACTGGACTTTTTCGACTGGATTACCGGTGAATTAAAATGCTACCTAGACCGATTTGCTTCTTGTAAAAGGTTCTTATCATTACTGTGAATTTCATTTGAAATGGGGCTGTGGCTCAAAAGATTGTTAAAATTTATTTAAAATTAGGTTCTCTGAAATCTTTATGATGGTAAAAGTACTGGAAGAAAAAGACAGCCCTTGTCATTGACTATTTAAATCTGATTGATAACACTAAAATCTGACTACATATTAACATAAGAAACAATTGGAATAGCATGAACATTGTTCTGGGCTATAAAAACTCCACTTAAAAGAATGGAAGGAAAGAATTCAACTTGAACCAGAACTGAAAAGTTGTTTTCAAATTCTAAACCTTAGCAGCATGATTTTTTTCTCTTTTGGTACCTTGGTGACATGGATGACAACTAGGTCACCCCAGTTACCTGCAATGCTGTTTGGAAGCTAACATATGGTTTGTTTTCTTACTGTGGATGCAGGTAAGGGTGTTCTTTCCTTGTCTGTATACTTTCTACTGGAACATTTATCCGGACCTTCTTTCCCTAATATGGCCTGACATTGACATGTATTTTTTAGATATTCAGTCGAAAGGAATACATGATTATGGACTTTGACTGTAGACATTGGTTTTTGTAGTTCATCTCATGTGTTATGTATATTGTAAATAGATTAAACTCTCTCTCGTTAAGCACATGGGTGCTTTGGGTCTTAGATCCATGACACCAGGACCAAGTCTTCAGTACGTTTTCCTTAGGAAATACGGTTGGAAACTGGATTTTCTATGGAAGGGGGTATCCCACACAACCTTTATGACTTATGTATTGGTTGGTTTTAGGATGGAATACTTACCAGCTTCTTTTTTTAGATCTTACTAATATGGATGTTTTTTCACTTCAGATTGTCCCTGTCTCGGCTGCTCTTGACCTTTCCACCCTTCCCTTTTCCCCGGCATCCTTGCTGGTGATTAAACTCATTCAGGACCCTTTGGCGGTTTCTTTATTAAACCAATTCTCAAAAGTTACAGAGCACCATGACTCTATAATGAATCTGCTAACCTTTAATGACTGGGTTCTAATCCTCGCCAATCTAGTGGTTGAGACGAAAGAAGGAGTTCTTCACCTTCAGAAATTGGCTTCTAACCTTGCTGCTATTGAAGCAAGTCACAAATCTGATCTGCTTCTATTCTCGGCAAAAGGAGCTGACCTGTCTAATTTTATCAGGAAACTATGTGGCCTTGCTTCTTGTTTTGCCACTTCTAAATCTTTTGATCCTGCTAAGGCTCCCAAAAGCCTATTTTGTAGGGATGATTCTGCTATTGAAGCAGTTAAAAGCTTTCAGCAAGGACTCAGCTCGTCTAGTGAAACTTCTTTACTAGACATGGTCCCAAAAGTTTCAAAGTGTTTTCCCTTCTTACCTCCAAGACAAATTGCTATCGAAGGGATAGAGCTGGACCATCAGCTTTGGGAGCTGCAAAACAAGGCTTTTGTGGCACCTATCTCGATCGAGACTTGGGTTTTTCTTGCAGCCTTACCTGCCTCAACTAGTGAAGATTGTCGGCTGGAAACCCTCAAAGGAGTTCAGTTCTTGGACAAAGGTGATGTCATCAAAGCACCCTTTAGTATGCATTTCTTAGATTCAAGGAAATGCCCCATCTTATCTGGCATTTATGTCAGAACCAAGGGAACTATGACCTTTTCTAAACAAAGAAGTGAATTCTATTCTGAATCCATCTGGAACATCTACCGCCCCTACATCAAATGTGCTTGCAAAGCTTTAGATGCAAAAGCTGATTGTGAGAGTAACATCCTTTGGTTTGATCATGCAATTTGGTTCCTCCTCAACCATCTGGAAGACCTCTTCCCATCACACACAGAAGAGCATTTTATACCTATTATTTGTTCTTGGCTTGGAGATCAGGCTAGGGAAGCGGTGCGAGCCCAGATAGCTTACCTTCACTTTAGAAACTTCATGTATGAGTCTCTGAAAGAGTTAAAGTTAGATGCACCAAGTCATTTACTCTCTAATTTAAGTGCTTCTAAAGTCATCAAACATATCCTATCCCTTCTTAAACCTTCACTGGATGCAGATGAGTCTCCTAACCTCAAAAGACCTATGTTAACAAGTTCTGCTTCGCACTCAATCACATCCTTTTTATCCCCTTCTTCTACACCAGGGTCCTCTGATGGAAGGAGTAAAGCTAGATCCTTTGTCAAGGGCAGGGGGAAGAATCTCCCAATCAAGAAAAATGTTTTAACTCTTAAATTGTATTGCCCTTTTTAGATCAATCGGACCGCTTCTGGAAAGCTGTTTTTTTGCAAAGAAGAGAATCAAAAGAAGCGAATTGTTCACTGCCACTTCGCAAATCGTATTCTGGAATTGTTTACTCCAAAAAGTCTGATACAGTATGCTTTCTTACATATATTTAACAACACTGACAGAGTAGATGAACTAACCTTCGGTTGGACCTTTGATCCTCCCTTAAATTTTTTTTAAATTCCATTGAATTTCTCACTTCAGGCAAAAAAACATCTTGTAAGTGCTCTATCTTTGGAAATTTTTGTTCTGACTTCCAAGTTTCTGGAAAACACGTATGCACTACGGATTCATCTCTTATTGATTCTGGGGAAATCAGAAACCTATTATGTAAAGGCCTTAATCATATACCACTCCAACCACTAAATCCACACTTGGCATTTACCTCATTACTTACTTGCTTGACTGACATAGTCAAAATACTGAATTTAGACAGTCTACAACATGCTAGACTGGCTGATTCTTTATTTGCTCACTTTCAAACGAGTGTTGAGTCAATTCCACCCTCTTGGATTAGTCGGGAAACAACATGGCTATCCCCTTTACTATCCGCTTTGATACATAAACTCAAAAACGATTGGTTTGTGGTAGGACTTGACAAAGCCCCACATATACCCACTATTGTCTGTAAACACTTAGCCAGAATAATGGCTCAGGCAAGGCTTAATGGACCAGAATTTTTGCTTTCGGAGATGAGTCCTGAAGAAGCCATTCGGTATCTAGATTCCTCAATGAGATACCTCAAATTGGATACTCGGAGTTCAAAACTACCTATACTTTTTCCCACTTACAAAAGTCACAAACATAAGTTTAGGTGGATTTCAGATGCCTCCAACTGTATCATGTTACATGCCACCGATGTGGTCACAACTTGCCTTAATCTTGTTCTCACGGACTTTAATAACATTTGTGAAGAAAAGTTTCTAATGATGAAGACCTTCACTGGACTAATGATTAATAACTTCTGGCTTGTGAAGAACTCTTCTGAGGTATTCATCAATCTGCCGCGAAACACTTTTTCAATATTTTCAGCTGATATCACACAATGTTATGAAAACATTTCACTCTTTGGTCCTTCTCGGCTGCTCTTTGTTCTACAGCAGATAGGCAAATTGGTTTTCACAAGGAGAAATAGGATGGGACACCAAACTATCTCACTGGTTAGAAGCCCGAGATGGGTAAAAAATATGCAAAAAGGACCACCGACCCATTATAATCTCCATAATCTAATGGAGGTAATTGAATGGTTATTTCATAATTGCTTTGTTATATTGGGTGAGCAATGTTTTCAACAAATCCATGGTATCCCGATGGGATTCTCATGTTCACCAGTCATGTGCAATCTATACTTGGCGTTTTTTGAGTATCAATGGATACTTAAACATCTGGAGATAGCTGACCCGACCATTGATCTTACTCAATTTCAACACACTTATAGATATATGGATGATCTATTAAGCTTAAACAATCCCAGCTTTGCACAATGCTTACCGTTCATCTATCCTGATACTCCTAGAATTGAACCAACTTTTTTGGAGCACCTTATTATTGACAACAAAATTGTTGTTACTAAAACGGTTTTCTTAAATATGGAATTATCACTCAATTCTCCACTTACTGGGAGATATATCACTGAATATTCCTGGAAGAGGGACAAGCTACACCTAGGCTTGATTGAATTTGTCAGGAAAAAGAGTAATCGTCCACAAAAGATAGCTATAAAAACTTGTCTCGGCTTGATTTATCTCATTATGTACTCATCCTCTGACTCTTTCATTGCGTTTCAGGCAATGTGTCATCTTATCAGGAAATATGTAGCAAATGGGTTTGCTATGAATAAGATGGTTGCCACCATTAGGCATTTTCTAGAAAAAAAATCTTGGCCATTATGCTTAGCTAAAAAAGAAACAATCATTGAACTTCTGAAACGTGTTCACTAATACACTGGTTGTAGGGAAGGTCTCACCAACTGGTGTTGATCTTCCTCACCAGGTGATTGACCTCTCCCTGGGTAAGGGTGGGTCTCTCTCTCTCTCTCTCTCTCTCTCTCTCTCTCTCTCTCTCTCTCTCTCTCTCTCTCTCTCTCTCTCTCTCTCTCTCTCTCTCTCTCTCTCTCTGTGTGTGTGTATCCTGCTAATGGATAGATGACTCTTCATCTATGGTAACTACCTGGGGTACTTTTTACCCCTCGATACTATTGATAACACTGATATCTCTCCCTTTTGGAAATTTATCTTGCAAACTTCCAAGGGAAGAGCCTTTTTTCTCTAACTCTCTTTCCCTCTACACCGAGATAGGAATAATTGGGAATTCTATCGTGAAGTATCATTGGGCTTCTCGTAACCCTGATAAAATATCTCTCTTGTTTTTTTCCCACATTGTATCTGGGTATCCACTGTAAAACAATCAGGCTATAGATATTCTACTGCCATAATTTATCACTAATTTCCACCTTAAAATCCTTGACAATCATGAGATGGTATAATGTCTCATATTTACTGAGGGTATGATTGCTCTTCGTATGGATTGAAAATACTATCAAATAGGTACCCCGGTTAATGAGACTTTTTTTGAAATATCTCTTGTGTAGCACTGCTTGAGGTCGGGATTTTGGACTTGGTACATTTTTCTAGGCCTATGGCTCTTGTGGGGAGAGGTAAAGGTAATAATACGTGGGAATAGAGCCCATGGGGGGAATAACTAAAAATTTAAGGCGCCTATTGGGGCTCTAAGAGTATCACTATTTTTTTGGGCCATCATGCGGGCGTGACAGCGATACTCGAGCCAATGCAGGAAATGATCGCCGCCTGCTCCATTCTGGGGCTGTTGCAAGTGGCACCACCGCATATCCTCTGACTTGGTGGGTGGATACTCAAGGGGTGCATATCCATCTACTACGGATCGGGCTCCACAACCAATAACCTTATAAGGTGAGCTGCGGCTCACTTAGCTTCCATTCGGTTAAGGTTTTTTTCTTTATTCTGTTGTGTGCATTCAAACGGGTGTTTGCTTCGTACTCTGCAAGCAATTTTGGTGATGGCTCCTAGCAAAAAAGCACAGGTCGACTCTACAGAGGTACTTATGCGGAATTTTTTTTGCATTGGTAAATAATCTTTAGGATAAGAAGGGTATGGAATATAGTTATTTGTTGATTATCGCAGAGAGTACTGTGTGGCGGTGCCATGTTGTACATGCTCGATGATTATGTGGAAATACTTACTTGGGATTGGCTTGATGAACTGGCTGTAAGGGTATATGTTGACTGAACTTACAAATGGTTGCATGCTTGTCTATATATTGATAGAAAACTGGGTGTGAATTTGAAATGATCGACTGGCTTCTTGCCAATCCTTTGTATAGGATACTCGGAGCTACTCTATGCTGGCCTTAGAAGTTGTCGACTGACCATTTGTCTAACTACAAGAATAACAGATTTCTGATGCTCTTCTGAGTGATAGGTATGAGGTATTGCATACTTTCTAAAGTACTTACCTAAAGTTGACTGGTTAGTCTCTCTCTATAAAGGCTATATCTCCAAATCTGTAAGGTATTGGTCGGGGTTGTAGCATGTCTCTTGGTATCCAATTTAAGGTTTGGATTTGGAGAGGATAAGGTCTCCGGCCTTGGATCTGGTTTTCTCTATATTTGAGTTTATGGTCGGATTGACTTACCCTAACCCTTGGCGTGTATGGAAATGACATCTCTCTGTGCTTTGATCATGTTACCTGGATTTTTTTGCACTACTTTTTGACTGTTGTTTTTCTAGACCGACTAGGTTGCTGTACAATCACTACTAACAAGCTGTTTGGGATGAGTATGCTTAGACTCTTGGCACTATATGTTGGTGGCATATTGGATAGAGTGAGGGTATTTGCTTGCGGATTTATCTGCTGCCGAGCAAGAGACAGTTGACTATTTTTTGCAATATTATCTGACTGTCGTTTGTAAACCGACTGGATTGCTTGCTTATATATGATGACTGAACTTACAAATGGTTGCATGCTTGTCTAGATATTGATAGAGAACCGGATGTACAGAACTAGGCTGGGAAAATTTAGTGGCTCTTTTATGGTGTGACTTTGAATTGATCGACTGGCTTCTTGCTGATCCTTTGTATGGGATACTCGGAGCTACTCTATGCTGGCCTTAGAAGTTGTCGACTGACCATTTGTCTAACTACAAGAAGAATAGATTTCAGATGCTCTTTTGAGTGATAGGTATGAGGTAATGCATGCCTTATAAAGTCTTACCTAAAGCTGACTGGTTTGTATTTCTCTATAAAGGCTATATTAAAAAATATGGATGGTATTGTTCGGGGGTGTAGCATGCCTCTGTGTATCCAATTTATGTTTTGGATTTGGAGAGGATAGGGTCTCCGGCTATGGATATGGTCTTCTCTATATTTGAGTTTATGGTCAGATTGACTTACCCTAACCCTTGGCGTGTATGGGAATGGATATCTCTCTGTACTTTGATCATGCTACCTGGCTTTTTCGCACTACTTTGTGACCGTTGTTTTTCTAGACCAACTGGGTTGCTGTACAGTCACTACTGACAGGTTGTTTGGGATGAGTATGCTTAGACTCTTGGCACTATATGTTGGTGGCATATTGGATAGAGTGAGGGTATATGCTTGCGGATATTTTTGCTGCCAAGCAAGAGACAGTTGACTGTTTTTTGCACTATTATTTGACTGTTGTTTTTAGACTGACTGGATTGCTTGCTTATATATTTGCTGCCGAGCAAGAGACAGTTGAGATGATTACACTTATGGTAATTAGAATTTCGGGCAGTCATTATAGCGTAATGGAACCTGCAGGCAATCCAATATGCTTTAAAGGTGGTACTGACCATGTATCCATGGCATGGTGGGTTTAGTCCGGGTGTATTACTGGGAATGATGAAATAAAGGAAGGATCGGATCCTTGCCATGGTTTGATCTAGGATAGCTTATGCTATCGTATGTTGTCTTTGCAGTTTGGGTTGCCTTTCTTTCTATGGATATTTTTGCAGACGCTTTTTCGGGTGCGAACTGTTGCATAGCTCACTCTATCTGTCAAGGAGTAAAGTGTGAAACAGAGAGCAGTTTCGGGCTGCTGGACTGCTCTTCCCTCTCAGTTTGAGGGGTCTGACATACCCTAAGTCTTAGCATTATCTGATAATGCTGAGTGGTGGGACTGAGTTTTAGTGTATGACTATGTGAGGTTCCTTGCCGATGATGGAAAGGTAAGCTTTCTATTGCTGGTCTTGAATGGTTTTTTTTGCCGACTGTTTTTTCTGACTCTTGGCAGTCATTGGTAAATGGTATATTGGTAAGTGGACTGGCTAATTTGACTGATTTGCTGATGGATAAAAATGCTGCCTAGACAGTAGGACGAGTAAAAGTTCTACTTTTGGCTGACTTGGGTCTCGGATCTTGTACGACTGTATAAAGTTCCGTGAAGATCCTTGCCATGGATTGAGGTATGTAAAGGCAAGATACCCCTTGCTGGTCTTGACTGTTTTTTTGCCGATAATTTTTTGCCAACTCCTAGCAGTATATGGTAATGGTATATGGGAAAGGGTTACTGGACTTTTTCGACTGGATTACCGGTGAATTAAAATGCTGCCTAGACCGATTTGCTACTTGTAAAAGGTTCTTATCATTACTGTGAATTTCATTTGAAATGGGGCTGTGGCTCAACAGATTGTTAAAATTTATTTAAAATTAGGTTCTCTGAAATCTTTATGATGGTAAAAGTACTAGAAGAAAAAGACAGCCCTTGTCATTGACTATTTAAATCTGATTGATAACACTAAAATCTGACTACATATTAACATAAGAAACAATTGGAATAGCATGAACATTGTTCTGGGCTATAAAAACTTCACTTAAAAGAATGGAAGGAAAGAATTCAACTTGAACCAGAACTGAAAGGTTGTTTTCAAATTCTAAACCTTAGCAGCATGATTTTTTTCTCTTTTGGTACCTTCGTGACATGGATGACAACTAGTCAGGACCTTCTTTCCTTAATATGGCTTGACATTGGCATGTATTTTTTAGATATTCAGTCGAAAGGAATACATGATTATGGACTTTGACTGTAGACATTGGTTTTTGTAGTTCATCTCATGTGTTATGTATATTGTAAATAGATTAAACTCTCTCTCTCTCTCTCTCTCTCTCTCTCTCTCTCTCTCTCTCTCTCTCTCTCTCTCTCTCTCTCTCTCTCTCTCTCTCTCTCTCTCTCTCTCTCTCTCTCTCTCTCGCGCGCGCGCGTGCGCGCCTGCGCGCACACGCACCCTCCCCTATGCATTTTTTGAAGAGAGTAGGAGTCAAACTGCAAATAAGTTCTTCTATAAGGAATAGGATTTGATCATATCTTCCCCTCCTCTCTCTCTCTCTCTCTCTCTCTCTCTCTCTCTCTCTCTCTCTCTCTCGTTAAAACAGCTTAGCTGATGCTCCCCCCCCCTCTCTCTCTCTGTCTCTCTCTCTCTCTCTCTCTCTCTCTCTCTCTCTCTCTCTCTCTCTCTCTCTCTCTCTCTCTCTCTCTCCGTTGAAACAACCATTTTATTTAAGTGTTGGATGTCGGTTATGGTGGGTGATGGTGTGGGCAGGCCATGGCGAGGTGCAGGTGCAAAAAGTGTGTGTATGTGTGTGTGTGTGTGTGTGTGTGTGAGAGAGAGAGAGAGAGAGAGAGAGAGAGAGAGAGAGAGAGAGAGAGAGAGAGAGAGAGAGAGAGAGAGAGAGAGAGAGAGAGAGAGAGAGAGAGAGTCGATACTGCAAAGAAAAATAACGCTATATTGATTGATTGAAAATCTCTACTACATATAGAGTAAGCTTTTCATGCAAAACTCAGAGTATACCTGCATGCTGTAAGAGACATTTCTCACGGATAGATAACCGTACAGGGTTGAACCCCCCCTCAAGCCTGAACTAGATAGAACCTCTCATGATACCTTCAGTTTTTGGTGTACTCGTCAACCATGAGTTTTAGGTTCTCTCACACCCAAGGATTTCTGGTGTATCCATAACCTGTGCTATGATACTAAACCCCCCCTTGTATAGATAGGGTGTAGGTCAAAAAGGTAGCTACCAATAAATGGAGTTTTTGGTTCACTTCCAAACCTTGGGTTTTAGGTGTACCCAATAACCTCACGAGAAATAGAACAAAATAGGACTTCAACAAAAAACTGATAATTTGGGAGGTTTTACCACTCACGTGTGGCATTGTTTATAACCACTACAATGTATTTTGACTAGAAAACGCGAAAAGGGTTGAACTAAAAAGCTTCATTAGCAACAAAATATATTGGAGATTCGGTGTCTCCCTTAATCACATGAACTTGATTTTGACCCTTTTGAAAGCATCTATTTGAAGGATAATTTGCTTACCACAGTGAACACAAGGATTCTTCTTGAAACAATGTTTTTTCCGATGATTATTGCACCCATAAATGGCACAAGATCTGGTACCAATGGATGGTTGAGATGAAGTTGAGGTAGAAGCATAACTAGTGACTGCATAGGCACTGGAAGTATCAAAAGAACTGATGGGGGATACTACATTGGAGACTGTATATGAACAATAAGAGAATTGGTATGGGGTACCCTTCGTTCTTCTTCCTGCAATGAATTAATAATACCATCCAAGGAGGGAAATGGATCTTTCTCCTTTAAAATAGTCACAATCTGATGGAGTTTATGAGGAAAACTTTTTAACGAAACGGCTATGAGATCTTCTTTTGGTACTCGGGCTTCGACATAAACAAGTTGAGTTTTAATACTCTTTAGTTGGTTAACTAAAGATGTAATATTTTCATCAGCACACATAGCAAGAGAGTACAACTCATCTTTAGACTCATCATTGAATACTTAGCTTTAGTACCAAAAACCTTCTCTAGCTCTATCCAGGCAGCATTGGAAGATTGCATGTCATCCAGATAATGAATAAAATCATCTTTGAGAGATGTCACAATAATACCTAATGCTCGCTCATCCTTGCATTGTTGCTCGGCAAATAACACTTTGGTAACTGCAGATGATGTGCCTGTTTTGTTGGTTGATAGTGGCTTGACGACGCTCCACAAATTCTTGCGCATCAGATATCCCTTCACTTTGATTTGCCACGTGTGGAAGCGAGATCCGTTAAACTTATCAATTTTCGATGCCATGTTGAAGTCTTTCAAAAGGTTGATAATAAGATTGTGGTGTTAATTATTGCACCGAAACCTTCAGAGAGGTTTTCTTCGTCTCCAACGGTCTATACATGCACCTTAGAGAGCGTATTGAGATACTTATCATGACAATTTACTGTTTTTGAGCTCGTGCCTTCAAAATTGCAAGCCTACTGAGCATCAAGCATGTAAGAAGTAAGCATGAAAGAAACCCTTGCGAGGGTACCCGAGGGTGGGAATAGGGCCCTGCTTGAAAGATTAAATGGGTGGCCACTTTATTAGAGTGTGAACTAAAGGCAAAAGGGGCCTTCTCTATAGCAAAGTCGGGCAGCGAACAACGCATTGCAGTTGTGCTTCTAAGGAGCCTGTAGAGGCGGAATTGGCAAGCCTTGCAGAGTTGAGATAGTGTCAACATGTTAGGGTGACCATCTTGACACTGAGTTTGATCGCTTTGATGCAGGTCCACAGGCTCGCTTCCCCCTCTGCAAGCGGCTACTCCCGCACCGTGTCGACTAAAGCCGAGGCCGCCAAGAGGCTCTGATACCAGTGTTGGGTGTCGGTTATGGTGAGTGATGGCGTGGGCACACCATGGCGAGGTGCAAATGTAGAAAACAAGAGAGAGAGAGAGAGAGAGAGAGAGAGAGAGAGAGAGAGAGAGAGAGAGAGAGAGAGAGAGAGAGAGAGAGAGAGAGAGAGAGAGAGAGAGAGAGAGAGAGAGAGTCAGAGTTGATACTGTAAAGAAAAATAACGCTATATTGATTGATTGAAAATCTCTACATATAGAGTAAGCTTTTCATGCAAAACTCAAAGTGTATCTGCATGCCTATAAGAGGCATTTCCCACAGATAGATAACCATAAAGGGCTTGAATCCAACAATCCCCCCTCAAGCCCGAACTAGATAGACCCTCTCATGATACCTTGAGTTTTTTGTGTACTCGTCAACCGTGAGTTTTAGGTTCTCTCACAACCAAGGATTTTTGGTGTATCCATAACCTGGTGCTATGATAGAACCCCCCCCCCCCCCCCCCCCCCGAACAGATAGGGTGTAAGTCAAAAATTTATCTACCAATAAATGGAGTTTTTGGTTCACTTCCAAACCTTGGGTTTAAGGTGTACCTAGCAACGTCATAAGAAATAGAACAAAATAGGACTTGAACAAGAAACTGCTAATTTGGGAGGTCTTACCACTCATGTGTGGCAGTGTCTATAGCCCGTACAATTTATTTTGACTAAAAAACATGAAAAGAGTTGAACTAAAAAGCTTCATTGTCAACATAATATATTGGAGATTTGGTGTCTCCCTCAATCACATGTTCAATTATCTATCCATGGGAAATGCCTCTTACACGCATGCAGGTACACTTTGAGTTTTGCATGAAAAGCTTACTCTATATGTAGTAGAGATTTTCAATCAATCAATATAGCGTTATTTTTCTTTACAATATCGACTCTCTCTCTCTCTCTCTCTCTCTCTCTCTCTCTCTCTCTCTCTCTCTCTCTCTCTCTCTCTCATTTTCTCATTTTCTGCACCTGCACCTCGCCATGGCCTGCCCACGCCATCACCCACCATAACCAGCACCCGACATTAAGGTCTCCAAGTAGTTGTATGTAGCCCCCTCCCTTATGTATATGATATGAGTATGAAATAATGAGGGGCTACTCCTATTGTATATGCTTATGTACAAAATCCAAAACCCCCCCTCTTGTACACTCACATGGTACCGTATGAAAAAACACAATGAATCCCCCGCGATGAAAGACATGTAACTGGCCTAAACATTAAATCTCCAAATGAAGACTCCTATGATGCTTTTGCATCTACGAACATACTCTATCAAGGGCATCTCAACTAGACTAAAGGTTTTTTTCCATTTCTAGATATTTGCACATGTCCGATATGGCACAAGATCTTGTTGTTGAGCATGCTTTTGATTTGAACATCAATTACCGGATCACTAGGCAACCCAAGATCGTCCAAACGTGTCTATGGGGTATGCCAAGGAGGAGTTGTCTAGTGATCATGGGATCATTGATCAACATGAATTCAATCACTTGCTAGCTCAATAGACTATGCTAGAGAATAATTTTACAATGTTAAATGGTAATGTCACTATATTATGTACATTATTAAATAATTTTATGGCTAGTATGGTAGTAGAAGGTGCAACAAGATATGGGGGGCTAGGGGTTTTGGCCTAAGGGTCAAAGTATCATGGTATACCCTCTACTCCTATGAGTGATGCTCTGCACGATGGCATACTTTCCTTTTCTCAACTAGAATGGACAATTTCTCACTCACTTAGTACATAGCCAATTATTGGGAGATCATTTTGAAATAGAGAGTATAAATGAGTTTCACAAAGTGTGTGGGTTTATCCATGGGCTAGATCCTAAGTATCAAGCCAAGGTGAAAACCCACCACTCAAACTTGCTAACTAAAGCTATTCATCATGCCCAAATACATGATGATACTGTGTGTACAAAATACACAAGAAATAAGAATAAAACACCTACATCTACATTTTCACAAGAAAATAAAACATCTTCATTTGGTAAGAAAAGAAAGTCATTAAATGAACCAGTTGAGTTGTAAAAGAAAGCCAAAGGGCCTAGCGAACCACTTTCAATTGAAGAGTTGAGAGAGCCAAGAAAGAGAATCTTTGCTTCAAGTTTTAGAAAACAAGACAACAAAGGCCAACAGAAGGGGAAAGACAAGGTCTTAAATATGGTGCAATTACTACCCTTAGATGCCTCTTTTAAGGTGGAGATCTCTCATACAAAAGACCTCCATGAGTGATGCTTGACTACCAATTGTGGAAGTCTTTTTTTGGACCATATGAGCTTGTGCATATGCATGGCACTATTCAGGTCACACACAATTTTTTGAGTTATGAGCTGGTTAAAAGTCTATCTACCAAAGACACCAAGTTTGTGTAGCAAGATGATTTTGAAATTAGCAGAGATTAAGCTGAGGTTATCGGCTCTCTTTTTTGTCCCTTGCAATTAGCAAGATGCCTTGTGGTTAGTGAGATGCCCCCTTGCGGTTAGCGATTGGGGAAGTTTGCATATTTTGATGTTAGGAAATAAGTAAATCCTTTGTAAAGGCTCTATTAGTTAAACAAAGAAGGTATGCGGGTCAGTGTAAACTCTGAAGAAAAATTGAAAGATTCAACAACATTAAGACCTTTTTGAGAAAGAATTGTTTTGGTGATGTTTGAAGGGCTGTATGAAAGTAATTGTGCCCAAAATTAATAAAGGAACCTTGTTTGTATATGTAAAACAATGTGGTAGTAATTAGAAAACAAGAAGAACGGGTGAGTGCAGTGTGGAAAGTGGGAGACTAGTATCCAAATGGAACTAAGTCTATGGACGAGTGGACCCGATTAGTCTGGTACTTTTCAAAATACTATAAATTAGTTAGGCATAGAGTCTCATGTCACATTTAGAATTTGAGAATGGCAGCATTTAGAATTTACGAGTGGCAGCCGTGCCTCTTAAACATGGGAAAAAAGGTATTGTTTATAGATCTTAATTATATCAATGAGATTTTATCTTTATGATATAGGAGTTGGCTTCCCTTGAAATCCTTTGATTTATTGACCTGGCTTGTGGTGTATGACCCTTACAACCACAACCTCGATGCATAGAGGTCTTCTTCTCTTCCGTTTCTTGTATCCTTGCTTTGTGGAATCGGAGTAGAGTGTCGTCAATGGAACTTGAGAATAAAAGGAGGCTAACTATCAAGTCACCCCAATCTTTTGTGTTGGGGACATCACAATTGGTATCAGAGCCTTATGTATAAAATTTAGTTTTTCAATAGTTTGCACTATTCTTGGGATTGAATGCATGAATACACAACTTGATACTGTTATCCTGTTTGTTTTCTAGCACACAATTATGGACACCAACTGTTTAATTGTCTTTAAGGCAATATATCACACTGCTTGTCAATCACCAATATTTGAATTCCAAGAGAAAGTGTTCCGCATTCTTGATAAGATTTTTGCACCTCATATAAATCCCGATCCACCAAATATATGGTTATATACAAGTCGCTGGGTTCTTGGATCAACCTTTACCATTTGAGCATGTCACGTTGAACACTTGGAAATTGACTTCACCAAATTAAGTGGGCTGAAGACTTGAAGCTGACTCAATACTTTCAATTTTATGAAGCACCCACTGATTGTCATGGCCTTGGATGGAGTCAAAATTTGTGATCTATGGGTTTATGACAAAGTGACATCAATTATCCCTGCCAATCAAGTTGTTATCAACAATCACACTCGACCGACCTTCAAAGAAAAAGTTTTCATTGGCTACCCGGAGCTTCCCCATGTGTATCGTTTTTTAGACCCATATCATAGACCACAAAAATTTTACAATATGTCAGCTTATGTGTATCACAGTTATGGTTGAAACCTCTATTATAATTTCTCATGGAGAGATCTTTTGTAGACCCCTACATGACTTCTTAATGATTTTGCTTCAAAAGAATTGTTTGACTAGTTCAATCATTTGATTGAGTTTTTAGTGGATTAGATAAGTCATGACTGGTCATGTGTTTGAAATAAGTTATGACAGTTAAGTCATTAAGTTTTACTGGACTGGATAAGTCATGAGTGGTTAAGTCATGTGATTGAGCTTTCAGCAGACTGGATAAGTCTAAGTTGGAAAATACCTTAGTATTTTAAGTGATTATAAACATTGATATTGATATATGCATACACTCAAGGAACCCTCAAATCACTTCTATAATGGAAAACCCTCAAAACGATGCTATTTACATGGAAATTTAGGAGAAGAAATTGTTGCTCAAACAAATGCAACCACCTTCTTTAAAAGGGAGGGTGCTGCTATTGAGAAGGAAGCGAAAGTATGAATTGAAGCTATGGATGATTACTTCTTGGTTGCAAAGACAACACCTGCAAACTAAGTGATGCTAGGAATTTTTTCCTCTCAAAGGAAGCAAAACTATGGTGGAAACAACATTGCCTTCACATGGGAGTATTGGAGAACTCCTAGCATTGGCGGGAGACTAAACAAGCACTGAAGGAAAGGTACTTACCTCCTGCCCATGAAGTGATAAGGATGAATGAGTTCTTTAGCTTGAAACAATATAGTTTATCCGTGGAAGAGTACTACTCAAAGTTTGCAAAGCTTAGGTGTTACGCTCTACCAATGACCATAGAGCAAAAAATAGCCCGTTTCTATCAAGGTTTAAGAGAACCAGTCAGCTCAAGATTAGAATCCATGAAACCTACCACTGTGCAAGATGATTTACTACAAGCTAAGCCCTTAATGAAGGAGCAAGGGATTAGAAGGAGAGTTGAGCATAATCAAAGTTTTAATGGGTCTAGACGACCAACAAGACCTCCAATAATAATGGACAACCCCAAAGAGCTTATGCCACTAATGCACAAAATCCTCCATGCTTGGATGTTGGATGCTTTGAATAAGGAGAGTTGGGACACTATTAGAATAGTTGTCCACATCTAACTAATATAGTAGCAGCATCAACTGAAGAAGACCAGAGACACCACCCTTTTGGACATAATGGTGTGGACGAGGTGGTGGACAAGGTAGAGAGTGAGGAAGAGTAGCCACCAGGGCCTTTGAAAGAGAGCAAGGCAGGAATGCCCATGCACACGCAGCTATAGGAGAGTCTACCCTTGGTGACGAAGAAGAGAGAGCAACTATTTATGCTATTGACAACCCTGGAGTTCAAGACAATTTTTTGTTATTCAAACACCGGCCACCCATCAAGGTAAATCTTTTGATCTCCTTATCGATTCTGGCATTACTGATTCTTTTCTCTCCTTCAATTGCTTACAAAAGTTGAACTTGAATTAAAAACAAGCTAAACCCATGACTAAAGAGTTGGCTACTGGAAAAACCTTGGTATCACTACATTTTGTGGGAACCCTTGATTTACTAGGAGGACATGCTACTTTAGCTTTCTTTAGAACCCTACGTGTTGGTTTGTATGATGGGATTCTTGGGATGGATTGGTTATCTAGAAATCATGCTAGCATCCACTGTGGACAAGGTAGTTTGAGCTTTAGAGAGAGTTAAGCAAAGCAAGTTGAAGTACTGGAAAAGAATGGGATTTCAAGGATTGAACTAGTTAAAGCAAACCATCTACTCAAAGGTATGAGAGCTGGGCAAAAAGTATTTGTGGTTAAGCTGAATCATTAGAAAATTTTGGAGGTCATTTGGAGGGCCTTCTAAGACAATGCATATTTTTGGGTTCTCTCTCTAGAAAATTGGTGTGGTAAAAGAAAAGGTGTCCTCATCAACCAATCAAAAAGTGTGCTTTCAAATGGATTCCTTGGATAGAGTCATAACGGCCAAAATGATTGAGGGAATGTCTCTTTTCAGTTACATTGAATGCTCCTTATCATATTGGAGGGAGCTTCTTCTCCAACTATGTATGCACTAGGGACTAATGGTGTTCTTCTCTTTCGTTTCTTGATTTCCTTGCACTATGTATTCATGGCTTCTTCCTCCACCCCCTCAAACCTCCTCACCAAATGACATAAATATCTACACATTGACGTGGATCCTGAATATGAGCCATTACGCAAGCAAAGTAAAACAAACACAATAGTAACACCCACCAAAAAAGAAAGACTCAGAGTAGAGGGAGCAAAAGACGTAGATATATGGACAAATGGATCACTCTATCATTTGAATCCTATGACCAATGCCTCCCTTGCATTTGCAAATCCCACTACTTTATTGACCTTTTCAAGTGATGAAGAGAATGTCTTGCTTGGCTATTCCAAAGCTCTGATTGGGAAAACAAGAATTCAAAAAAGCATAGTTCATCATCAAGAAAATGAGATTCTACGACTTTATAATTTGCATTGTGAGGACCAGAAAACCATTTTGTAGTGCACACAGTTGGTAAAGGTCTTGCAAGAAAAGGTGTAGACCTTCCAAATGAAAGATACAAGCTTAGGTGCTCGTGTGTGAAAGAAGAAGCTACGGAATCTTGAAACCTTGAAGGTTGGCTCCGACGGTTGTAAGAAAAGAATCCAAGCATTGTGGTGAGGATTGTGAACCTTCTAATTTATTTGACACATGCGTGGTTTTTTCTTATGGTAGTTATGGTTTATTTGTAGACATGCTATATACCCAGACAAAGAAAACATAGGATACGAAGGCCAATGTAGGAAAGAAGTTGAAGCCATTGATAACTAGTGGTCTTGCAAAGGATATAATCCATAACAAAAAGTTTAAGATTTTGTAGCGGGATGTTGTTGACCATTTTATTTCTAAGAATGCAGTGCTTGCCAATGAAATATAGGGCCTCATTTGAAGGGCATGAGCATGACTTCTACCTAAAGGACATTTTGATCCCTTATCTGCAGAATTCGTATTGCAACCCATTGACTATTTCAGAATATGTACTTACAAATACTCTCCAAAATGCTAACTATGTACATTAATATGACTCTTTGTACTTGTCAATGTGGTGCCATGGATGTGTGTGTGTGTGTGTGTGTACACACACACACACACACACACACAAATTAGACATCAAACTTTGCATATGTTGTACAAACTATAAAGAAATGACACATACTTTCACAAAGGCAGAGAGATAGACAGACAATTTCATCTTACAACCAAATGGTCAGAATCATCTCACAGTTAAAATAAAAGATTTTTTTGGGGGGCCTGAACGTTAAACCCGAGTATATCTCCTTAACTCAGGCACATTAGGTTGCTCCACTCTTTCTTCTAACACAAAAGTGTTTTCCACTTGTGGTGGTTGTTATGTGAGTACATTATGTACTCTGTTATGCACTATCCTATCCTCTTGAATCACCACACGTTGAACTTCAGCAGTAGGTATAGGTTTCTTACCCATCTTCTACTCTTTGAAGTACACATCATTACTTCAAACAATGTTTTTGGCTTTGGGATCCCAAAGACAATATCCCATTTCACCAGACTCACCATAACCTAAGAATATACATTTCCTTGTCTTAGGGTCAAGCTTGCTACGCATATGCTTAGGAACATGGCAAAATGATTCACAACCAAAAACTTGAAGATGTTCATAAGAATTAACCTTCTTAGATCAAAGCATCTCTAGAACGCGATTATCTAGCACATTTTTAGGTAACCTATTGATGAGATGCACTACAGTAGAAATTGTTTCTGTCCAAAACCCTTTGAGTAGATTTGCATTGCACAACATAGATCTGAATTCTCTAGTATTGTTCTATTCATCCTCTCTGCAATACCATTTTTTGGAGGATTTTAAGGAGCATTCAACTCACGTTCGATTCCTTTTGAATTGCAAAAGTCTTGAAAAGACTTTGAAACATACTCCCCACAATTGTCAGTGCGTAAGCACTTGACCTTCTTTCCACTCTGGTTCTCAACTAATGAGACAAATTTTTTGAATGCATCAATCACTTGATCCTTGTAATTAAGAGGATAAATCTGAACTTTGTGAGAATAGTCGTCGATGAATGTGGCAAAATAAGAAGCATTCCCTAATGAGACACTAGGCATAGGACCACAAATGTCATTATGTATCAACTTTAAATACTCACTTCTTCTATAGCCACTTGCTTTGTGAGGACTTTGTGTTTGCTTACCATACAAACAATGCGCACACACCATAAAAGTAAAATAATCAAGACCTGGTAAATAACCCAAATGAGACAATGCTCTCATTCCCTTTTCACTCCTATGAACTAGCTGAAAATGCCACAAAGAGGTAATTGGCTGCTCGGCTATACATATAACATTATTGTTAACACTAGAAACATGTAGAGTGTAAAGAGTTCCATGTTTGAAACCCTTTGCCACAATCAAAGAACCCTTTGACAACTTCCAAGAATCAATGGGAGGTAGTGAAAGGATTGATGAGATATTCGAGCGGTACAAAGGAAAAATGCTTATGCTTTGGGAGCAAGGAGGCATGTGTAAAAGGATACACGGATGCCGGTTATGCAGGGAATGTGGACAATAGAAGGTCCACAAGTGGCTATGTTTTCACATTTGCTGAAGGTGCAATATCATGGAGATCTTGTTTGCAAGATTGCATTGCTCAATCAACCAGTGAGGCAAAATATGTGGCCATATCTGAAGCTTGCAAAGAAGTTATTTGGCTTGCTTGTCTAGTGGGAGATTTGGGTGTTAATGCTGAGATTCCAATGCTGCATTGTGATAGTCAAAGTGCTATTTAACTAGGACAAAATCCTATGTTTCATGCAAAGATAAAGCACATTGAGATTAAGTATCATTTCATTTGATAGATGTGCTTGAGGACAATTGCATCGAGCGTCAAGGTGCACACACATGACAACCCTACTGACCTTCTCATGAAGGGTTTACCCCATGAGCGTTTTGAATATTGTCATGACATGATGGGTATTGGGTAGAGCAATCATACTCTACTTACCCCTTTCTCCGCTTATTAGCACATTGTCCTTTAAGAGGGAGGTTGTTGGGAATAAAGGCCATTAGGCCTATACAATCACTAACCCTAATCTCATTCTTTCTTATTGATAATAGAGAATAATAAGGAGCTTATAGATAGTGTGAGAAGAAGCTCCACCAAACTCTCTCTCTCTCTCTCTCTCTCTTTCTCAAAACCCTAATCTCTCAGCCCGTGCATCCCTTCCACATTGTGCACTCATCAACAAATTTCAATTGAGAGAAACATTGCAATGCAAGTTATGAATATAGATTTCAATTAAAGAAGAAGTTATGCACATTTGAATTCGCACAAGTTATATTGGCACGCTTTGAACTCGGCCAGTTAGCTCTCTACATGCAATCTCTTTTTCCCTTTGTTGCATTACTTTGCGTCCACCTAGTAGGAAATAGAACTTTGAGGGCTTGTTGTTTGCAGTCTCATCCACTATGTCGTGCTAAATTTGCAGAAGGTTGCATTTCTCCCTTATTGTGGCCACTATCACAAGGTTGAGCTCTTTGTCCAATACCTCCACATCTATGACAACATTGTTCTCCAAGACATTCGACTCTTGATCAATAGGCACAAACTGAGAGTAGCCTTCAACAATTTGAGAGCACTTGTACCACAAGGAGGTGCGAAGTAACTATGTGACGATCATGTACTTGGCCACCAAAGTGTCCAGTGCAACCTCACAATGTCTGCCATCCACCTCTTTAACATACCACCCTCTATCAAGAAGCTTGTCATAGAAGAAAGTGTCTAGAGATTTACATACTAGCATTGTCTTTGCAACATGTATGTGGCACGTGTGAAATAGTTCCACAAATAAACTTATAGGACACAAATTAGCAATCTTTACCAATTTGCTAGGTACAAAAGTTTGTAGGGACTTCTTCACATCCCTAAAAAACTTACTTCGGAGAGCTTCACACACTGTGGTGTCCGAGACTGGCCAGTCTATAGAGCTCCAATTGGTAGGGAAAAGGAGTTTTACCAAAGTACCTTTTTTATTTTTCTAGTTGAGATGGTAGAAGTGCTCGTAGAAGAAAATTTCCTCATCTATAAGGCTCTTGCTAGTTCTTCCAACATCTTGTAAAACACCAACGTCAGCATGGATTACAGATATGAGACCTACAATACACTCAACTGGCTCTTATTCTCGTCATATGATGAAGGATAGACATCTTCAATTGCAATAACCAATAGTAAGAGACCAATTAGTATGACAACTAAATAAAATTTAGGAATACTTTAGAAAACTAGATCTACCTCGTTTAATATAGTTCCACCTCTTGAAAAAGAAAAGAAATTAAGAGACAAGCAAGGTCTAGAGGGAAGAATATAGAAGGATGACTAATAAAGCACTTACAGTTGCATCGTGGATGATAAACCAGTGAGACATCTCCACCATTTGCAATCACATCAGAGTGATTGTAGACATGTTGGACCAAAACTTCCTTAACAATTTTCTTGTCGACCTCCACTTTGGATACGATCTGCTATTACCATTAAATATCTATATTGATGGAGTTTGAGATGGTGATAGAGCATATGGTGCCACTTGGCCTCATTGGCAGACTAATGGTGAGGCTAGATGGGGAGAGTGTACAACAACCCCCAGAGCTATTAGGACGGGAAGACGAAGAAGAAGACATGGCTCTTTTTGAGTGGAAAAAGAAAGCTTGAACTTACTTGCAATAGAGGAAATTTTAGTTTTGAATGTTCTTTTAATGAAGCAAGAGCTTTTGGTGGCGAGAGTATGATAGATTTTCCTAGCTATCTTTCAGTACCTTTATGACTATACAGAATCTGTTTATAGCGGGTCCACATATGGATTCTGTAAACCTTGTAAAAATGAGATGTTACCTCACGTTTGGTCTTTGTTTTATATTTCTTGATTTATTTCTTCTATTTTCTACGTTACATTGCCTTGCTGCTCATTGAACGTGCCTTGTTTTCTCTCTCCTCAATAGGGCCCTCTAAAAGACCTCCAAAATCTACTAAAGAAGGTCAATCCAAAATCAAGCAAAACAAAAACCTCTTGGCTTCATGAATATTCAGAGAACTTTCCTAAATATCTAACCTCTCTCCCTCCTAAACGAGAAATTGACCATGAGATAGAGATTCTCCCAAGAAGTGAGCCAGTGTCAAAGAGACCTTATAAAATGGCGCTACCAGAGGCCATTGAATTGAAGGAGCAACTTCGTCAACTTATATAACAGGGATTTATTAGACCAAGTAAATCAAGTTGGGAAGCACTAGTACTCTTTCAAAAGAAGAAAGATGAGACTCTATAGTTTTGAATTGATTACATAGAACTAAACCAAGTAGTAGCTAAGAAAAACTATCCTATACCACTGATGGCGGATTTTTGAAAATCAAAGAAAAAAAAAACTTATTTTTCCTCTACCGAAGCCTTGGTGACACTGTTGGAAGGCTTGGCAACGCCTGGTCAACCTCACGACACCTTTATGGGCATGGCACCCCCCCCCCCCCCCCCCCCCCCCCCCCCCCCTTTCGATTGGCCGCCTTATCACCCTCAAGCCCCCACTTGTCTATACCCTACCCTAGCCGGCCGCCCTCGGTTTTAGATACCCCTTCTCTCTTTCCCCGTAGTTATTCCCCCGACGGGCATCGATGAAATATCCCCCCCCCTTGTGGCCACCCTCGGCTAGGAGCGGCCTCGAGCACTCACCCCGACCCCTCTCTATCGCTTTCCCTCTTGCTCTCCCTCTGTGTCGAGCCGCATGTGAACTCCTGCTCTCCTGTATTCTTATCCACACACCCACCCCTCTCACACTCCTTCCCTCGCCCTCTATGCAAGCCCTTGGCCCGCTAATATTCTCCCCCCCCCCCCTCTCTTCCCCACCCGCTCGCCTCACCCTCCCCTTGCCTCATTCCCCCCCCCCCCCCCCCCCTCGGCCCACTATCCCCACCCTCTTCCCCCCCCCACACCATTGACTTCTCCCCCCTCCCCCTCCTCTCATCCTTGAGACACCATGCAAGACACCATGCAAGACAGAGAATAGGACAACCCCCCCCCTCATCACTCACACACTCTCTCCCCCCCATGGTGGGCACCCGCCATAGAACCCTCCCTCTTTCCTATCCACGCCACCTCATTCCCTTCTCTCCCTCTCATTCTTCTTAGCCCGAAGGCGCAGCGCAAGAAGCCGGAGCCATTCTCTCTCCACACCCACACCACACACACACACACCCTCATCCTCTCCCTCTCTCTCCCACCTCCAATCCCCTCTCCCTCCCTCGCGCTTTGTTACGACCCCAGCCCCCCGCCTGCAGTCATCTCTCTCTCTCTCCCCCTCGGCCTGTACAGGCGCAGCGCACATCTTCTCTCTCTCTCTCTCTCTCTATCTCTACACACACACACACACACACACACACCATCCCCCCCCCACCCCCCATCGTGTAGCTGCCGCTGTCCGCCAACACAGAAAACAAATAAAAAACATATATAATATATACATTATATAGATAAGCCCCATTCCCACCGCACGCATACAAGTACCCACACACGCACTCACACATGCGCACCCATATATATATACACACACATTCGCTCACATGCACATACATACACACACACACACACACACACACACACACACACACACACACACACACACACACACACACACACACACACACACACACACACACACACACGCATATACGCACATAAATACAAGAAAACCGAAGGATTCCATGACTACGACGACAATGAAAAAGAAGGAGGACCCAAAGCACGCGTCGACAACAACAAAAAGAGGAAATGCGCCGAAGGCATGCCCCGACCGACCCCGAAAAGAAGTACGCTCTACACCGACGCACCGGCAACACACCATTCGTCGACAACACGCAACCACGATGCCATTTTCAGTAATTTATAGGGTATTTTCATCATTTCTTCAGTTTTCAACCAAGCCATTGTAAAAATTCCCACTTTGTAAATTTCCTCTCTCTAGGTGATGGTCACAAAGGCCCAGCTAGAGATTCTCATATTTTAATAACCTCCCAAAACAAAGCAAGGGTCAACCACACCGGGCCCACCACTTGCTTTGTCTCCCCGATTAAGCTTACCCTAATCACACCGGGATTACCATAATCCAAGCAGCCAACACCTATAAATTGGCACTGAGAGGTCACTATTTGGGGGGGGGGGGGGGGGGGGGGCAGCTCATGAGAAATCAACACTTGGTAGAGTGTAGTGGGAAGAGTTGACACTATCACCATCACGGGGATGGGGGGCTTGTGTGTTGGGTTTACCTTGGGAATTGCACCATGCGAAGGGAGCCACATCCACCTCTCGACTCCAATGGTCGATGCACACACGTATACACGCTCTTGATAACAAGCTTCACAATCATTGAGTCATCTTAGAGAGCACACCAAGTAGTTTGCACCACCTCTTCTCCCCACCTCTCTACCACCACGGCGTGCCATTTGTAAATACTGCAGAAATAATTCTCCCTCACACCCCCGAGGGTTTTTATCATTTGCAAATCTCTCTCTCTCTCTCTCTCTCTCTCTCTCTCTTTCTCTCTTCGTGTGTACGTTTGCGGTGTTCATATCATCGTGGTTTGCATCCTAGCCGCTCAAAACTAGGTGGTGCCCCTTGTTCGCTTTACCGTGAGACAGGCCGTCGGGGCTCGGAGTCCGCTTTGCTCCCGTCATTTGGTGCCCCCACTGAGGAGGTCTTTCTAAGACCCTTCAATTTACAATGCTGAAAGTGACGCCCACTATCAATCATGGACAAATGGCTGAAGGAATTTTCTAACTGGAGGACGGAAGAAGAGGAGACGAAGGAGGCACTAGCCGCCTTCATTGAAGTACTATTACCAGGCTGCAATGTCGTCAGTTTTCAAGAGGTAAATTCTCCATCTAGTGTTGCTCGTTCTAACCATAAATTGAGAGCATCAGGTGGGAGGTCCGTGAAGTGCCATCACTGTTGTCAACCAAGACACACTGTCAATGAGTGCCAGCAAAGAAGGCAGCGAAAGGGGTGAAATCGTCTACATCAACATACATCACGAAGAAGTCATTCACATCAAAGAAGGAAAGAAAACAGTGAGGCCTCTTTTTCCTAAAGAAACTGCAGTCAAAGTTATAACTCCAAAGTGGCCTAAAGGGGCTGCTCGAGCCAAAGGTAAGGAGAAGTTAAGCCAGTCTGGAAACCCATGACCCCGAAGGGAGAAGCGTCTGGCCAAGCAAGTGCTTCAAGCTCAGAAAGCCGGGTAGTACCCAGCTTTCCAAAGAGGAAATCATCTGAAGCTAAGCTGCGGAAGGTCGCCTACCGGTTTGCACAACGCATGCGAGTGCTACCAATCCACTTCGACAATCCTGAAGAAGAAGTGGTAAGAAGATTCCCATGTCCTAGGGAAGAGTGGTTCGGTTACTGCTCTCGCTGTTTTGGAAACCCAAGGGGCCGGGGACGAGTTGCAACTGAATGGAGTAGAATTCATGCAACACGCCGACTACGGAAATTACCTGCAATTGCTATTAGCCAAGAGGCTAGGAGTGGTCAGACGCGTTGCCATCACCTCGTACGTGCTGAGCAACGAAGGAAAGGTAGAGCCCATGAAAGGCGACGACCTCTTGTGGATGTGCCGACTCATCAACACTGGCACGGTAAGAGTATAAGTAAGTATCCCACCCTCTATGCATGATGGAAAACGGGCCGACGGCATTCCCATTCAGATTCCTGTAGCATATGCATGTGAATATCTATGTAGATAGGAAAGTCTTCTACCAACAGAAGATCGTATACCTATTCGGTGCGGCGGTACTAGGAGAAATCCTCAATTCCCCGAACCCTATCATTCTCCCCATATTGGGTTAGCATCATTCCTTTAATGTTTCTATCTTTATCCTGTTTTAACCTATCCACACAACTCTGTAAAAAGCCGCTATGAGCCGCTACTGTTGTTAATGTAAAAAAAGAAAGAAAAAAAAAGGTTTGTAATTTCCTGAGTCACTACCATGGCAAGTGGTTCTTTCCCCACGTTGCAGTGGAAAGAAGGGAGAAGATCTCACCACCGACTTTTTGGATGATTTCGACATTGCTTGTGTCATCTCCTCTACGCTTTTTTCCTCTACTGATGAAAGTAGAGGCCAAGTCCTGGTATAATGCATTGCCCCAGGCCACCAAGAATGCATGGGATGTGCTAAGGGCTGTTTTTGTAAAGAGGTTTGGTGGAGGCACAACCTCGGAGAAGCTATGGCAGCTACTGACAGAATTAAAGCAGGGAGGTCTGCTGGAGTATGCCACCTACGAGTCCAAATTTGTGTACTTATGGGAGAGATGGATTGCCTCACTGGAGGAAGGCGAAGGAGCGCCTAATTTCCTAAAGAAGGACCATTTCATTGCTGGTCTATGGTCGCCGCTTAGAGAGAAGGTGAAGGGAAGGTTTCCTGCAACATATGAGTTGGCAATTGAAGTAGCCCACCTTAAAGACAAGAATCTGCGCATGCAAGCAAGAGTAAAAGAGTCAGAGGAAACAAGCTCGACCCGACCAACCCCAGTGACTGCAACAGCCAATCATAGAGTCCAACCGCAAGAGGCATCAGAAGAGCAGCAAGACCTGCTAAGTCACATCACTACCCAACTAGAGAGTTTATCCGTGCATCTGGTACAGCAAGGGCATGCACTTGGCAGGAATCGAGAACAAGGAAGAGGACAACGAAGGCAAAACCAAGAGTACCACTGTTACAACTGCGGGAAAGATGGCCATGGAATGTACTACTGCCCACTCCCGAGGAGGCAGAATTTCAATAGAGGGGGGAGACAGAATCAGATCTCTTCGCCAAGAGCAAGACCAACACCACCTAGGCAACTAGGACCGATCCCACCGGTCCAAATCCTTCGACCACCTGTACAACAGCAACCACCACCCCAACCTCTCATTCCGCCACTACCCCCACCACCTGCTGTGAACCAAGCGGTGAGTGTTATTAGCTTGGAGGCTAAAGGGAAGGAAAGGGTAGAAGAATCAGTTCGAGAGAAGCACAAAGGAAAAGCGAAGGTAGAAGAAGTGGATGCTATGGGAGTGAAGCGTGCCAGGCACGAGGAAGCATCTCAAAGAGAAGAAAAGATGAAAGGGAAAGCCGAGTCTATCAAGCAAGTAGCTAAACCGCGACGGAAGATAGACATCGTGGACTTCTCACTAGGTGAGTATGCAAAACCCTATGACTTAGTTCAGGATGTGTTAATGTAGGGCCCGAAGATAACTTGGCCCCAATTACTCCACCTTGCACCAAGGATGAGGAGGCAATGGACAAAAATGGTAAGTACTAGGAAATCAAGGCCCAGGATAGCTGGGGCTATCTCTGGAAGGGATCTCTAAGACATCCTACCAACCATGGATGCTCATATCAAGGGACAACAAATCTTAAATGTCTACATAGATTGTGGCGTATAAATATGTGTCATGAGTGAAAAGATGAGGCACCATCTAGGTCTAGAGGTAAGTAGGCCGGCACCCTACCGAGCCAAGATGGCAAACAATGTAAGAGTGAAATGCATGGGCATTGTAAATGCGGTCAAAGTAAAAGAATTCAATACAGAAGTGGAGGTAGACATATTCGTCATGCCACACAAAGCGGAGGGCTACCCCATCATTCTTGGGAGGCCTTGGCTTATGGCTATGGAAGCTAAACAAGACTGGAGCACCGGGATGATTCATATGAAGGACGCTAAAGGGAAGTCCATATTCTATGACATGAGGACTAGAAAGCAGTGCAACATGACCTTGGAGGCTTTAGAAGATGAGTCCACCAGCAAATATTCTTCTACCTCAGGAGAAGAGACGACCGCCACTGACGGAAGTGACAGTAGCATCGAAGTGATGGGGGTCATTCTTAAAGACCCAAATAGATTGACACAATCTGAAACACCCTCGACAAACCAAGAGGGATCATCAGGTATGCAGTCCTTGGAGGATGCAGGTAAGTTACAAAAAATGCTCTCAAATGATTTAACCAATGAAGAAAGAAAGGAGTATGTCTCCATGCTAGGTAACTTCACTACTTTGTTCATTGATGGCTATGATAAGATCACAGGAATTACAGTAGTGCAACACCACATAAAACTCAAGGAAGGCAGTAAACCTGTAGTACAAAAGCTCAGAAGACATTGCAGAGGAAGATCAGAAGAAGAACACCTTCATCACACCTTGGGGATGTTTTGCCTACAGAGTGATACCGTTTGGCCTCACTAACGCCCCGGCCACATTTCAGCGCTATGTGACTTTTATTTTCCAACCCTACTTTGGAACATCAATACGGGTTTTCATAGATGATTTTTGCATCTATAGTTCACGAGCCCTCCATTTAAGCAAAGTCTATGATGGCTTAACTAGGCTGCAAATCTTGGGTGGCCAGCTCAACGTGGATAAGTGTCATATTGGTGAAAGCAAAGTCACTCTCCTTGGTCATGTAATTTCAGCTAAAGGGATTGAGGCTGACCCTAGCAAGATTCAAGCCCTTGTATCTTTGTCGTCACCCACCACCGCTAAGCAGCTGGTTGCTTTCCTTCAGAAGGTAAGATACTTAAGCAGGTTCATTCACTTGCTATCTCAAGTGGTCCTTCCCCTATAACAACTCACCCAGAGAGATGTCTTCTCACGGAGTGAAGAGAACGAGCAGCAGTTTACTGAGGTAAAGCAAATCCTAGCTAAGCTTCCCACTATTTCACCTCCTAAGTGGGACGAGCCATTTTATGTGAACCCTAGTGTAGAAAGTGATATACTCGGAGCCGTGCTAATGCAAAAGGACCCCAAAACTTCTTTCATGCGTCCTATTTACTTTTCTAGTCGTGTCATGACCCTGTCAGAAAAGGGATTTACCAAAGTAGAACACATGGTTCTGATACTAATGTTTGCTACCACAAAGTTCCGCTCCTATCTCCTGCCTAGACCCTTTGTAATCCTGAAAATGGAAGAGGTTTTCCCATATGTAATGCGACACATGGATGTCTCATCTAGGATCTCAAAGTGGTTAATTAGATTACAAGAGTTTGACTACACCATGCAAGTAGAAAACTCCACCAGGGCTACTTTAGCGGGAATTCTCACTCATCGCCATCATGAGAAGAAGCTGAAGGTCAACACGGAAGCAAAAGAGGAAACACCAATGGAAGAGAGTCCTAGGCTGGAAAGAGCTCACTCTCTTTTCTTTGACAGAGCATACAAGAGAACAATGGATCAGTCTGCAGCAGCAGGCATAGTCATTTTCAATGAATAGCAAGAAAGAATGTTCTCCATTGGGCAGTTATTACACTCCCACTCCAACAATGAAGCAGAATATGCAGCCCTAATTCTTGGGTTGGAACAATGTATTTCACAACGAATTCAGTGCCTAAATGTGTTTGGCGATGCTTTGCTTTTGATAAGGCGGATAAATGGCACTTGGGCTTGTAAGAATCAGATTTTACTTGGTCAACTACGCCAAGTTAAGGACCTTTTAAAGAAGTTTGAAGCAGTGAAACTATTTCATGTCCCTAGAGCAGAAAATCAGGAGGCAGATGATTTAGCCAAAGAGAGAATACAAGACGTTTCCGTAGGAGCAATCAAACTGAAGCTACCCCTCTTCCAAGGTAGTGATGCTATGTCGTCAGTTTTTTAGATATAGGAGAATGTCCAGCAGGATACACCAAAGGCCAGAAGTAGTGGATGGTAAGGAAGGCTACTAGGTACCACCTTGTAAATGACCACTTGTATTGTAAGGCAAGGATCAAATTCTCAGGTGGGTGTCAGCCTCCAGTGAGATCACATAGGTAGTTTCAAGTTGCCATGATGGCGTCTACGGCGGTCATTTGCTCTAGATATCACCAGTAGGAAGATTCTACAAGGAGGATTCTCTTGGCCTAGTTTGAACAGGGATGTACACCATTGGTGTAAAACATGTAAGGCTTGTCAAGTGGCTAGTGATCGCACATTAACCTACGAGC
Organism: Adiantum capillus-veneris; assembly: GCF_014529385.1. NCBI lineage: Eukaryota > Viridiplantae > Streptophyta > Polypodiopsida > Polypodiales > Pteridaceae > Adiantum > Adiantum capillus-veneris. The sequence goes on along the minus strand of NC_140934.1, from coordinate 132,762,570 downwards.
CACAAACTCCTATCATCTCATATGGTCCATTTGAGAAATGGGGAATAGATGCAATCGGTCCTTTACCAAGGGCCCACTCAGGTAAACTGTACATCATAGTGGGTGTAGACTACATGACTCGATGGGCAGAAGCAACAACCACCACCCGCATTACAGCCCAAGAGGTAGAAAAGTTCATTTTTGAGCATATCTGTTGCTGTTTTGGCACTCCTCTTGAGATAATATCAGATAGAGGACCAGGATTCAGAGGTGATTTGGTGGGAGAACTGATGAAGAAGTTAGGCATCACACGCCGACATTCCACATCATACTATCCACAATGCAATGGTCTGGTAGAGAAGGTAAGCAGAATGATTTGCAAAATCATCACAAAGCAGGTGAACAATCACACAGGGGACTGGGATAAACATCTCATGGCAGCTCTTTGGGCCTACAGAACAACGTTCCGAACATCACTAGGTTCACCCCTTTCCATCTAGTTTATGGGAAGGAGGCAATTCTACCCATTGAGGTACAGATAGCCAGCTTACGAGTTTTGGCTAGCCAGAAACATCGTCCAATCGTAAATCTCCGAAACCACATCTTGGATCTGGAGAGACTCCAACTAGATAGAGAAGAAGCAATCTATCTCTACGTAGCGCAGGCAGAACGACGCCGGCTCACTTTCAACCAAGGGCTTAAAGAAAAGGGACTGGAAAAGGGTATGCTAGTGCTGAGATACGACAACATATTCGACACCAGGAAGGACAAGAAATTTCATCATCAAGAAACGCTATGACAACGGCAGCTATAAGCTAATGGTAGCATATGGGAGAATTCACAAGACTAGGGTCAATGGATAGAGACTGAAAAGGTATTTTCTCAGGTTTGATCCAAAATTCATGCTAGACATTCCAGAAGAGGGAGAACCCTCTAACTCCATAGCTGAAGATGTAGAAGAAGGGTTAGAAGCATGAATGCCTCTAGCCAAAGGGAGAGGGCTAATGATGGCAGATTTTTGAAAATCAAAAGAAAAAAAAAAAACCTATTTTTCCTCTACCAGAGCCTTGGAGACATTGTTGGAAGGCTCGACAACGCCGCCTGGTCAACCTCACGACACCTTTACGGGCATGGCACCCCTTCCGATTGGCCGGCCTTATCACCCTCAGTCCCTCGCTTGTCTATACCCCAGCCTAGACGACCGCCCTCGGTTTCAGATACCCCTTCTCTCTTCCCCCGTAGTTATTCCCCCGGCGGGCATCGGATGAAATATTTGCCCCCCCCCCTCTCTCTCTCTCTCATTTTCCCTACAAACCTCTGTCTAATATCCTCTCACTCTCTCTCTCCCCCCCCCCCCACTGGCCACCCTCGGCTAGGAGCGGCCTTGAGCACTCACCCCGACCCCTCTCTCTCGCTTTCCCTCTCGCGCTCCCTCTGTGTCGAGCCGCATGTGAACTCCCGCTCTCCCGTATTCTTATCCACACACCTGCCCCTCTCACACTCCTTCCCTCGCCCTCTATGCAAGCCCTTGGCCTGCTAATATTCTCTCTCCCCCTCTCTTCCCCACCCGCTCCACCCTCCCCTTGGCCTCATCCCCCCCCCCCCCCTCTGGCCCCGCTATCCCCACCCTCTTTCCCCCCCCACACCATTGACTTCTCCCCCCTCCTCTCATCCTTGAGACACCATGCAAGACAGAGAATAGGACAACCCCCCCCCCCCCCCCCCCCCCCCCCCCCCCCCCTCACTGTAAAGAATGAGGATTGAAGAGAGCTACACAAGACAAGCACAAAGCACACAGAGATGGAAAGCTTCTTCTTCTTCTTTACAGAAAAGAGAGTACAAAACGACTAAGTGCTAAAGCTGAAAAGTAGCACATATGTACATGCGGTCACTACGTGTGAACTCGCTAGAAGCGTACTAGGCTGGCACTATAAGTGTAGTCCAGTTGTAGAATCACTGGCAGAGATCCTCCGTGTCGGTCACCTAACGCACCAGTGAGTAAATGCCGTAAGTGGCCAAGACCCGTAGTGGATGCCAGCTCAAGGTGTAGAGCTCGACATCTCAACACTCACTCACACACTCTCTCCCCCCCACGATGGGCACCCGCCATAGAACCCTCCCTCTTTCCTATCCACGCCACCTCATTCCCTTCTCTCCCTCTCGTTCTTCTCAGCCCGAAGGCGCAGTGCAAGAAGCCGGAGCCATTCTCTCTCCACACCCACACCACACACACACACACACACCCTTATCCTCTCCCTCTCTCTCCCACCTCCAATCCCCTCTCCCTCCCTTGCGCTCTGTTACAACCCCAGCCCGCCTGCAGTCATCTCTCTCTCTCTCTCTCTCTCTCCCTCGGCCTGTACAGGCGCATCGCCGAGCTTCTCTCTCTCTCTCTCTACACACACACACACACACACACACACACACAACAACACACACACACACACACACACACACACACACACACACACACACACACACCATCCCCCCCCCCCACCCCCCATCTCTGCGTAGCTTCAACTGGCCACCAACATAGAAAAAAATAATAAAAAACATATATAATATATACATTACATAGATAAACCCCGTTCCCACCGCACGCTTGCGCACACATACAAGTACACACACACACGCACTCACACATGCGCACCCATATATATATATATATATATATATAACACACACACACACACACATCCGCCCACCAACACACACACACACACACACACACACACACACACACACACACACACACACACACACACACACACACACACACACACACACACACACACACACACACACACACACACACACACGCATATACGCACATAAATACAAGAAAACCAAACGATTCCATGACTACGACGACAACAAAAAAGAAGGAGGACCCAAAGCACGCGTCGCCAACAACAAAAAGAGGAAATGCGCCGAAGGCATGCCCCGACCGACCCGAAAAGAAGTACGCTCTACACCGACGCACCGGCAACACACCATTTGCCGATAACACACAGCCACGATGCCATTTTCAGTAATTTATAGGGTATTTTAATCATTTCTTCGGTTTTCAACCAAGCCTTTGTAAAAATTCCCACTTTGTAAATTTCCTCTCTCTAGGCCCAGCTAGAGATTCTCATATTTTAATAACCTCCCAAAACAAAGCAAGGGTCAACCACACCGGGCCCACCACTTGCTTTGTCTCCCCGATTAAGCTTACCCTGATCACACCGGGATTACCATAATCCAAGCAGCCAACACCTATAAATTGGCACTGAGAGTTCACTATCGAGGGGGGGGCAGTTCATGAGAAGTCAGCACTTGGTAGAGTGTAGTGGGAAGAGTTGACACTATCACCATCACGGGGAGGGGGGCTTGTGTGTTGGGTTTGCCTTGGGAATTGCACCATGCGAAGGGAGCCACATCCACCTCTCGACTCCAATGATTGTAAATACTGCAGAAATAATTCTCCCTCACACCCCCGAGGGTTTTCATCATTTGCAAATCTCTCTCTCTCTCTCTCTCTCTCTCTCTCTCTCTCTCTCTCTCTCTCTTTCTCTCTCCGTGTGTAATTTTGCGGTGTTCATATCATCGTGGTTTGCGTCCTAGCCGCTCAAAGCTAGGTGGTGCCCCGTGTTTGCTTTACCGTGGACAGGCTCGAGGCGTGCCATTCAGCCCCCGACGTTTTAGAGGCCGTCGGGGCTCGGGGTTCGCTTTGCTCCCGTCACCACGAATCGATGAATTGCTGGATAGGCTACATGGCTCCAAGGTATTCTCAAGGATAGATGTATGATATAGCTATTATCAAATCAGAATAAAGGAATCAAATATCCCAAAGATATCTTTCAACACTCAATATGGTATTTTGCATTTATAGTAATGTCACTTGGTCTGACTAATGCTCTGACTACATTCAATAGATTGATGTAGGATATTTTTAGACGTTAACTAGACAATTTTGTTCTTGTCTTTTTTGATGATATTCTAATCTACTCAAAGGATGAAGAAGAATGTGAAGGCCACCTAAGGAAGGTGTTGGACATTCTTTGAGAACACAAACTATATGCAAAGATGATCAAGTGTTCATTTTTCACTCAAGGATTGGGATTGTCTTGCATGAAGGAATCTCAGTGGATCCTGCTAAAGTTTGAGACATTGTTGAATGGCCACAACCATCTAATGTAAGTGAGGTTAGAGAATTCTTGGGAATCACAGGCTGGTATGGAATCTTTATGAATTATTATGCGGTGATCACTTCACCCTTGACCGACGATAAGCTGGGAACCATTACACCAAGAAAGGTTTGACCAACTTAAGTAGTATGTGACTACAACACCATGCCTAAAGCTACCAGATTTCAATCCAGCCTTTGAAGTCATCATTGATGCTAGTGGAATAGCAACTGGAGGAGTATAATTTCAAGAAGGTAGACGAGTAGCTTTCACCTTATATAAGCTTAAGATTCATGAAAAGAACTACCCAACTCAAGACCACAAACTATTGGCATCCATTCATCCTCTGAAGCTATGCAGACACTACTTATTGGGATGGAAGTTTTAACTTATAACCAACCATAAGAGCTCAAAGTGGATCTTCACCCAAGAAATATTGAATATGTGACAAAGGTGATGGATATAAATTTTGTAAGAGTTTGAATTTGACATTATCTATCGTGCTAGAAAAGAAAACATGGTTGTAAAATTCACTCAGTCAAAAACTCTTTTTGGGCCTCATATACCCAACAACCCAATCATTGAGAGGATTAAGGAAGTCGTATCATCTGATCCAGAGTATCAAAGGCATCTTAACCTTGTTTGATCTAAAGAATCAAGGAATATACCTTCAATGCTTCACTTTTGATACGATGGACCTTGTCTCTATTATAGAGATAGGTTATGTGTACCATTGAAGGACCCTATTTGAAAGAAGGATATCTTATTTGAGGCCTATGATAGCCCTACTTCAGGACACCTAGGGTATGCGAAGACTCTCAACACCTACACAAAAGCTTCTATTGGATTGGGCAAAAGGTTGATGTGCTATGCTATGTTCACCAATGCTTGACATGCCAAAGGATTAAGGCTGAGAGAGTCAAACTTCCCGATAAATTTCAAGCACTTGACATTCCCCAAATGAAGTGGGAGTGTATAAGTATGAACTATGTCATTAGATTACCTATGGTACAAGGAGGATATAATTCACTTATGGTAGTTTTTTACCTACTCACGAAGGTTGTGCATCTCATACCAGTCAAGACAACATTTATTGCCTCCAACATTGCATGACTCTTTGTTAAAGATATTTTTAGATTGCATGGATTGCTCAAATAGATTGTAAGCAATTGAGATGTGAAGTCCACTTCAAACTTTGAGACCTCACTCTTCAAGGAAATTGGAACAAAGTTAAACTTTAGTACTGCGTACCATCCTTAGTAGTCAGACATTCAAGTAGCTCAGGATAGCCAGAAGCAGTATGCGGATGATAAGAGATCCAAACAAAGATTCAAAGAAGGTGACAAAGTTTTTCTTTGGATTCATTCAAAGAGAAGTAGATTATTTATTGGAAAATACAAGAAGCTTAGTCCACATTATTGTGGTCCTTACAAAGTGATTAAGTGTATAGAAACCCAAGCTTACAATTTGAAGTTGCCAGCTCACATCAACCTCCACGATGTGTTTCATGTAAGCCTAATAAAACCCTATATTCCTAGTGATGATCAACTCCTCAATGATGAAAATTGTCATTCCCACTCAAAACATCTTGGAGCTCCAACCATCTAGAATTTTGGAGCCTCAAGAGAAGATTCTTTGAAATAGATTTCTAAGAGAACACCTTGTTCAGTGTGACAGAACTATCTTGAAGAAGATGCAACATGGGAAGATGAAGCTATCTTAAAGGACTACCCATAATTTTTCTCGAGATGAGGACATCTTGAATTCCTTAGTTGGGGAGATTATAATGCACCCAATATTTTTCAATAAAAACTATTTCAGCTACTTTACAAAAGTATTTGAGGTTCGCATTTCTGTGAAGTCATAGAGCGTTTCAATGTAACAATTGGATTGGAATCAGACACTATCAATTATGGCCCTTACTTACATGGGAACAATAGGTTGCTATGTGAAATTTAAGCCCTAAGACTATAATTGAAGATGAGAGTTGACCCTTAAGAAAAAAGGAGAATTTTTTGGGAAAGAAATATAAAGAACCCTCTCCCTTCACTTTCAACACACACAAAAAAGTTCTTAGAAGAGAAATCTCTCTTGCCTTGTCGAAGTTGGAGGAGATAAAAGATTCTCTTGATAAGCATATGGAGACCTGCAGTTTTTGCTCCAAGTCATTGTTGATTGATTTGGGTAGACATTTTCTTATTGTTGATGTAGAAGGAATTTAAACAAGAAGTTGATGATGAGGGTTTCTAGATTAAGGTCTTGAAATTTGGATGACCAAAGGGGAAAAACCCGGTGGGAAAAAATTACCTTTGGGATACGTTCTTATTGAAATTGAGCATTTGGTCGTGAAGTACCTGTCATGCAAGGTGAGTGCTTGGGAGAAACAAAGGAAGAGTGCCTAATGCAAGTGCCAATTATGGGACACTCTATATGCTTATGAGAAATTTTCAAACAAAAGCATGCAGTGTAAGAGATGGAGTTGATGGGTGCTTCAAGGAAAAAATGTAGCACATGTGACATTAAAGATATTTCAATAGCTTCCACATTTCCAAGAAGGGTTTTCAATGTAGAAGCTTCTCCACTCATTCCTCACTGTGTTAGTGTGTGAGTGTCTTTTGGACTCCCTCCTTCACTTACCACTATACTACAATGACTTCGACTCTTATGATCACATATACCAGCATGAGCAACACAACGTAATTATACTCAGCTCTTCCAGCTTGAACAGTACCTAGAATAACTAAGACACTTAGATCATAGAGAATATTAGATGAAGGTTTGGGACTAGCACCTCGCTCATTTAGGGTCTTAGTTGCCCGACTCTGACTTTTATGCCATGTATTTTTAATGGCAACTTGGACTTACCTGTTCAAGGCCAGAAACCCAATTCCATAAGTTCTGGAAATCTAGGCCTTTTCCATTGTGTTGGTCATTGGATGCCACCATTTTGTCGAGTAGGTTAGCATATTTTGGCTCTTCTTGACTTTCTTGTTGACTGACTGATGTAGCCTTTGCTTTATCTTGCATGAGAAGCGGTTGAATCTATGTGTGGGTTCTTTGTGATTGATTTTCCACTATCAATTTTGGAACCCATCTTGTTTTTGCTCCTTATGTGAGCATCTTTTTGCATTTTCTTCTTTTTGTCGATGACTTGATGGACACTAGACTTCAATATCCATAGTTTATTATTTTTGTTGTAGAAGCCCTGATTCTCTAGTTGATGATGAGGTATCGATCTGTATATTGGAGCATTCTCGGTTGCAATTGGCTTCTATTGGCTTTTGGTTGTCATTGCTTGCCTTTGGATAGAAGCTTGTGCTGCATGATTTCTCTTAGCGTTTCCTTGGAAGTAGCCCTGAGCAGTGATTGATTCATTTGATGCTACCCACCCTGTCACCTTTTGTTGTTGTGGTTGAACTTGTGCTTCATGTATCCAAACTGGGTCTTTGACTTGGATGTGCTCTTTGGATACAAGCACTCGATTGGCATTCTTCAGTTTCTTATGTATGCTTTTTTGTGATGGAAACTTTGGTTGATAGACTTTTTGCTTTGGTTTCTATTGCATTGTTGATGGTGTGGTTCTTGATGTAGAGGCTTTGTTGAAAGTTTAATGTAGGCTTGTTGAAGGTAAAGTTGTGTTGCGAGGTTGATATACTTCAGTGTTTACCTTTGCTTTACCTTTTTCCACAATGGTTGGTTATTTCTTCTCTGCATGTACCTAAAGTTCTTCTAAGACTCTTGATGGTTTTGTTGTTGAAGCTTTTCCTTGTGGTTGAAAGAAGATATCCCTCCCGCTTTCTGTCAGGACTAGAATTTCTATGATATAATGGGAGTCAGTTATGTGGAAAGTATCTTTATATTCCCCGATACTCAATTTGAGTACGGCTTTTGTCATGCCAAAGCTAGGAATTGACATTTTTGAACTTGTGTACACGATCTCCTCTAGCTTGGTATTTGGCGGCTTTCCCATCATTATCCATGTATCATAAGACATTGAATTCTTTGTTGCTTTTGGATCTATCACAGCTAAATATGTGATTTTGAGTCCTGTTTATCCGCATATGTGGAATTTGATCATCATAGGAGACAATCAATCTTCTTCCTTATCCCTGTTCTTCTTTTGATCTTGCATTTGTTGAACATTTGATGAACTTGGAAACTTTGCTTCTTTCATCTATTTTCATTTGCACTCTTCTTGGAGTCGATTTCTTTGAAATAGATTTTGTTGATTCTTCAAGTATGTCAATGATGACATATTCTTGTGGTTGCTCTGCTTCCTTCATTTGCACTTTGGTATCATGCTCCAAGACGTAGCCATCTGTCTCACTTTTTTTTCTTTCACACTCACAAACTTCATTAGCTTCCTTCAACACCTTTATCGTAAATAAGGGAGTTATATGTAACATTTAATGGCCTAAAATCTTATGTGTAGCGGAAATTAGCATGAATATAGTGGGCATTTCATTAGAATAGATTCCTAATGAGAATTACAAGAGTGCTTGGGTGGAGAGAGCAACAAAAAGCATAACACCTAGTTAGATAGCATCGACAATACTTTCAAAAGAGAGAGCAATTCAGCTATTGACAACAGTTGAGGACCGGATTTGCATGGAGCCGGTCCCCCCTCCAAAAGGCTTTGTATTATGGTTTCTCCCATCAAGAGAGACATTGTACAATACAATTCTTTGTGTTCCTTCAAGACTAGCTAGCGCAATGAAGATGGAAGCTTCATACACCAAGCAAAACACTTAATCAAACACAACTTGAATTATCCCCGTTCTCAGACCCAAGACCTCACACACCTTCGAAGATGGTGAGAGCTAGCAGGGTATGAGAGTAGATTGAGAGTAAAAAGAAGTATCTTACGAGAAAGAAGTACATCTCCTCACATAATCACTCATATTAGCATAGCTTAGCTTAGTAATTAGCTTGGTAGAGAAGATGAGCATGCATTGAAGCTTGGCTCTTGGTTGGATTTGCATCCACATGCCAAGAGAGTGTTGATGTAGGCTTCTATCTCACAAGCTTGGAGTAGGTGATGAGCTCTCCATTAAAGCTTGGGAGGAGATAGAGTATTTTCCCTTCACACATGGTCAAGTGTGAGAGTGTGTGTGTCAATGCCAAGCAAAAATCAGCCCCCCCTCTCTCTTGGGCGAGCCCTAGCTGCTAAATAAGTCTGGCCTTTGCCTCATTGGACCTCCCCAGGTGAAGCCAATAGGAATTAAGCAGCATAAGTGATAGCCTTTAGACATGTGTCCCCCTTTCCCCTTTTGTGAGAGCTTTAGGTAATTAAATAATTAAACTAAACTCTCATTGGACCCCTTTGCCTCCTGGCCAATAGGAATCAGGCAAGCCATGGGGCTCCTGAATGCTCATTGGACCCTTGGGAGACTGCCCAATAGTCTTCTAGGAGACTTAATTCTCATTGGTTTCTTTTATTAAATGTTTTTAAATTAATTAAACTAGATTTACTCTAGCTTAATTCTCATTGGTCCACTTCAAGGGTCTTCCAATAGGAATTGGGCACACCTTGTGGGCATCTGGCCTAGGGAGCTGACATGTGTCCCTCATTCCCTTTGTGTAAAGGGAGCCTGTGTGTGTGTGTGTGGCTTTCTCTCTCATCCCCTAGCTTTGGGGCTCGCCCCCTCCCATGTAGGGATGTAGAAAGACTTTTTGGGCACACACTAAGCATCCAATTTTCCCTAGGGTTGACCTTTGGACACAACCTTTGAATTTTGGAACCTTAGCATTTTGGAAGTCTTAATGGGCTGAACCTTAGGGTCTTTTTGGCCCATTGTTTCACATGGTTCTTTTGCAGATGCCCCCCCCTTTGGATCCCTATTTTCCCTCCTTTGGATCCCTACTGTGGCCGGTCTGCTAACTTAACCAATATTCTAGCTTTTTCTCCCTTGGCACTTCCCCACATTAAATGATCAGTTTAATATGAGAAAATCATTTAGGAGAATTAGATATTGATTATTATGACATTACCTCTCTCTTGAAATCATAGTCGTCCTCGACTATGGTGTAGAGAAGATAAAGCATATGCATGAGTCCTTTTCTTAGCGGGTAGAGGATCCCTATGTTACCCTACGACATCATTCCATAATGGATGACTAGTCCATTTGGCGCTTGAGAGCCTGAGGCTGCCGCAAGCATGTCTGCACATTAGTCCTATCAGTCTTCCATAGTAGAGTGACAAGCTCTACTTGGTGTTCGGGAGACGTCGTCTCCGCAAACTTGATCTAAGCATGCATACTACTTCATTTTTGTGCACAAATAAAGAAAAAGAGAGTCTTATAAGACAAAAATTTTTGTTCATTTTCTTTTAACATTTTGTACATTTGCTTACTCTTGGGAAGCATTGTAAGCATTGACAAGGTTTAGGTTATCCTTTAATTGTATGCCTTGCATCCATCTAGCATCTTCAAAAGGATAATTCTTAAACTTAATAAGATATCGTCGGATGGTCTTACCGCCTCTTAATACCTTGTCTTCATGTCGGAGAATGGACTCGGGCTGCAGCACCTCCTCGTGGTCCTCGATCTCCGGTGGATCTTCAATAGTTGGTTCTTGAGGTGGCTCTCCTTTGTAAGGCTTTAATAGGCTCACATGAAAAGCATTGTGTATGAGCCAATGATTGGGCAACTTAAGTTGATAGGCCATCTCATTGATTGGCCTAAGAATCTGGAAGGGACCATAATACCTTTTTGCTAGTTTAGCATAGTACTTTTGGTGGCCCGTAGGATTCTTGCCCGTCGTGTGCCTTAATCGAGCCTTGGGAAACTTTAACAAGACCCAATCGTTTTCTTTAAAGGCTTGGGCTCTTCTGTGCTTGTCAGCAGCAGCCTTTTGCCTTTGCTGTGAGATAGAGATAGCATCCTTAATCTTTTGGAAAGATTCTTGTAGGTCTCGGCTATACTCATCTGCAGCGAAGATCTTCCCATGTACCTTAAGTAGCAAGGGACTTTTTGATCTTCCCTCAATTACCTCGAAAGGTGCTTTTCCTGTAGAAGTATGTACAGTGTTATTGTAAGCATACTCTACTAAAGGTAAGTACTTCTCCCATTGGGATCTTTGATCTACTTCCGTTACATAGGCTTTTAGTATATCAAGAATGGTTAGGTTAGCTATTTCACTTTGGCCATCAGTTTGTGGATGATAGGCCGAAGAGAAGTTTAGCCTTGTTCCTAAATTCTCAAAGAGACCCTTCCAGAAATTACTGGTCATTCTAGGATCTCTATCCGACACTATGGACATTGGCAAGCCATGGTACTTGAAAATTTGTGAAATGAAGAGGGTTGCCATTTGATGGGCTTTGATAGTCTTTTTGACAGGTATAAAATGAGCTTGTTTACTGAACCTGTCTACTATCGTCCATATTCCCGTATTCCCATGGATAGACTTAGGCAATCCAAAGATAAAATCCATGGATATGCTCTCCCACGGTGAATTAGGGATTGGCAAGGGTTGAAGCAATCCAAGTTGCTTCCCTCTATCAAATTTTGTCTTTTGACATACCACACATTTGGAAACATACTCGTGTATGTTCACTTTCATGGTAGGCCAATAGAAATATGTTTCAATTCCCTTTAGGGTAGACTGAATCCCTCTATGCCCCGCATATGGGGGAGCATGAGATTCATACATTACTTTCTCACGTAGTGAGTTAGTAACGCATAGTCTATTGCCATAGAGAAGATAACCATCTTGTAAAGTAAATGGTTCTTCTTTCTTCCCTAATGCAAGGGCTGAAATCACATCTCTAAAATCGGGATCAATAGCATACTCATCTATCATTGAAGATAGATCGTTGTGAGTTGCTATGGAAACCGCATTCACTCTCGGTCGTCTTGAGAGTGCATCGGCTACTTGATTATGCTTGCCAGCAATGTGAGCAATATGAAAATGAAATTGCGAAAGGAAATTTGCCCACCTCATTTGTTTGTCGGAAAGCTTGGTCTGCGTCATGAAGTACTTAAGACTTTGGTGATCCGTTCGCAGAATGAAAGGAGTCCCCAATAAATAGTGCTTCCATGAGTCTAAGGCATGTAGAACTGCAAGGAGTTCTTTTTCGTATATGCCTAGAGCTTGCTCAACAGGGTCGAGCCTTCGACTCTCATAGCCTATGGCGTGCCCTTCTTGGAGCAAACAGCCCCAAGGCAATCACCACAAGCATCACATTGGACCTCAAATGGTTTTGAGAGATCCGGTAGTGTAAGCACAGGTTGAGAGATAAGCTTTTCTTTAAGCTTTTCGAAAGCATTGTTCTCCTTAGCAGACCACGTATACCTAACATTTTTCTTTGTTAGGTCATGTAATGGTCCCGCAATTTGTGAGAACTTTTCTATGAAGCGTCTATAGTATGCACACATACCTATAAAGCTTCTTAGTTCATGAAGATTCCTTGGTTTAGGCCATCCTTTTATTACCTCTAACTTGGATGGATCCATTTGGATTCCATCTTGAGAGATAATGTGACCTAAATATTGAATCTCTTGCAAGAAAAATTCACTTTTCTTTCGATTAACATAAAGTTTACTCTCTCTTAAAACTTGAAATATTACCTGGAGGTGTTGCTTGTGTTCCTCCAATGAATTAGAGTAGATGATAATATCATCAAAGAACACTCTAGTGAAGGTTCGATGAGGCCTGAACAGCTTCTCCATCAAGCGGTTGAATGTGGCTGGTGCATTAGTCAAGCCAAAAGGCATGACAATGTATTCGTAAAGACCAAATGTAGTACGAAATGCGGTCTTTACAATGTCTTGATCAACTATCCTTATTTGATGATAGCCACTTTTTAGGTCAATCCTACTGAAGTAGGTCGATCCTTGTAGCTTATCAAATAGGTCTTCTACCCGTGGAACGGGAAACCTATTCTTGATAGTGATCCTATTTAGTGCTCTATAGTCGACACACATACGATATGTGCCGTCTTTCTTTTGCACTAATAGCACAGGTGAGCAAAATGGAGATGAGCTAGGCCTAACCATGCCCTTCTCAATTAACTCATGCACTTGCCGCATAATCTCCTCTTGTTGAGCTTGAGAAACTCTATAAGGAGGTTTGTTAGGCGGTGAACTTCCTGGAAGAAGTTCAATTGCATGGTCGTCATTACCTCGTTTAGGAGGTAGCTCACAAGGGATGTCGTCAATAAAGACATCTTGAAACCCCTTGAGAAAATTGGATAACTCTAATTCCTTTTGGTTGCTTTTATTTTCTTTTGCTAAAGCATTAGGTTCATTTTGAGAATCTTTAACAAAAATCATGTACACGGAAATAGAGCTCTTTATTGACTTGTTGAAAGCTGGTGTATGTACAATGGGGATGGTGTTACCCATCTCCTTAGCATCTATATACATGTCCTTTTCCCTGAACTTAAAGGAGATTCTCCTTTCAGGAAATTTAACATGGGTAGCCAGGCGGTCAAACCATGGTGCCCCTAGGATTACATCCTCATGCTTGAGAGGAGAGATAAAGAAGTCCTCTTTGTCCACATAGCCTTGGACATGAAGCCTCAATTTCCCGATTAAGGGAGTGACTGAAGCTTCTTGCCCCTTGAAGGCACTGTCTGCGGGTAGGATATCTCCCATCTCGTAGGATTGTATGCCTAGCTTGGTGGCTAACTCCATAGATATGAAATTGTGAGTAGAACCAGGGTCAAAGAGAATAAAAGCATCATGTTCTCTTACCTTTCCCCAAGCATGGCATAGAGGAGATCCTTTGTGGTGAGTTTGGTGAATCTCCTCCTCTTGGATTTCAACCAAAGAAGCTCTAGGAGGATCTTGGCGGTTGTTCTTTTGGGGACAAGCGCGGTACGCATGCCCTTGTTCGCCGCACTTGAAACACCGGTTATCTTTACGATAACGCTCAAGCTCTTCAGGAGAGAGTTTATTCTTTCCTTTGTAAACTCCCTTCTCTTTAGCTTTGTTGGAATTGCCCTTAGGAGACTTTTGGACATTGTCCTTCCCCTTAGGCTCATTGGAACCCTTGTTTTCCGAGGGCTTATTATTTCTTTTACCCCCCGTTTGGAAATTGATTCGCGAGGCCACCATAGTATGGTGTATTACCGCCGATATGGTACGTGGCCTTTGGGAGTTGACATACTCCGCCATTTCTTCGGTTAAGCCCGCACAAAATTGTTGCTTTTGCTCTCCAAAATCCAACTTTTTGAAGACAGTGGCCTTGAGTTGTAGGTCCCAAAACTTGTCTACATATTTGTGGATGGATTCATTGGGAGAGAGCTTTAAGCTTCGCCATTCGGTGAGTACTTTGTCTTTGGCATCGGTGGCCAAAAACTGCTTCATAATGGAAGCTCTTAAAGCCTTCCATGTTCGTGGAGCTTCACCGTTGGCTCGTAGGCTAGACCACCATTGTCTGGCGGACTTTTGAAAGTGCATAGCTACATGGCGTAGCTTAGAGGACTCCGTGAAGCCCTCATCTCCAAACGCCGCATCGAATTGCTGGATAAAGGCCAAAACTTTGTCTGTAGCACCGAAGGTGCCATCATAGGTAAGGAAAGAGATGCTCTTCCCTCCCTCTTTGAATTTCTTCAGCTTGGACGACCTCTTCCATGCGGCATAGGATTTCCTATGGCCTCTTCTTTTTGATGGTTCAAAAGTTGCACCATCACTTTCTTCAGAAGATGAAGAATTTGAAGAAGGTGGAGAAGAGGGTGACCTCTTTCTCGCCTTTTTCTTGTCTTGATCTTTGTCGTCTTCACGATAGCTTTCATAAGAGGAAGAGGATGAAGAAGATGGAGAAGAGGGTGTCCTCTTTCTCGCCTTTTTCTTCTCTTGCTTTTTATCATCCCTCTTTGAATTATGGCGTGGAGAAGAGTGTGATGGTCTTCTCCGCTTTGGTGGTGATGGAGAGCTTTTAGCCCGCCGTCTTCGTGGAGCCATCTCCGCCGAGGTGGCGGGAGACTCGCTTCTTTCTCGTTCCTTCGGTGGAGGCTCTTGAATTCTCCTTTGGGAAGGAGATGCATCATCCAGAAGTAAGTTATTGAGCCCTTCATATGGATTCTCTTCTTCTTCCCGAATCGGAGAGAGACCTCTTTTGGTAGTCTCACAAGGAGGCTTCCTAGGTGTTCTCTCGTCATGGTGATGAGCTTGGAGAATCCCGTGAGCACGGAGCTGCCGTTGCACTTCACTTTGGAGAGATGGATTGCCCATGGCTTGTTGAAGCCTAGTAACAAGATAGTTAACAAGCATTGAAGCATCATTAGTAGCTTGCTCATGAGCAAAATCAAAGTTATCAACATTAATTTCACTCTCTTTACTATTGTCAGCCATTCTAACAACTTTTAGGTGTAAACTTTTTAGGTGTACTTTGGCACTTCAAGCCCTAGTTGCTACTCCTCTTTACCCCTTTAGAAAAAGCACTCAAGCTACTGTACCCGCGGCTTGAATACCATTAATTGCAAGGAATAGAAGAGAGGGTCTTTCGACACCAAAACAGCACCGGCTCCTGTCAAGCTTCTAATAGCTCAATAGTGGTTAAGCCGTAGGCAAGCCCCGTAGGACTCCACTATTAAGACCATAGCTCTCGACGGTGATGCCCCGTTAACTGCACAAAGGCAGGCGCACTGCAAGGCTGAAAAATCCCTATTCTACTTACTCACAGGCAATTAATAATACCAACCATTTGTAGCTAGCTTGAGGACCTCCCTTCTTGAGCAAGAAAAGAGAAACCTTGAGCTCTGATACCAATGTAACATTTAATGGCCTAAAATCTTATGTGTAGCGGAAATTAGCATGAATATAGTGGGCATTTCATTAGAATAGATTCCTAATGAGAATTACAAGAGTGCTTGGGTGGAGAGAGCAACAAAAAGCATAACACCTAGTTAGATAGCATCGACAATACTTTCAAAAGAGAGAGCAATTAAGCTATTGACAACAGTTGAGGACCGGATTTGCATGGAGCCGGTCCCCCCTCCAAAAGGCTTTGTATTATGGTTTCTCCCATCAAGAGAGACATTGTACAATACAATTCTTTGTGTTCCTTCAAGACTAGCTAGCGCAATGAAGATGGAAGCTTCATACACCAAGCAAAACACTTAATCAAACACAACTTGAATTATCCCCGTTCTCAGACCCAAGACCTCACACACCTTCGAAGATGGTGAGAGCTAGCAGGGTATGAGAGTAGATTGAGAGGAAAAAGAAGTATCTTACGAGAAAGAAGTACATCTCCTCACATAATCACTCATATTAGCATAGCTTAGCTTAGTAATTAGCTTGGTAGAGAAGATGAGCATGCATTGAAGCTTGGCTCTTGGTTGGATTTGCATCCACATGCCAAGAGAGTGTTGATGTAGGCTTCTATCTCACAAGCTTGGAGTAGGTGATGAGCTCTCCATTAAAGCTTGGGAGGAGATAGAGTATTTTCCCTTCACACATGGTCAAGTGTGAGAGTGTGTGTGTCAATGCCAAGCAAAAATCAGCCCCCCCTCTCTCTTGGGCGAGCCCTAGTTGCTAAATAAGTCTGGCCTTTGCCTCATTGGACCTCCCCAGGTCAAGCCAATAGGAATTAAGCAGCATAAGTGATAGCCTTTAGACATGTGTCCCCCTTTCCCCTTTTGTGAGAGCTTTAGGTAATTAAATAATTAAACTAAACTCTCATTGGACCCTTTGCCTCCTGGCCAATAGGAATCAGGCAAGCCATGGGGCTCCTGAATGCTCATTGGACCCCTTGGGAGACTGCCCAATAGTCTTCTAGGAGACTTAATTCTCATTGGTTTCTTTTATTAAATGTTTTTAAATTAATTAAACTAGATTTACTCTAGCTTAATTCTCATTGGTCCACTTCAAGGGTCTTCCAATAGGAATTGGGCACACCTTGTGGGCATCTGGCCTAGGGAGCTGACATGTGTCCCTCATTCCCTTTGTGTAAAGGGAGCCTGTGTGTGTGTGTGTGGCTTTCTCTCTCATCCCCTAGCTTTGGGGCTCGCCCCCTCCCATGTAGGGATGTAGAAAGACTTTTTGGGCACACACTAAGCATCCAATTTTCCCTAGGGTTGACCTTTGGACACAACCTTTGAATTTTGGAACCTTAGCATTTTGGAAGTCTTAATGGGCTGAACCTTAGGGTCTTTTTGGCCCATTGTTTCACATGGTTCTTTTGCAGATGGCCCCCCCCTTTGGATCCCTATTTTCCCTCCTTTGGATCCCTACTGTGGCCGGTCTGCTAACTTAACCAATATTCTAGCTTTTTCTCCCTTGGCACTTCCCCACATTAAATGATCAGTTTAATATGAGAAAATCATTTAGGAGAATTAGATATTGATTATTATGACAAGGGTAGTACATCACTTCTCTACATCTCTTGTATATTAGCTTGTATAGTAGCTTCTCTTACACTTAAAGTACCACATTGGACTTTAAGTGGGAGGTTGTTGGGGTATAAAGCCCAATGTGGTCGCCCAGGTAAGTGGGCGGGCCGCCAGGTATGTACACATATTCTTTTGTAAAAACCTAATAAGAACTCACTATGCTCTACACATTACAGTAGAGCGAGTTCACCATATCGTCGTGCTCTTCTTCTCGCACTCTCTCTCGCGTCGCACTTCCGCTCGTACTCCTTCATCAAATACTAGCGACTCTTGATGTCTGCGTGAATGAGGTGACCCTGACTAAATTGTTTGATGAAGATGGCTATGATATATGTCATAATAATCAATATCTAATTCTCCTAAATGATTTTCTCATATTAAACTGATCATTTAATGTGGGGAAGTGCCAAGGGAGAAAAAGCTAGAATATTGGTTAAGTTAGCAGACCGGCCACAGTAGGGATCCAAAGGAGGGAAAATAGGGATCCAAAGGGGGGGCCATCTGCAAAAGAACCATGTGAAACAATGGGCCAAAAAGACCCTAAGGTTCAGCCCATTAAGACTTCCAAAATGCTAAGGTTCCAAAATTCAAATGTTGTGTCCAAAGGTCAACCCTAGGGAAAATTGGATGCTTAGTGTGTGCCCAAAAAGTCTTTCTACATCCCTACATGGGAGGGGGCGAGCCCCAAAGCTAGGGGATGAGAGAGAAAGCCACACACACACACACAGGCTCCCTTTACACAAAGGGAATGAGGGACACATGTCAGCTCCCTAGGCCAGATGCCCACAAGGTGTGCCCAATTCCTATTGGAAGACCCTTGAAGTGGACCAATGAGAATTAAGCTAGAGTAAATCTAGTTTAATTAATTTAAAAACATTTAATAAAAGAAACCAATGAGAATTAAGTCTCCTAGAAGACTATTGGGCAGTCTCCCAAGGGGTCCAATGAGCATTCAGGAGCCCCATGGCTTGCCTGATTCCTATTGGCCAAGAGGCAAAGGGGTCCAATGAGAGTTTAGTTTAATTATTTAATTACCTAAAGCTCTCACAAAAGGGGAAAGGGGGACACATGTCTAAAGGCTATCACTTATGCTGCTTAATTCCTATTGGCTTGACCTGGGGAGGTCCAATGAGGCAAAGGCCAGACTTATTTAGCAGCTAGGGCTCGCCCAAGAGAGAGGGGGGGCTGATTTTTGCTTGGCATTGACACACACACTCTCACACTTGACCATGTGTGAAGGGAAAATACTCTATCTCCTCCCAAGCTTTAATGGAGAGCTCATCACCTACTCCAAGCTTGTGAGATAGAAGCCTACATCAACACTCTCTTGGCATGTGGATGCAAATCCAACCAAGAGCCAAGCTTCAATGCATGCTCATCTTCTCTACCAAGCTAATTACTAAGCTAAGCTATGCTAATATGAGTGATTATGTGAGGAGATGTACTTCTTTCTCGTAAGATACTTCTTTTTCCTCTCAATCTACTCTCATACCCTGCTAGCTCTCACCATCTTCGAAGGTGTGTGAGGTCTTGGGTCTGAGAACGGGGATAATTCAAGTTGTGTTTGATTAAGTGTTTTGCTTGGTGTATGAAGCTTCCATCTTCATTGCGCTAGCTAGTCTTGAAGGAACACAAAGAATTGTATTGTACAATGTCTCTCTTGATGGGAGAAACCATAATACAAAGCCTTTTGGAGGGGGGACCGGCTCCATGCAAATCCGGTCCTCAACTGTTGTCAATAGCTTAATTGCTCTCTCTTTTGAAAGTATTGTCGATGCTATCTAACTAGGTGTTATGCTTTTTGTTGCTCTCTCCACCCAAGCACTCTTGTAATTCTCATTAGGAATCTATTCTAATGAAATGCCCACTATATTCATGCTAATTTCCGCTACACATAAGATTTTAGGCCATTAAATGTTACATTGGTATCAGAGCTCAAGGTTTCTCTTTTCTTGCTCAAGAAGGGAGGTCCTCAAGCTAGCTACAAATGGTTGGTATTATTAATTGCCTGTGAGTAAGTAGAATAGGGATTTTTCAGCCTTGCAGTGCGCCTGCCTTTGTGCAGTTAACGGGGCATCACCGTCGAGAGCTATGGTCTTAATAGTGGAGTCCTACGGGGCTTGCCTACGGCTTAACCACTATTGAGCTATTAGAAGCTTGACAGGAGCCGGTGCTGTTTTGGTGTCGAAAGACCCTCTCTTCTATTCCTTGCAATTAATGGTATTCAAGCCGCGGGTACAGTAGCTTGAGTGCTTTTTCTAAAGGGGTAAAGAGGAGTAGCAACTAGGGCTTGAAGTGCCAAAGTACACCTAAAAAGTTTACACCTAAAAGTTGTTAGAATGGCTGACAATAGTAAAGAGAGTGAAATTAATGTTGATAACTTTGATTTTGCTCATGAGCAAGCTACTAATGATGCTTCAATGCTTGTTAACTATCTTGTTACTAGGCTTCAACAAGCCATGGGCAATCCATCTCTCCAAAGTGAAGTGCAACGGCAGCTCCGTGCTCACGGGATTCTCCAAGCTCATCACCATGACGAGAGAACACCTAGGAAGCCTCCTTGTGAGACTACCAAAAGAGGTCTCTCTCCGATTCGGGAAGAAGAAGAGAATCCATATGAAGGGCTCAATAACTTACTTCTGGATGATGCATCTCCTTCCCAAAGGAGAATTCAAGAGCCTCCACCGAAGGAACGAGAAAGAAGCGAGTCTCCCGCCACCTCGGCGGAGATGGCTCCACGAAGACGGCGGGCTAAAAGCTCTCCATCACCACCAAAGCGGAGAAGACCATCACACTCTTCTCCACGCCATAATTCAAAGAGGGATGATAAAAAGCAAGAGAAGAAAAAGGCGAGAAAGAGGACACCCTCTTCTCCATCTTCTTCATCCTCTTCCTCTTATGAAAGCTATCGTGAAGACGACAAAGATCAAGACAAGAAAAAGGCGAGAAAGAGGTCACCCTCTTCTCCACCTTCTTCAAATTCTTCATCTTCTGAAGAAAGTGATGGTGCAACTTTTGAACCATCAAAAAGAAGAGGCCATAGGAAATCCTATGCCGCATGGAAGAGGTCGTCCAAGCTGAAGAAATTCAAAGAGGGAGGGAAGAGCATCTCTTTCCTTACCTATGATGGCACCTTCGGTGCTACAGACAAAGTTTTGGCCTTTATCCAGCAATTCGATGCGGCGTTTGGAGATGAGGGCTTCACGGAGTCCTCTAAGCTACGCCATGTAGCTATGCACTTTCAAAAGTCCGCCAGACAATGGTGGTCTAGCCTACGAGCCAACGGTGAAGCTCCACGAACATGGAAGGCTTTAAGAGCTTCCATTATGAAGCAGTTTTTGGCCACCGATGCCAAAGACAAAGTACTCACCGAATGGCGAAGCTTAAAGCTCTCTCCCAATGAATCCATCCACAAATATGTAGACAAGTTTTGGGACCTACAACTCAAGGCCACTGTCTTCAAAAAGTTGGATTTTGGAGAGCAAAAGCAACAATTTTGTGTGGGCTTAACCGAAGAAATGGCGGAGTATGTCAACTCCCAAAGGCCACGTACCATATCGGCGGTAATACACCATACTATGGTGGCCTCGCGAATCAATTTCCAAACGGGGGGTAAAAGAAATAATAAGCCCTCGGAAAACAAGGGTTCCAATGAGCCTAAGGGGAAGGACAATGTCCAAAAGTCTCCTAAGGGCAATTCCAACAAAGCTAAAGAGAAGGGAGTTTACAAAGGAAAGAATAAACTCTCTCCTGAAGAGCTTGAGCGTTATCGTAAAGATAACCGGTGTTTCAAGTGCGGCGAACAAGGGCATGCGTACCGCGCTTGTCCCCAAAAGAACAACCGCCAAGATCCTCCTAGAGCTTCTTTGGTTGAAATCCAAGAGGAGGAGATTCACCAAACTCACCACAAAGGATCTCCTCTATGCCATGCTTGGGGAAAGGTAAGAGAACATGATGCTTTTATTCTCTTTGACCCTGGTTCTACTCACAATTTCATATCTATGGAGTTAGCCACCAAGCTAGGCATACAATCCTACGAGATGGGAGATATCCTACCCGCAGACAGTGCCTTCAAGGGGCAAGAAGCTTCAGTCACTCCCTTAATCGGGAAATTGAGGCTTCATGTCCAAGGCTATGTGGACAAAGAGGACTTCTTTATCTCTCCTCTCAAGCATGAGGATGTAATCCTAGGGGCACCATGGTTTGACCGCCTGGCTGCCCATGTTAAATTTCCTGAAAGGAGAATCTCCTTTAAGTTCAGGGAAAAGGACATGTATATAGATGCTAAGGAGATGGGTAACACCATCCCCATTGTACATACACCAGCTTTCAACAAGTCAATAAAGAGCTCTATTTCCGTGTACATGATTTTTGTTAAAGATTCTCAAAATGAACCTAATGCTTTAGCAAAAGAAAATAAAAGCAACCAAAAGGAATTAGAGTTATCCAATTTTCTCAAGGGGTTTCAAGATGTCTTTATTGACGACATCCCTTGTGAGCTACCTCCTAAACGAGGTAATGACGACCATGCAATTGAACTTCTTCCAGGAAGTTCACCGCCTAACAAACCTCCTTATAGAGTTTCTCAAGCTCAACAAGAGGAGATTATGCGGCAAGTGCATGAGTTAATTGAGAAGGGCATGGTTAGGCCTAGCTCATCTCCATTTTGCTCACCTGTGCTATTAGTGCAAAAGAAAGACGGCACATATCGTATGTGTGTCGACTATAGAGCACTAAATAGGATCACTATCAAGAATAGGTTTCCCGTTCCACGGGTAGAAGACCTATTTGATAAGCTACAAGGATCGACCTACTTCAGTAGGATTGACCTAAAAAGTGGCTATCATCAAATAAGGATAGTTGATCAAGACATTGTAAAGACCGCATTTCGTACTACATTTGGTCTTTACGAATACATTGTCATGCCTTTTGGCTTGACTAATGCACCAGCCACATTCAACCGCTTGATGGAGAAGCTGTTCAGGCCTCATCGAACCTTCACTAGAGTGTTCTTTGATGATATTATCATCTACTCTAATTCATTGGAGGAACACAAGCAACACCTCCAGGTAATATTTCAAGTTTTAAGAGAGAGTAAACTTTATGTTAATCGAAAGAAAAGTGAATTTTTCTTGCAAGAGATTCAATATTTAGGTCACATTATCTCTCAAGATGGAATCCAAATGGATCCATCCAAGTTAGAGGTAATAAAAGGATGGCCTAAACCAAGGAATCTTCATGAACTAAGAAGCTTTATAGGTATGTGTGCATACTATAGACGCTTCATAGAAAAGTTCTCACAAATTGCGGGACCATTACATGACCTAACAAAGAAAAATGTTAGGTATACGTGGTCTGCTAAGGAGAACAATGCTTTCGAAAAGCTTAAAGAAAAGCTTATCTCTCAACCTGTGCTTACACTACCGGATCTCTCAAAACCATTTGAGGTCCAATGTGATGCTTGTGGTGATTGCCTTGGGGCTGTTCTGCTCCAAGAAGGGCACGCCATAGGCTATGAGAGTCGAAGGCTCGACCCTGTTGAGCAAGCTCTAGGCATATACGAAAAAGAACTCCTTGCAGTTCTACATGCCTTAGACTCATGGAAGCACTATTTATTGGGGACTCCTTTCATTCTGCGAACGGATCACCAAAGTCTTAAGTACTTCATGACGCAGACCAAGCTTTCCGACAAACAAATGAGGTGGGCAAATTTCCTTTCGCAATTTCATTTTCATATTGCTCACATTGCTGGCAAGCATAATCAAGTAGCCGATGCACTCTCAAGACGACCGAGAGTGAATGCGGTTTCCATAGCAACTCACAACGATCTATCTTCAATGATAGATGAGTATGCTATTGATCCCGATTTTAGAGATGTGATTTCAGCCCTTGCATTAGGGAAGAAAGAAGAACCATTTACTTTACAAGATGGTTATCTTCTCTATGGCAATAGACTATGCGTTACTAACTCACTACGTGAGAAAGTAATGTATGAATCTCATGCTCCCCCATATGCGGGGCATAGAGGGATTCAGTCTACCCTAAAGGGAATTGAAACATATTTCTATTGGCCTACCATGAAAGTGAACATACACGAGTATGTTTCCAAATGTGTGGTATGTCAAAAGACAAAATTTGATAGAGGGAAGCAACTTGGATTGCTTCAACCCTTGCCAATCCCTAATTCACCGTGGGAGAGCATATCCATGGATTTTATCTTTGGATTGCCTAAGTCTATCCATGGGAATACGGGAATATGGACGATAGTAGACAGGTTCAGTAAACAAGCTCATTTTATACCTGTCAAAAAGACTATCAAAGCCCATCAAATGGCAACCCTCTTCATTTCACAAATTTTCAAGTACCATGGCTTGCCAATGTCCATAGTGTCGGATAGAGATCCTAGAATGACCAGTAATTTCTGGAAGGGTCTCTTTGAGAATTTAGGAACAAGGCTAAACTTCTCTTCGGCCTATCATCCACAAACTGATGGCCAAAGTGAAATAGCTAACCTAACCATTCTTGATATACTAAAAGCCTATGTAACGGAAGTAGATCAAAGATCCCAATGGGAGAAGTACTTACCTTTAGTAGAGTATGCTTACAATAACACTGTACATACTTCTACAGGAAAAGCACCTTTCGAGGTAATTGAGGGAAGATCAAAAAGTCCCTTGCTACTTAAGGTACATGGGAAGATCTTCGCTGCAGATGAGTATAGCCGAGACCTACAAGAATCTTTCCAAAAGATTAAGGATGCTATCTCTATCTCACAGCAAAGGCAAAAGGCTGCTGCTGACAAGCACAGAAGAGCCCAAGCCTTTAAAGAAAACGATTGGGTCTTGTTAAAGTTTCCCAAGGCTCGATTAAGGCACACGACGGGCAAGAATCCTACGGGCCACCAAAAGTACTATGCTAAACTAGCAAAAAGGTATTATGGTCCCTTCCAGATTCTTAGGCCAATCAATGAGATGGCCTATCAACTTAAGTTGCCCAATCATTGGCTCATACACAATGCTTTTCATGTGAGCCTATTAAAGCCTTACAAAGGAGAGCCACCTCAAGAACCAACTATTGAAGATCCACCGGAGATCGAGGACCACGAGGAGGTGCTGCAGCCCGAGTCCATTCTCCGACATGAAGACAAGGTATTAAGAGGCAGTAAGACCATCCGACGATATCTTATTAAGTTTAAGAATTATCCTTTTGAAGATGCTAGATGGATGCAAGGCATACAATTAAAGGATAACCTAAACCTTGTCAATGCTTACAATGCTTCCCAAGAGTAAGCAAATGTACAAAATGTTAAAAAAAAATGAACAAAATTTTTTGTCTTATAAGACTCTCTTTTTCTTTATTTGTGCACAAAAATGAAGTAGTATGCATGCTTAGATCAAGTTTGCGGAGACGACGTCTCCCGAACACCAAGTAGAGCTTGTCACTCTACTATGGAAGACTGATAGGACTAATGTGCAGACATGCTTGCGGCAGCCTCAAGCTCTCAAGCGCCAAATGGACTAGTCATCCATTATGGAATGATGTCGTAGGGTAACATAGGGATCCTCGACCCGCTAAGAAAAGGACTCATGCATATGCTTTATCTTCTCTACACCATAGTCGAGGACGACTATGATTTCAAGAGAGAGGTAATGTCATAATAATCAATATCTAATTCTCCTAAATGATTTTCTCATATTAAACTGATCATTTAATGTGGGGAAGTGCCAAGGGAGAAAAAGCTAGAATATTGGTTAAGTTAGCAGACCGGCCACAGTAGGGATCCAAAGGAGGGAAAATAGGGATCCAAAGGGGGGGCCATCTGCAAAAGAACCATGTGAAACAATGGGCCAAAAAGACCCTAAGGTTCAGCCCATTAAGACTTCCAAAATGCTAAGGTTCCAAAATTCAAAGGTTGTGTCCAAAGGTCAACCCTAGGGAAAATTGGATGCTTAGTGTGTGCCCAAAAAGTCTTTCTACATCCCTACATGGGAGGGGGCGAGCCCCAAAGCTAGGGGATGAGAGAGAAAGCCACACACACACACACAGGCTCCCTTTACACAAAGGGAATGAGGGACACATGTCAGCTCCCTAGGCCAGATGCCCACAAGGTGTGCCCAATTCCTATTGGAAGACCCTTGAAGTGGACCAATGAGAATTAAGCTAGAGTAAATCTAGTTTAATTAATTTAAAAACATTTAATAAAAGAAACCAATGAGAATTAAGTCTCCTAGAAGACTATTGGGCAGTCTCCCAAGGGGTCCAATGAGCATTCAGGAGCCCCATGGCTTGCCTGATTCCTATTGGCCAGGAGGCAAAGGGGTCCAATGAGAGTTTAGTTTAATTATTTAATTACCTAAAGCTCTCACAAAAGGGGAAAGGGGGACACATGTCTAAAGGCTATCACTTATGCTGCTTAATTCCTATTGGCTTGACCTGGGGAGGTCCAATGAGGCAAAGGCCAGACTTATTTAGCAGTTAGGGCTCGCCCAAGAGAGAGGGGGGGCTGATTTTTGCTTGGCATTGACACACACACTCTCACACTTGACCATGTGTGAAGGGAAAATACTCTATCTCCTCCCAAGCTTTAATGGAGAGCTCATCACCTACTCCAAGCTTGTGAGATAGAAGCCTACATCAACACTCTCTTGGCATGTGGATGCAAATCCAACCAAGAGCCAAGCTTCAATGCATGCTCATCTTCTCTACCAAGCTAATTACTAAGCTAAGCTATGCTAATATGAGTGATTATGTGAGGAGATGTACTTCTTTCTCGTAAGATACTTCTTTTTACTCTCAATCTACTCTCATACCCTGCTAGCTCTCACCATCTTCGAAGGTGTGTGAGGTCTTGGGTCTGAGAACGGGGATAATTCAAGTTGTGTTTGATTAAGTGTTTTGCTTGGTGTATGAAGCTTCCATCTTCATTGCGCTAGCTAGTCTTGAAGGAACACAAAGAATTGTATTGTACAATGTCTCTCTTGATGGGAGAAACCATAATACAAAGCCTTTTGGAGGGGGGACCGGCTCCATGCAAATCCGGTCCTCAACTGTTGTCAATAGCTTAATTGCTCTCTCTTTTGAAAGTATTGTCGATGCTATCTAACTAGGTGTTATGCTTTTTGTTGCTCTCTCCACCCAAGCACTCTTGTAATTCTCATTAGGAATCTATTCTAATGAAATGCCCACTATATTCATGCTAATTTCCGCTACACATAAGATTTTAGGCCATTAAATGTTACAACCCTACACCTAACTGCTTGCGAAAATGCGCAAAGCTCTCTGAGGGAAGTCCTTTTGTAAGTAGATCAGCAGGATTTTCTGTGGTGTGAACTTTGACAAGCTGAAGTTGCTTATCCTCGAGCATTTCCCTGATGAAATGATATTTCACATCCACATGCTTTGTCTTTGAGTGATAAACTGGATTGCGAGCCAATTGTATAGCACTTTGACTATCACAATATAACACAGGCATCTCTTCTTTGATTCCCAAATCTGTTACTAGTCGATTAAGCCAAATTGATTCTTTGCATGCCTCTGATGCTGCAACATATTCAACCTCTGTAGTAGACTGAGTAACACAATCTTGTAATCTAGAACTCCATGATACTGATCCACCAGCCAATGTAAAGAGATACCCTGACGTAGACCTTTGGTTGTCTAAGTCACCTACATAATCTGAGTCTGTAAAACCCTTTACACTTAGCTCCTGACTCCCATAGCATATACGCATACTCTTTGTAGCTTTCAGGTATCTCAATATTCCTTTCACTGCCTCCCAATGTTTCTTGCCTGGGTTTGACATGTATCGACTTACTACTCCCACTGCAAATGCAATGTCTGGGCGAGTAGCAATCATTGCATACATCAAACTACCCACTGCAGACGCATATGGAATCTTATCCATTTCAGCCTGTTCTTCCTCAGACACAGGACAATCTTGTTTGCTAAGTTTCACATATGGTGGCAATGGAACACTCAATGCCTTTCCCTTGTCCATATTGAAACGTTGCAAAACCTTGTCAATATACTCTGTTTGAGATAACCAAATCAACTTCCTCGATCTGTCTCTCTCAATGCGCATACCAAGTATATGACTTGCCTCACCCATGTCTTTCATGTCAAACGATTTTGCCATCTTTGACTTCAAAGCTGAAATTTCTTCCAAGTGCTTGCCAACAATCAACATGTCATCCACATACAAAATAAGGATCAGCCAACTGCCATCCTTATCCTTCTTTGTATATAGACAATGATCGAACTCACTACGTTTGTAGCCTTGAGAAAGCATAAACTTGTGGAATTTATGGTACCATGCCCTCGGTGATTGTTTTAAGCCATAAAGACTCTTTAACAACTGGCATACCCAATCTTCCTTGCCTTTCTCAACAAACCCTTCTGGCTGCTGCATGTAAATTTCCACATCTAAATCACCATGCAAGAACGCTCTCTTGACATCCATTTGGTGCAACACCAAATCTAATATGGCAACCAATGCAAGAAAGCATCTCAATGTAGTCATCTTGACCACCGGAGAGAAGACTTCATCAAAGTCAATGCCTTGTTCTTGCTTAAAGCCCTTGGCAACAAGCCTTGCTTTGTACTTTGGCTGACTATCATGAGCGGTGATCTTATACCTGTAAACCCATTTACAAGGTAGAGCCTTTTTGCCCCGTGGTAATTTAACTAGCTTCCATGTCTGGTTTTTATGCAGAGCTGTCATCTCTGACTGCATGGCCAATTGCCAATTCCCGGAGTCCTTCATTTGCACTGCTTCCTTGTAACATGAAGGCTCATTGCAATCAGTCAACATGACATAGTTCATAGATGGAACAAACCTATCAGAAGGTCGCGTGACACGTCCAAATCTACGCACAATAGGTGGCTCAGGCTCAGCCACAACCTGTGGTTCCACTCTATCCTGTCCTTGCTCCTCTTGAGCCCTAACATTTTGTCTTGCACGTGCAGGTCCATCTTCTTAGAAGACAAATCTTCTAATCTCCTCAACCCTTTCTGGTTTAGAATGATATTTGGATTCATTAAAGTGAACATCATTGCTGCGAACAACCTTTCTGGATTCGGGATCCCAAAGTCTGTACCCCATCTCACCAGAATTACCATAGCCTAGAAAGATGCACTTTCTACTCTTTGGCTCAAGTTTGTTCCTAAATTCCTTTGGAACATGAGTATATGCCTCATAGCCAAAGACTCTGAGATGCTTGTATGAGGGCATTTTGCCTGACCATACCATCTCTGGCACTGAATCCTTCTGTAAAACCTTGCTAGGAGATCTATTTACAAGATGAACAGCTGTTGATACAGCTGCAGCCCAAAACCCATTTGGCAGCTGTGCATTAGACAACATACTTCTGACCTTCTCTTGTATGGTCCTATTCATCCTCTCAGCAACACCATTTTGAGGAGGATTGTAAGGAGCAGTAAGTTCACGTTTTATACCTTTTGACTCACAAAAGTCCTGAAAGGCCTTTGAAACGTACTCTCCACCATTGTCAGTGCGTAAGCATTTAAGCTTCTTGCCACTCTGATTCTCCACAAGTGTCACAAACATTTTGAAAACACTAAACGCTTCATCCTTGTGCTTGAGAAAGTAAACCCATACTTTCCTCGAGTAATCATCTATAAATGTCATAAAGTAAGAAGCTCCCCCTAGAGATAGGTTAGGCATAGGTCCACACAAATCACTATGAACAAGTGCCAAGTGTGTATCTCTTCTACTGCTTCTATGCTTATGTGGCTGCTGTGTTTGCTTACCATACAGACAATGTTCATAGAATTCAAAATCATTAAATGAAAAGCCAGGCAAATAACCAGAACGAGACAAGATTTCCATTCCCTTCTTGGACATATGTCCTAACCGGCTATGCCACAAAGAAACGTTCGGCTGCTCGGTTACATTGATTACATTTTTAGAGACATTTGATACATAAATCATGTAAAGTCCTCCACACTTTACTCCATGTGCTACTGTCATAGAACCCTTGGATATCTTCCACATGTTATGTCCAAAAGTGGTGACGTAGCCAGCATCAAGTAAACCTGTGCTGATCAAGCTCTTTGTAATTGCGGGAACATGTCTCACATTCTTCAGCGTGAAAGAAGAGCCATTCTGAAACTTCAATTGAACATCTCCAACACCTAAGATCTCACATGTCTGCCCATTTCCTAGCCGAACATGATCTTTAGTGGTCACATAAGAGGTAAACCACTCCTTGTTTGGAGACATATGAAGTGATGCCCCTGAGTCTATAATCCAGTCACTCAATGCATTTCCATCAGATGCTGTAAGAAGAGCTGAGTCCATTGTATTCTATTGGTTTCTTCAGTAAGCAGACTTCCTTCTACACCTGCTATGTTCAAACCATCTGGAGGTGTAGAATTACTCAAAGATGTGCGAAAAGTGTCCCAACTTTCCAGCAATGTGATCAACAGGAACATAGCTCTAACAGGTTCATCAAACTTGACACCTTGAGCTGACAACTGACTGTAGATTGTGTTGAATTCATTCAGATGATTGGACATAGGTGTCCCTTCTTTCATCTTCAAATCAACAAGCTTCTTAAGCCAGTATACTTGTGAAGATGCACTCTGCTTCTCATAAAGATCACTCAGCTTTGACCATGCTTGATAAGCCGACATCTCGTCTGCTACATTGAAGTAAACTCTTTCTGCCAAAGTCAGCATAATGATAGAAAGTGCCAATTCATCCATTTCGCTCCATTCATCTTCGTCCATATCTTCTGGTTTTATCCCTTTGAGCTTTATAGGTTTTATCTGCTTCTTTTGTACCAACACGTGCCAAATCTGCTTCTTCCACAATGGGAAATTGGTTCCATCCAGCTTCTTGATATTGTAAAGAGCAATGTCCTGTGATCCAGCCATAGCTACGCTTCACAGTGGTTTACTTTCCTTGGAAAAATTCGGCAGAGTTTCCCCTGTAAATTGACTTCTGAACCAATATCAACCTGTCAAATGAACCAAAAAAGCTTCAGATTCTGCATAAATTTCGGCAGAGTCTCCTTTGTAAAATGGCTCTGGTGTACTAAAAAATAGACCAAAAAACAGCTCAAAAACACTATAAGCTGCGGGTAAACCTGTCTTGCACCTGTACTGTCTCTGACTATCCTGTCACTGTCCTATAAGCATAGACTTCGACAATGCCTCAACGGGAGTAAAGCAAAGATGCAATCCCAACTGTCTAACTCACAGTCAATACATCCTAGCTGCCTATCTAAGGGTGCTCGAGGGATCGATCCAAGACCTGTATCACCGAAAGGATCTCAACATTCAAGAATCCCCCAGCTCAATAAAACCTCACTCGACCCTCAACAAAGGCTGCAGTAGATCTGACAGTACATAGACTTCCCACAAAGTCATACATCCACAAATTTCCCACTATATGCTGTAACCACTGCGGCGGTTGTTTGCTGCGTGACTCACAGCCAGCAAACCCTCAACAGAAATACATCATCTCTGACAATACATCCCATGTGGAAGTACCTGCAATGTCAGGATGAAATCTGTAATATCAAGCAGCAAACACAAGCTACCTGATGAACTAGTGGATGTCGCCTACAGACTGTGTGTAGATGCGCCCGTGTCGTATGTGACACGCCTCCAAGAACTGTGAGCCGTCCTTCGATGTGTAGACAGCCACAAATCAACACTCTAGGAGTGTCGATATCCTCAGCACCTGCAGTCGTAGGCCGAAAACCCCAAATTTGCAGAGTCAGATCTGCACCCGCCGAGACCACGTCGTCGAAAATGGCATGCGCAGACCTTTGTCGAAGCCGAACGGTGACCGAGATGACCTCAGAATGAAATTCTGAGCACACCGAGCCATACGGGCGAGCCCATGAGATTTGGGGCCGTGTCTTCGCCTGTCGAATTTCACTCCAATCTAAGCTGGTGACTCTAGCCTCCTGCAGTGCTGCCCCGAGTCTCGATCTGAGCTCTGATACCAGTTGAAGGAGTACGAGCGGAAGTGCGACGCGAGAGAGAGTGCGAGAAGAAGAGCACGACGATATGGTGAACTCGCTCTACTGTAATGTGTAGAGCATAGTGAGTTCTTATTAGGTTTTTACAAAAGAATATGTGTACATACCTGGCGGCCCGCCCACTTACCTGGGCGACCACATTGGGCTTTATACCCCAATATTTGATCCCATCCAAAGGGTTCAATTAACTCCTCTGGAAATGGTTCTAGAATATAGTATGTGTCCTCCATAGGTCGATCAAGAATAAAATCCTCCTTCATCAGACTTACACTCTTAGGAGCTCCATACATCCAAATATTCACTTTGCTTTCCTAATTGGTTGTGGAGTTTAATTCTTCCCTTGGGGTTCGCTCTACATCTCTATAACTATGATCTTTAACACTAATTTTTGTAGTGACCTCTTTGTGTCTCAGATAGATATAGTCATAGCCCCAGTCTTGTACCATTTTGAGCTTACGCATGAATGATCTGCCCAATATGATATCAAAGTTGCTGCTCTTGTCAAAATTCATTATGGAAAAGGTGTGCTCATACTCAATGCCACACGAGGATACAATGATTTGTTCTAATATTCCAATTGGTTTCTCCACGTATCCATCTGCTAATTGCAATTTCATTCGAGTTTTCATAAGAGCAGGCTTTTCCCATTTTTTCCATATCTCTTTGGTTGCAATGGCAATTCTTGCCCCACTATCTAATATAGCAACCGTCTTTACTCCTTTGTACGCAAGTGATAAGGTGGTGTTTCCTTCGTCTCCTTCACAGTAGTCACCGACCTTATTTACTGGTACTGGCTTCGTTTGTAAATTCTTAGGCAAGGTGTCATCCATGTTTTTGTCCGCAAGGTAGTCATGTGAAGGGATTTTCAACCCCATGTTTTCCAGGTTTTTGCCCATTTGGCCCCATCGATGCGGTCTAATTTTTAGTAGCTCTGACAGATAAAGTGTGCATTGTATAGGAGAAGAAATCAATTCATGCAAGCTCTTGGTATCCATCATTTTTGGTGTGGCTTTAACCTCTGATTTTGTTTTGAGTTCTCCTATGAAAGATGGCAAAGTCGTTAGAGAGCGTGGTTTACTCTCTTCAAATGCGATAGACCCGACATCCCCGTATAGAGATCGTATATCTCCTAGGAAAAATTTGTGATCCATGTTTATCTCAAGGATAGGTGCTGACTGTAAAATAGCACTACTATCTTTTTGGTTTCTGATCGATTCCCACAAGGATTGTGGCCACGGTTCTTCTACCTCTGGAATAGGCATCAATACTAGTGAGCCCAACCCACATGTGGTATTGGCTACTTCCCTTGTATCTAAAGGTGCCTCAACTCCTGGCTCTCCCTCTTTGTTTACAATACCACGACTTTCAATTCCTGGATTATTTTGCGGATTAGCAACTCCATTTTTGGAGCATCTGAAAATGGTTCCATAAGAGCTTAGGCCTTTTGGATGAGCTCCTTGCACATTTGCAACCTCTCTTTTTCATACCCCGGTTGAGGGTACGTTAACTATCTATCCTCTTGGGTTTGGTTGGTTTTTAACCTAGCATCATAAGCTTTCAAGATCGCATCCAAAGGTTCAAAGACTTTGTCGACCAAGACTGAACCTCTCGAGTTAGTCTTTTAGGTCCCTTTGCATTTTTCTTGCTTTGTTGCTCTCGTCTAAGCTGTTCTGTTGCTCTCGTCTAAGATGTTCTTTTGTTTGATTTAGTTCAGTTTCCAAAGTAGCTTTCTCCTGCAGCTTCTTTGCTTTCATTTTGTCTCATTTGGATTTCCATGATTTTCTTGCAGTTCTCATCGATATGTTCTCGATTTTTGTTTGAACAGGCAATGTGGATTCCTCCTCAACAATTGAGTTTTTAGCAGCTTCTTGATCTTGAGCTCGTGTCACTACCTTTAAAGGGATTTTGGGTTCTACCTCAGATCCATCTGAAGAAGGCATTACACCTACAACGTTCATTGTTGCTTTCCCCCTGTAGTTTAGATTTTTAGCACAATGTTGGCATAGATGGTCTATCCCACAACGTTCACAAAATACAAATAATTCGATTTGTGAACCCTTGTTTGGACAACTTCGTGCCCAATGATTACCTCCACACTCATAGCATGGAACTTCTTATTTCACAGCTAGTGATCCAGCGACTAATGGTTTTTGTTGCCTTGTGAGGATGTTTTTTGAACCATACTCCTGATTGGCTATGAACATGAGCGTATTTGCATCCATGGAGTACTGGTTTTTCACGGGTTGTGGCACATACGATGGCTCCAGTGTAGTTGACTACTACTCTACCATCATTCAGAAGAGGTGGTTGTTTCCCTAGCACACATTGTAGCTTTGACTAAGTGCTACATGATGGAGTGGGATGATCCCCTCCACAAGTATGACATCTCCTCAATTGAGGTTGTCGTACATCTAGGTTTTACTTGTAGCCTTGGTTTATTCTTCTAATCACCCCCTCAACCACTTGATCAATGATTGGTTCCCAAGGAGTTTGAACATCTCTATTTGTTGTTGATTTGCTCTTCGAAGATGAGGCACTACTTGTCGCGTTGTCTGTATCTTCAGTCACCTCTCCATAGGCCTTGCAATTGTCAACTAGATAAAGAGCTTCTCTAGTGACTTGCTCAGATGCCATGCATCCTTTCAAATGTAGGTCCTTTTTTAGAGTTTCATTCATCAAGCCCTCTACGAAGAGAACTGACAATATCTCATCTTGCAGTAGCTCTCGTGTAGGACATCTCTCTGTGTATTGTTTGAAACGAAGCAAAGCTTCTTTCACTCTCTCATTTGATTTTTGCTTGAAAGCATAGATTTGTGACAGCGTGTTGTGCTTGATTCCTTTTTTTGTGAACTCCTCTACAAACTTTTGTAAGAGTTGTGCTATGTTGAGAAAATCATCTCTATTTAGTGGTTGGAACCAAGTCAAGGCTGTTCCTTCCAATGCCAACCCAAATCCCTCATATTGAGTATGGATATCTGCAATTTGGTGAGCTCTCAACTCTTGTTTGAAGAGTGAAACATGAGCATATGGATCCCCTGACTCATTGTACTTTGTTTTAACACACTGAGCCACTTGATATGGTCTTAATCATTGTGGTTCAGTCACCAGTCTAACCAATTTGTGGTCACTTGGAAAGTTGTCTCTTGTTCTCTCCTCTCATCTTGGAGAGAATCTCGATGGAATCCTCTCTGATATGTGCTCTGGCATCGTTTTTGACTGAAAGTAAGTAGAGATCGGAGTACCCTTGTATCTTTCTAGGTCAATTGGATCAACAAGTATGTACTCTCTTCCATACTTATCTACCATCAAAACTTGCACTCCCTTGGAATCTGTAGACGTAAATGCATAGAGGTTCTTATGGAATGGCATCTCTCCAACATTGGGTCCTACACACCTCTAAAAGATGTATTGGTCCCCGTTTGTGAATCTATATTCACGTTCGGTTTGTTGATCAGAGGATGCCTCTCCTCTATGTATTCTCCGAATCCCACTGTTGTCGGCATTGTAGCGTTTTTTGCGTTTTTCATGTCTTTGAGTGGAGTAGAAAACCCTGGTGGTGGATTATTTATCATGGTCAAGGCTCACTAAAAACTCTGAAGATAGTACTTGACAAGTCCAACTTGGCTTAGTGCAACTTATCCCTTTTTGCCCGTGGTAAGGTCTCTCAAAAGTCAAGAATTTGTGACTTTCTGGTCTCTGGAAACTAGTCCTGGGTACCCTAAAAGTTTGGATTTAGGAAACCTAGAAAAAATCAGCTCTAAAACCAAAACCTGATATTGCCTGCAAGATTTTTTCCTGGCTATATTTGACTCAATTTGGAGTTGTCTATCAAAAATTAGAGCACTTTTAGTGAACTGCACTTGAAACAACACTCAAAACAGTCTTAGGACCAGAACAGAGGAACTTTGGCTTTGTATCTTGGTCTCTCGAAGGTATTTTAAGCTTAAACTTGAGATTTGGGATGTACTCAAGTATGTCTACAAGATCACCAAGTCAAATACCCCCACTATGCTGAGGTACATGGATCGTGATCCATGTTCCTCAGTCAAAAACTAGACTCCTTATGATGTCCTCTAGCTGTGGTGCAAATTTGGTATCAGTCTGTGGACAAAGTTACATGGATCGTGATCCATGTACCTATGTGTCAGATGGTAATGAAACTTGGCACACAGCTTCCCCTTGGTCCACTGATCCTTGCTATATGGTTTTTGTGTGATTTGGATTTGTTTAGGTCAGTCAAAAGTCAATCCCTAGGTCTGTTTTAGGGTTTTCACCTTGAAATATTTTTGGCTCTTTTCACCCTCTTTTTGAACTTTTTTGATAAAATTTCCTTGGGGACTTTTGTTCACAATGGTCTCTGCTACAGGCTGGAAAAGTTTTTGTCTAAAGGGTACATGGACCGCGATCCATGTTCCACCACTTTTGGACTTGATCTTTGGTGTGATGATAGATTATGATGTTTGTAGCTTGCTCCACAAATCTTTTTGAATTTGGATTAGTTTTGCCCAACCAAAACTGACTTCTACAGTCTCCTGTGACAGTTTTGACAATGAATTGTTTTTTGCTCTTTTGACCACTTTTTACAACGTTTTTTCATATGGTTCTTTTGGGAAAGTTGTTTCAAATGGTACTAGCTACCTACTGCTCAAATGTCAACAAAAAATTTTCAAAAAATTTTCATGAGGTACATGGATTGTGATCCATGTTTGGAAGCCAATCTGATATTTCTTGGCACCATCAGAATCAGCATGTTTACTGGATGCTATGGTATCAAAAGTTTTGGATTTGGACTAGTTTTTGTCATTCAAAAGCAAGTTTTTCTATCTGTCCTACGGTTTTTGACTAGTTTTGTATTTGGCTATTTTGACCAACTTTTTTCAATTTTTTGATATGGTCCCTTTTGGCAAAGTTGTTTCACTAGTTATTAGGGATGTACTTGTCAAATATCAATCTAAAATGTCAAAAGGTACATGGATCGCAATCCATGTTTGGCATCATTTTTTCTTGAATTGTGTTTTGCTGGTTCTCTATGCTTTGTAGAAGCCAAATCTCACCCCTTTTTGAATTTGGATCCCAAAATCTCAAGATTTGCCCAATTTTGTGTCTGAATCCCTGTTTTTGCCCTAACAGTCAATTCTGATGTGATTTTTGAGTTTTTCTTTCAAGCCAACTTGATCAAAGCAATATCACAATAATGCTCAATGTCATTGGTCACTTTTCACCAAGAATGGTCTCTGGGGTACATGGATCGCGATCCATGTTTCTCCACAGAATCTGGCCAAACTTTCCAAACTGCTTCTAGAGAGTTTGTTGATGCCCTTGATTCGCAAATTTTTGAATTTGGATCACTTTTGAATTTGGATCACTTTTGAGGTCTCTATCATCAAATTTTCATAATTTCAGAGTTATGGTCATTTCGGTCAAAATATGGTTTTCACCCTTTTTCCCCTCAATTTTTAAGCCCAAATTTGATGGTGGTAGTTTCTACTTACCCTACTCCTAAGTACTGGAATGAAACATGTAATAAAAACAAACATAACGGTACAAAATAGAGTCGAAACGAAAAATGGTACATCACTCTGAAAGTAATGAGAAAATCGGAGAATAAAATGCTTTTGGCTATCTCAGTCACAACCCTCTTTACTTCTCAAGAATAGATCTAGCAATTCCTCAACTTCTAGACTCTACCAAGCACTAAACCCCGTGTCTAGCTGCTTCACTGCTAAAGTGTAAATGGAATGGAGAGACAAATCTTTAGAAAAAGAACACTCTAAATACGCACTAGGTCACTCACCATCTAAGGATCATATCCCCGGCAGTGGCGCCAATGTTAGCGGGTCGCCATGACGGACGTTTGCAGCATAGCTTTTTGGTACTAACACAATGTCAATACTCAAGGAAGTGACTTGGATGGGGCACAGAGACTCTTTGAGATCGTCAATCTCAAGAAGTGAACCTTAACAAGCAAACACAACAACTCTACAAGCAAACCAGCACTTTCAGGGAAATCTACCTATGTCCTTTCTCTGAGCTCTAGGTCATCACGCCATTTTGGCACTCGAACGGACTCGAAATGCAATGAAACTTTTGGAGGAGGTCTAGGACACCTAGGGGTACTATCCTACCAACTTTGGTCGTAATCCAACAAGGAACCAAAATCACAATCCATCATGAAAAAGGTCCTAAAAATTGCAACAGATCAGTCCAGAAAGGTCGCCTTATGGTCTAGGAACACTCCTGTGGTCAAAATGACTAAAAACAATGATTTAAGAGCTCAAATATCTGTTGATTAGGCTCACTAATACGTAGTCATGAACCTCAACAAAACTGACAATGTTTACACTTAAATGAAAGAGCAAAGAGAGAGGAACACAATGCAAATTTTGGAATTAAAAATAGATTACCCAATCATTAGTTGCGATGATTACAAGTCGGAGCTGCTTCATAGCTTGAGTGTATGTTTTCAAAGCTCCTTCTTCTTCTAAAGATAAGACTCCTTTCACATTAAGGTTATTGACCTTTATACCTAGGGCATTCTAAATGGCCAGTGGCCGGCTCACATGGACTTTTACAAATGTCATGACAAAGGCCACGCATGCGCGAGATTGCCTTCTTGCCATCATCATCCAAGATGATGCTGTCGCTGATGTCGATCGAGTATGTCAAGCCCTCTTGCCTGTGACACGTAACTTGGGTGTCTTGGCAGGGATCTCGAGTGGCGTCTGGATGGGGTCTGGACGAGAGGTGACTCCATAGAGTTTGGGCCCTGAAGCGAGAAGTGTCGAGTGGGGTGACTCTCGGAGGAGTAGCAAGTGGTGTGTAGCTAGGAACGGCCGATAGTCATGCAAAACTTGGAGTAGAGGGCGATGCCATGGCTGGTGTGGGGGCGGGCAAAGAAGGGGAAGGTAAGAAGCCTCGACGACTACGAGGCGGTGTGGAAGCATCCACGGTGGCTCCTCAACGATAATTGTCAATGCCACCACTAGAGTGGCGACAGTTAGAAGAGTGTGTAGATCGTCTAGTTGACACCAAACCCTCGCAGCGTGCTGATCGCTTCGAAGCAGAGGGAGACGCTGAAGGAGTGGAACAACGCAATGATGC
This sequence comes from Adiantum capillus-veneris, assembly GCF_014529385.1. Taxonomy (NCBI): domain Eukaryota; kingdom Viridiplantae; phylum Streptophyta; class Polypodiopsida; order Polypodiales; family Pteridaceae; genus Adiantum; species Adiantum capillus-veneris. Next base: position 132,723,970 of record NC_140934.1, on the reverse strand, counting down.
TCCAGAGCGATGGCGATTCTTGTACCACCTCCTGTGCTCAAGATTCAAGGAAGAAAGAAACTGATCATCATCCATACTTGCATTAAATACACAAACGTTAAATCTTAATGGTGAATGGAGAAGAAAATTTGAACAAGTTATAATTTGATTAATCACAATTTAAATTTCACAAGTTTAGCATAGAGACAAGAATGGACAAAACTCCATGTGAATAAAGTTTATATTATAAAAAGGAGCAAAATTGCTCAGCTACTGCTCAGCATAACTCCATATGTCTATATAGAGCTCTCCGATTGGGCAGATGTCCTTCGTTTAATTTTGTAGGTCCTTCGCATGCAAACCATAGAGAGTAGCAGCGCCAGACTCGTCTGGCACCACCTCAGTGGCTTTCGAATCAGCATCCTCTCCCATCTCCTCCATCGATGCCACTGTGATTGGCACATTATAGCCCTCATACATACGTGGACTACCATGGGCTACCTCTATGACATACCACCAGTTTGGTGCAGACTTTGTAGGATGAAATACCACCTGCAAGAGCCACATAACTTACATGAGTGCTTCCAGACTTACTTGTTCACAATGCTCGGGTAGTACAAAAGTGTCTCGAACGTCGGTCCATTTTTCGGTCGAGTCCACCTCAAGAAAACTTGACTCTCTTTCGTGCACAACAGCGTTGCAACCCTCCATATTTATCTTGAACCATTGCACGTCGAAAAAATCCACAAAAAATCCTCTATAATTTCCTCAAAATCTCTTGTAGTGTGCCAAAGTAAGTGAGTTCCACCACCACAGGATGTGTATCAGAGGACCGTCGTTGACTATATCGTTCAAATTTTGTCATGATTCCACAATCTTGTGTAAAACGCTTTTGTCGATCCGTTCCACCCTAAAATGTCAACCTTTACACCATGCTATTGTGTGTATGACTTATACTACAACCAACAAATATTATGAGTGGTTGCCCAAACATCTAGAAAGCCAGGAGTCATACATTGCAAGCATACCTTGGTCACACAACCCCGCAAGTATTCCCACTCCTCCTCAGTCACCCGTTTACCACACTATTGTGTGCTTTTCAATTGGTTGTGCAACCATATTAAGCTCATGAATGTTGATAGCCTTGCAAGACCCGTCGCATAATGCATCGGTGGTTTTCTTCCCCGTATCCACTCAATTCGTGCCCTTTATTGATATTGCTTTGCATCCTCATACTTTGAAATGCACTTTTGCATCACTGGATTGTGAAGCATTCAAAATCAATTTATCTTTAGTCTCTAGATCTTCGATCATTTTCTTTTCAACACTGAGATTGCACATGACAATCCCAAATATGTGCTCATCGTCTATGGTTCACCAAAGCTTATCTTGAGCACGATCAACATCCATCTAGCCACTCTCCAATGTAAAGTAGGGACTTTGATACCAGCCAACCCTATGCCATACTACCCTCTGGACGTGCCTTGTGACACACATATCCCTTGAGAGTTATCATGAAGCATTCTAAAAAGAACATCCATCTGGAATGGATTGTGCCTGCTATTCCCACCTCATCAACTATGTGAACAAGATGCACTTAAATGGTTAGCATGGAAGTAGGAAAGTGTTTCTTAAACATGCATACAACCTCCACAGTGTTTAGTTCGGCGGATGGTATGGAACCTACATGGATATCCTTTTGGGAGATCCATTGTACCAACTTCGTAAGTTTGTAGATTGTGGTACGGAGTAGATTGTGGTACGGACGCTAGGAGACAAACAACCCTCAATGGCCATCGGTAAAATAACCTGCAAAACACGTCTAGAATTTGGTATTAAAGTCCACACACGAGTATGCTACACAATTCACACACGAGTATGCTACAAGTCCACACACGAGTATGCTACATAATTCCCACTATGATCTATTTCACTTCAAACATACCTGACACATTTTATGCCAGTTGTGTGACTTCAAACGAGTAAGCGTCCCTTCTTTAGTGAACCATGTTCAGAGCGAGTGCATTACGCCAGTGGGCGTTCGCACGGATTGAATGATCTCTTTGACTTTGCGTTCTTGGCCTCTTGTCAAAATCCATAATGCTTTAGGGAGTTTTATCAATCCATTGGGTGCTATCTATGGCCAGTATTGCTCCATACAATCTGCATTTCTAAGGTCAATTCTAGCTCCCAAAGTATCTTTCTTGCCGATGATATAGTCCTACAACAGATTACCCACATTCTTGAATATGTGCATTGGATCGAGTAAGTGATTGATCATGAGTCTAGGCAAAACTCGTAACATAGAGTCTCTTCATCCCTGGGGACAAACCGTCATCACATACCTCCTTCTGCTCTAACCATGCTTGAGCAGACATCCTCGGTGGCTCTCTTTCCAAAAAACCGTCGCGTAACTCGTAATTCTTTGGAAGATGCACTTGATGACCTTCATAGATTTGCTTCTTCAGTGAGGGCACCTGACGTGCATTAAGTCTAGGTCCATATGATGCATGCTCTGTATTCACTTGTTTGGAGCCCTGCATGTATATACATGACAATAGATAAGCTTAAGAAAAACAAAGGTTTATAGTGTTTGAGTTTGAGCATTTTGGCAATGTGCCCTACATGATCACCGTCTGAGCTGTCGGAGGCTGCATCTTGTGGCCTCACGTATGTTGCTTGAGTAAAGCACCTATGAACACGTCTATTGGGTTGCAAGATTGCTGCATGTTGGCCAGCATCAGAGTCCTATGAGTTGTAATTGGCAACAACTCGATCTATAATAGATGGGTCAAACTCGCCAAATTCACGAACATGCTACAAAGAAACGGTAAACTCGCCAAATTCACGAACATGCTGCAAAGAAACGCGTTTTGTCTGTTGCAAATTATGCTTGCATTGATTACAAGGACATACGATCCTTGTTTAGAGATAGGCGTTTTGGTTGGATGGCCCCACATCGTCGTCACTACTCATATTGAATGTAAAAACCTTATAACCTGAACATAAATTTAATCTTCTATTGGTATCCTCTCTCTCTCTCTCTCTCTCTCTCTCCCTCCCTCAATCTCCCTCACAATCAAGAAACCATAGATCACACTGTAAACTACCTCAAACTCTCTAGCCATGTCCGATCTCCGCACACCTCGGTCTAGAGGTGCATGGAGATCAGAACCACCAGGTTATAATCTAGTCTTTATTGGTCAATGCCTATATTTGTGGATACGAGAAATCTACACACCCACATCTACATGACAATGCATGTAGTGGACAAAACCCCTTTGCCTCTTATTCAGATGTAGCCATTCACAACAGCTTAACATCTCTTCACAACAGCTCCTTGTTTGAGGGATTACTGTGCACATGATAACATGTTTGCTTCCATTCTGAGTATCATGTTGTTGAAATCTTTCCAACCTAATGCCGCATCCGTGGAGAGAAAGAGAGAGAGAGAGAGATGTTTGCACTTGTGAGCTTGCAAACAACTACATACCTAAACTCATGTGAGCTACATGAAAACTGCTTCAAACATAACCATAAACCTAACTCTAAATTTAAACCGTAATCCTAAAGTATCTCTCTCTCTCTCTCTCTCTCTCTCTCTCTCTCTCTCTCTCTCTCTCTCTCTCTCACTCACTCACTCACTCACTCACTCACACACACACACACACACACACACCAACTTGATACTTTATGAGTCTTGAGTTATCCACTTTTATCTTCCATCACTCAAGGTCAATAGAAGGAGAACGCTTTCAAAAGCTAGTGTTGTTGCCTACCCTTTGAACATTCCAAAGCTAACTAGCTTCAAACACCTTTAAGCTCTACAAAAAAGAGAGAGATGGTTACTTCAGCTCTAAACCTTAAATTTGGAGTTAAATCCTAAACTTAACCCCAAATCTCTAATATTAAATCTAAACCTAAACTCTAACTTACATATAAAAACTAAATCCTAAACCTGCTCTCTCTCTCTCTCTCTCTCTCTCTCTCTCTCTCTCTCTCTCTCTATCTATATATGTCATAGTACGTCTATTTATTTTACAAAGACAGACATTGACGAAGCTCTTCACCGACCGATGTACTATTTTCTTAGACAATGCATACATTATATTAGATCCACAAGGAGTTTATCGGATTGGTCTCATAAATCATTTTGACATTTTGAAGACGTTTAATATAACATTTCATTTCATGTTCTCTCTCTCTCTCTCTCTCTCTCTCTCTCTCTCTCACACACACACACACACACACACACACACACACACACATACACAATGTGTGTGTGTGTGTGGGAGAGAGAGAGAGAAAGCGGGGAAGGGAACATGAGAGGGAGGAGAGGGAAGGAGCATACCTGGATCTTCTTCCTCTCCTCGTGTGTGTGTGTGTGTGTGTGTGTGTGTGTGTGGGAGAGAAAGAGAGAGAGGGGCACAGGTAGACCTGTTTTGCAAGAGCATCGAAACTCAGATATGAGATCTGAGATTTTGACGCTTACGGATTAGTTTTTTACATGGTCGGTGTCGCTATAATCATCGTAAGCATCGCTATCAGCGTCGCTATATTATATGTAACGCTCATAGGGATGATTATAGTGACACAGTGAATTTTCACATTTGAGCGTTGCACTGCTAGCATCGCTACTATGAAGAACCTCTTGTAGTGTTGGTCAACTTTTTGTTGTTTCTTGCTATGGTGGCCTTTACAATGTTGTTACAAATGGTGTCCATCGCTTACCAGTGCCTAAATCTTAGACTCAGATGCTTCAAGGGGTCATGGATCATGATCCATATTCCACCTCATTTGGTAATGAAATTTGGTCAATTGTCTTCATGTCCTCTGTAGAGGTCAAATTTTCACGTATTTTTGAGTTTGGATACAAAAAAGTCAAAAAGGCCCAATTTTTGTTTATTCCCAAGGTTTGTGTACTTTCTACCCAATTTATTGATTTGGATGAGTACGAGTGTCAATTTTCCACCAAAATGTATTTCTAGAAATTTGGAACCACACAAGACTCGTTGGTATTAGTTTCTGTCCAAATTGTCTCAGGGGGTCATGTATCGTGATCCATGTTCTTGTACATTTTGGCTTGAAACTTTCTAGATCAGCTTTCTTTAGCTTGGTTCACCCCTTCTTTCACTTATTTTTGGGTTTGCGTTTACTTTTGAGCTCCAACCATCAGATTTCAAAGGTTTCAGAGTTTATGGTCTCGGCAAACAAAATAAGGTTTCCACAGTGTTTTCCCTGATCCTTTTTGCTCAATTTGATGGTTATAGATGTTACCTAACCTACTCCTAATTGCAGAACTGAATCCTATTTCTAAACAACAATAAATGGTGCAAAACTAGAAAAAAAAAGGAATATGGAGCAGTACTTTCAAAGCAACACAGGATATGCAAAAAAATGCTTTTGTATCTCACTCACAACTCCTAATACCTCTCAAGAGTATACCTAGCAAGTCCCAGACTTCTAGTCTCTACCAAGCACTAAACCCTGTGTCTAACTGCCTGACTGCTAAAGTGTGAATGAATTAAAAATAAAAATCAAAAGTCTATTAGTAAAAAGCTATGACTAGGTCACTCACCACCTAAGGATCACTTACCCCAAAAACATCGCCAATGTTAGCGGGACGTTGTGATGGACGTCTATAGCATAGCTATCTGACACCAAAATAATGTCAATACTCAGGGAATCGACTCAAATGGGGCACAAAGACTCTTTGAGGGTGTCGACCTCAAGAAGCGAACCTACGGAATGACAATATCTCTAGTACCAGCACATCTATCACTCTTGGATCTAGAAACTTGCCTATATCCTATGTCACTGCACTCAGTCATCAATGCATTTCAACACTCGAACGGAGTCCAAATGTTACAAAAATTTGGGAGGAGGTCTAAGACATTTAGGGACACTAACGTACGAAGTTTGGTCACAATCTGATGAGGTACCAAAATCACAATCCATCATGATCAAGGTCTTGGAAACTGCAACAGAACATACCAAAAAGGTTGCCTTATAGTCTAGGAACACTTTCCTATTGTTGAAATCCAAAAAATAGTCACTAACACACTCAAAACAATAGATTTAGCTTACGAACGTGTATCCGTAAACCACATCAAAATCGATAAGCCGTGTTTCTACCTGCTCCAACCGCTCTACACTACACCAACAATACCAAAACAACAGATCATATCAAATCCAATACGGAAATTCTGCAAGTTGTCAAAGCTAATGGGGGAGTTTAAAACTTTTCCAAAACCAAAATCCTTTCTTCAATAGACCCCTGATAGCTGACATAATCACCCAATGCAAAAACAGTTGCAAAAGGGGTTGGAACATGGATCGCGATCCATGTTTCCAAAACCCTAAAACTAGTAAAAATTGGGCAATGAGCTCTCCATAAGCCCAGGAGCAAACCCCACTAATTGGATTTGCAAAACCCTTCCCAACATGGATCGTGATCCATGTACCTTGATGATAAAATCAAGGCAAAAGTTGATCAGTGGCTGGAGGAGGCAAAAGGATAACTGACAATGAAAATTAGTCACAAAAGGGACCTTAAAATCATTAAAACCTAATGATTTGGTACTTTCAATCTGCAAAGGGTCGTTGTTTATTTAATCAAGTCTAAAATGGTCGTATTTCCAAAAAAACACTATGGAATAGGGATGGGATGGGAACATCAAGCTAACCCACTAACCAGAGAAGCATTTAGAACTTCCAACGGTTTTATTCAAAAGCAGCCCAAAACAAAAGGGAATCCGAAAGTGGGTGAAACCCAAGGATCAAGAAGAAGCAACACTTAAGGTTTAATTAGGGAAAAAGCAAAGCAAAGGGATACCTACAAAGTTCTACAAATTGCCTGCATCCATTTCCCACTTCAGATGAATTCAAAAATTGATGAAAATTTGACGGGGAGTTGGGCAAAACAATGGTTTTCATGCATAAATTATCCGAAGTCAATGAAATATCAGATGTCAATCAAGGGAAGTGCTCAAAAGTAGATCCAAAAAACAAATATGGTCAAGATGAGACAAACATGACCATAAACTAGAAAATTGAGTAAACACAGGAAAAACAAGTCCAAACTTGAAAAAATTTCACCATTGTGCTAGGAAGACCTATAGGACCATGTGTGCAAAAGGTTGCCCCAGTACCCTTCCCAACATGGATCAAAATCCATGTACCTTTTTGTCCAAATAGGGACAAAATCACATCATTTGGCTTAGAACATCACACAAAGTCTAGCCATGAAATATCAATTCATTTGGTTCCCAAAATCCAAACCAAAATGCCCAAATTCCCTAAGTCTGAAGAAAATTACCAAGAATTGACCTAAGTTCCTAACTAGTGATCCAAATCTCAAAAAATTTGGACCAAGGTATCACCTTGATGAGCCCTACCATCAAATCTTCAAAATGTTTCCCAACATAGATCGCGATCCATCTACCTCAGAGCCAAATTTCATTTGTGACCTCATGCCTTTGTGACTATAGTAATCTTAGATGCACTGGTAAAATTTGGGGTAGTTATGACAAAGTTATGCTCATTTTTCATTTTATGGTCAAAGTTTGTGTTTTTTCAACTTTTTGACAGTTTTTAGTTATTGCTTAACCCTATCTTCAACTTGAAACTGGCCTCAGGATGCCCCATGAAAAAGCACAAAAGGAATGGGAGCTGGCTCCTACAAGATCACTAATATCTCCTCAAATGAGAAAGCTCACACCACGAGACAGGTGTTAGAAACGATACCTGCAGCAACGAATGGAGTGATAGTAAAGGCCACCCTTTTTCCAAGGGAACTGTGGACGTTACACCAAAGGTCCAAAGTGCTAGAAGGGATAGACTTCTACAGGTGGACAATTTTTTAAGACTACCTCCATGGGGAACAGACTTCACGAGAGCCCATGAACTTATTAGCTCCATTCAGTACAATGGGGAAGCCACTCTCATTGACAAAGATGGAGCTACTATCAAGGTCAAAATCACTGCAAAGGTAATCAACAAAGCTCTTTACCTACAACAAGGAACACACAGTTTATTGCAAAAAACCAAGGCATTTCTAAAGCAAAGAGGTCACAAGTTAACCTATCAAGACCTGATTTACTCCAAGACAGAGCTGCCACTACGACTAATATCACAACATTTCAAAGTGCAAAAGCCACCGCTTGGGATGTAAAGGATGCACAAGCTTATGTGTTGATTGCATTGTCTATGAAGTGCACCATTACTCCTCACATTTGTTCAGCAAAATCTACAAAATGGGCTTGGGATATTCTAGCTGGTCTTTATGCAAGCCGCAATGAAGCAAAAACTGCATTGTTGCATAAAGAGCTGGAGTCAATGATTATGCATGAGGAAGATGATATGGAAACTTTCCTTGCTGGTGTCAAGCATATCAATGAGAAACTTATTTTTGTAGGTGAAGTCGGTTCCCTTGTGCAAACTGTTCTTGATGCCTTGCCAGACTCTTACCAGACTTTTGCTAGTACTTGGAGACTTATGACCCAAGGAAATCCTGAAGTTGTCAAGTTGGATGCATTGTGCACATTGTTGTTGCAAGAGTCACTTTCCAGAAAAACAGCACTAGATAGTGTGCTGTTGAACAGGCTTTTATTGCTTCTCCAAGAAAGCATGGTAGTAGCAATGCAGCCACTTCTTATGGTTCTTCTAAGAATGGAAAATCACATGTTCCTAATGATTTTGCTGGCATGGTGCTACAAAGAACATTACCTCACATCATTAATTGTTCGCCTCTCTCGAGTCTGCCCCTCATGGGAATTTAGTCACTTGTGCCAACAATGCATCTTATCCGGTTCAAGGACTTGGAAAGATTGTGCTTACTGTTGTAAATGGCAGTTCTTTCACACTTGTTGATGCACTTTATGTACCTGGGATCACGAAGAATCTTTTGTTTGTATCTGCACTTGGTAGAATTGGTCTTGTAGTCAAGTTTGTGGATGACAAATGTACGGTACATGATCTCAATTTTGGTAATGAAATTGTTGCAGCTGGCATATTATGTTGTGGGTTGTATAAGCTCACTTTGTATGACAGAGTGGGCAAAATTTTACAAATGCACTTGCAGATTCAAGGGCTATTTCAGATGAAAAAATGTGGCATGCACATTTTGGGCATCTGAATTTTGCAAGTTTGCTACATTTGCAAAAATCTGATATGGTTGCTTCATTGCCGCCTGTTGAAGCACGTGTCAAACACGTTTGTCATGGTTGTATTTTGGGTAAGATGTAGCATTCTAAGTTTCCAAAGGATGGTTCAGTTAGGGCCACATGAAGGTTGCAGCTTGTGCATAGTGATGTTTGTGCGCCCATGCAAACTCCGTCCTTGGGCAATTACCTTTACTTTGTGACTTTCATTGATGATTACTCTAGGCATCCATAGCTATTTCTGCTTAAAGCGACGTCCAAAGTTTTTATGTGCTTCAAACAATTTCTGTCTATGGCTAAAAATGTCTCGAAATGTACTATGGGCACCCTCCGTTCCGAAAGATGGGGGAGTATATGTCTCATGAATTTAATGCATTTTTGGCTAGTCGTGGGATAAAACACCAATGTACAGTGCCTTATACGCCTCAGTAAAATGTGTTGCTGAGAGGAAAAACAAGTCACTTACGAAAATGGCACATTGTATGGTCAAAAGTCAAGCTTTGCCGCATTTATTTTGGCTTGAGGCCATCATGTGTGCCACTTATGTACTTAACAAGTGTCCTAAAAAAGCTTTGCAGCCTATTACTCCATATGAATCATGGCATGATAGAAAGCGTTCTATTGAGTACATACGTGTTTTTGGTTGTTTGGCATACGCTTTGGTGCCACACTGACACAGTGCAAAAAATTGGATGATAAGGCTGTCAAACGTATTTTTGTTGGTTATAGTGCTAAAAGCAAAGGTTACAGGTTGTATCATCTACAAACAAGGTGTATTCTAGTTTCACGTGTTTGTGAAAGATTCTGTTCAGCCCTTGCTCACAGGACATTTATGACACTTTGTTGCCTCTTTTTAGTGGTGGAAGTACGAATGTAAATTCCAATGAGGTAAATGTATAGCCTATGGGGGTTTTTGAAAATGTTACAGATCAGCCTATTACTGATGTAGATATACATGATGTACTTGATGAGGAAAGGGATGAAAATGATCAAGCTAGCCTATTACTGATGTAGATGTACATGATGAGGAAAGGGCTGAAAATGAGCAAGCTTTTTTGCCTCTTTTTAGTGGTGGAAGTATGAATGTCAATTCCAATGAGGCAAATGTATAGCCTATGGGGGTTTCTGAAAATGTTATAGATCAGCCTATTACTGATGTAGGTGTACATGATGTACTTGATGAGGAAAGGATTGAAAATGAGCAAGCTAGAGGTATGCCAAGATGGCTGGTGCATACATTGCATGACAGTAAATTGGATGCACCTATATCTATTCGCACTTGTTCAGGCTCTCGCCATGCATCTTATGCATCAGATTGTTATACTTTGGCTATGTCTAGCTTACATGATGTGGAGGAACCTCTGTCTTTTGATGAAGCACAAATTTCAAAAAATTGGATGGCTGCCATGCAATCAGAATATGATGCACTTATAGAAAATGACACATGGACTTTATGCGGTTTGCCTCTTGGCAAAAAGGCCATTGATACAAAGTGGGTTTACAAGTTGAAACACAAGCCGGATGGTGAGGTTGATTGCCATAAGGCTTGACTTGTTGCAAAAGGCTATGCGCAAAAAAAAGGCATAGTTTATGAAGAACATTTTGCTCCCACTTGTCATATTACTATTGTTTGTTTTCTATGTGCATTGGTAGCTCATTTTGGTTGGGATGTACATCAGTCAGACATTGTTACCGCTTTCTTGAATGGTGACATATTTGAGGAAGTTTATGTAATGTAGCCTCGCGGTTTTGTCAAGAAAGGACAAGAGGGCAAAGTGTGCAGATGTAAGAAGGCTTTGTATGGGTTGAAGCAATCTCCTCGTGCTTGACACTCATTGGGTCAAATGAGGCGTTTGTATAACAGTCCAACAGAAAGCACATTGTATGTCAAGCATGAGGGCGATGTACTTCTCATTGTTGTTCTTTATGTGGATGATTTGCTTATCATTGGTCCCAATGAGGCACATATTGTTGAATTTAAGGCTGATTTGAATGCTACTTTCAAGATGAAAGATTTGGGGCTATTGCATCATTACTTGGGTATTCAATTTAAGCAGTGTAAGATGGGTACACTGCACTTGTGTATGATTAGCACATGTAAACTTCAATTTGTGTAACATCTACAGAAGTTGATGGTAGGGTATCACACTATCACCTTGGGTACATGAGTGTCAAAGGAATGTATCCTTCAATAAAAGAAGCTTCTAACATGTTTGAAGGAGGTAGACTTGGAGTTCTGTGAGGACTATTTATGGTAAACAAAAGAGGGTAAAATTTCTTGAAGTAGTAAATGAAAGAAAATAGAAAAAGCTTCAATCGGTTCATTTTGATATATGGAATCTTGTGAGTATATCATCCCTTGGTGGCTCATTGTAACATTCATAGATGATGCAACTAGGAAGACATAGGTTTATAAAAATTGATTTCAAAGATGGAAAACCTTTGTGTTTGAATGCCTTAGATTTGACAATGGAGGTGAGTATTGTAGCCGAGCTTTTGAAAGCTTTCGTGCTAGCAATGACATTCAAAGGCAGAAGAAAACCCCAAGGACACCTCAAAAAAATGAAGATTTAGAAAGGATGAACAAGACAATCATGGAGAAAGCAAGAACCATGAGGTTTCATGCATGTTTTCCACTTGAGCTTTGGGAAGAAGCAGTAAGTACATTTGCCTACTTCATTAACCGATCATCCTCAATGATGCTGGATAGAGGAACTCCAAAAGAGGCCTGGATAGGTAAACCGATGAATTATGCATTTCTCAAAGTGTTTGGATATGAGGCCTTTATATACATAGACAAAAGTCTAAGGTCTAAGCTAGATGCAAAGTCCAAGAAATGTTTCTTTATTGGCTCTGGTGAAGCGGAATATGGGTATTTCCTATGGGATCCTGAAGATGGTAGAATCTTAAGGAGTAGGGATGTTATATTAAATAAACAAAATATGTACAAAGATTAATTTGGAAAGAAACAAAAAAAAAAGCAAGTGATAAGTACATGGAGCTTGAGGACAATGAAGACTCATGGAGTGCAAGTAGCGACAACTTGCAATAACGTCAACCATATGAAGAACCTCAACCTATACCCCAGATTTTTGGAGGAGCTTGGATACAACAAGACAATTGTGTCTTGTACAATGATAGTCAAAGTGTCCTTCATCTTGCAAAGAATTCAATATTTCACTCAAGGAAAAAGAATATAGAAGTGAGATATCACTTCATATGTACTCTTTTGGAAGAGGGATAGCTAAATCTTGGAAAGGTGCACACAAGCAAGAATCATGTAGACAGGTTAACAAAGGTCATTAACAAAGAGAAGTTGGGATTTTTCTCATCTTTAATTGGCATTCAAGGATAAGAAGCCAGAACAAAAAGCAGTCATAGGTTTGGTCGAGATCAAGCTCCAAGTGGGAGATTGTTAAGTGTGGAGGTTGATTTAACCTTGTAGTTTTTATTCTAAAAAATGCACGTTTATAAGGCTCTTGCTATGAGGAGAAGCCACGTGCATGAGAAAAATCACTCACCAAAAAACCAAAAAATCATGCCCGGTGGAGATCTTTGTGCCAAAATATTATGGTTGGATGGTTGCCAAAAAGAGAAAACGGTCAGTCATGGCCGATAGTCATTGACCGATGGTCAGTAGTCAATGGCCGGTTGTCAGTAATCAATGGATGATTAGCTAATGTCTAGTGGCCAAAATTCCATGATTGGTGGTCAAAATTCAATCACTAATGGCCGAGTTTCAGATGGACTTGTCTACACAAGGGCGGCTACACATGGGCACATGTTGAGTTCTAATTGGATTTGTCTACACAAGGGTAATGGCCGAGTTTCACATGGACTTGTCTACACAAGGGCGGCTACACATGGGCACAAGGGGAGTTCTAATTGGATTTGTCTACACAAGGGTGGCTACACATGGCTATCTCTCATGAGAGAGGGCAGCCCATAGAGCCTCCTTTGGCTTATAAAAGGAGACCTCTTCTACACACAAAAGGGTGGTGAAGGTGTGTGAGGTGGTGAAAGAGAGTGAAGCAAGGTGGGAGAGCCATTAAGGGTATAATCCCTTTGTGACTTACTTTTAGTTTGAAGTGCAAAGCCATTGAGTGGCTACATTCCCATGGACATAGCCCACACTTCGGTGAACCACGTATACCATGTGCTGTGCTCTCTCTCTCTCTCTCTCTCTCTCTCTCTCTCTCTCTCTCTCTCTCTCTCTCTCTCTCTCTCTCTCTCTCTCTCTCTCTCTCTCTCTAGTGCAGCCGTTTTTGACCTAGTAGACAACAGTTCACTCTTTTGATCATAACTTCTTCATCCAAACTCCGATTCGGATCATCTATAGCCTCAATCAAAGATCATGACACCCTCTATGCATTGATGTAAATACAAAAATGTTTAGAGTTATGGAAGGCTTTTCTGTAGCAGCATTTTTGAAGTGAACAGGTTCAAGAATATTGACTCTCATCTCTTATTTTACATACAGTGTCTTTCGGCAATCGCAATGGTTCTTCTTCTTCAACAAGGTCCACAACCATTGTGGAAAATGATATGAAATCTCCTAAGTGTGGAGATAGCAACACAACCACCCAACCAATGACATCAAAAACCATGATCATGACATACTTGGTATCATTGCAAGAGATCATAAACAAACAAGGTGAAGACTTATGGGCACTTGCAACTGAGAATGTCACACTAAGAGTAGTTGTGGTTGAGAATGAGAATCTCAAGAGGACACTTGAGATTCAAACAACACATTTGATGCAACTTGAAGAGGAAGTCAAGGAATATAAACTCTATCTTGTGGATTTGAATGCTTTGAAGGAGCGCATGAGCAAAATAGAGTATGACCATGTATTGAAAGAGAAGAAATTTGACAACATGAGCCGGTATGTATGTGACATGAAAAATGTATGCACAAATAAGTCTTGGGCTGATGTATGTGGTAACAATGTGGTTCATAATTCCTCACTCATGCAAGCTATGGTTCAAACAAAGAATGTTGAGAATGTGGATGTGGAGGAGTTGAAGGAATAGGAGAGACATTTGAAGAACGTTGTTATTCCTAGAATTCCTAAAGAGAAGTTAGAGACACCTCCTTCTCTTTCTATTGTTATTGAAGATTTCTTCAAAACCCACTTTGACATGTCTGGAGTTATGGTCTATGGAGCACATAGAGTGGGTAAGCAAGGAGCTCCTTGCTTGGGAGAACGGCCAATTGTATGCACCATGCCAGACGAGACCAAATGAAAGATTATCCTTGATAATATTTGAATCAATTTTAGGTATACAAAATGTTTTGTATGTGAAGATTGCATTATTAAGCAACAAAATATGCGTCGCAAGGCATATGAGGAAAAGAATAAGAAAAACAAGGAGATGTCTCACGAAGAAAATGTGCCCAAGGAGGAGGCAAGTCCCTCGAGCAAATAGGGATGCGTGACCTATGAGACCGAGTTACAAATGAAAATATGATTTTGGAATTATAATGGATACCCATGGAATGGGGGTGTTGGCATTGATGAAAATATGATTTTGGAATTATAATGGATACCCATTCCATGGATACCCATGGAATGGGGGTGTTGGCATTGATGAACTAATAAGCAACGCCAATGTTGTACTTCTTATTAAAACTTGGGAGCATGATACACAGAGGATTAACGGCTTGGAGGATTACAATGTACATTCATTGATGTGGTCAAATAATCTCAAGCAACGAAGAGGGCAAGGAGGGTAGCAAGTATGGTTAAGAAAGGATTGGGAGATTTTCTATCAATTGTGAAAGATGACAAGTACAAATGTTTTGTATAGCTGAAAATTATGACACCAAAAAGAGCACCCATTTTTGTAGCCAGTTGCTACATTCCTCATCATGATTCCCCCTTTTATGCTTGTATGGATAGAGATCAACCATTTTTTTATTTGAAAGAGGACATTGCTTATTTCAAAGGTGAAGGTGATGTTATTGTATTTGGGGATATGAATGCTCGCACAAAAACATTGCAACATGATACTCAAAAATTTGATATACCATATATTTCAAGGGAGTTGGAAGAAGTTCACTTGTATGATCGTACTTCAATGGATGAGAAAGAGCTAGATCACCATGGAGAGTTACTTTTACACATATGTAATAGCATGGGTATGCTCATTGCAAATGGTGTATCTTTGTGGGGAGGAACCAATGGATTTACAAGTAGGAAACATAATGGGGATAGTGTGATTGACTATATACTACTCTCTAAAGCTATCATGTATTGCATAAAGAGTTTTATGTTTGGCTGATGGACCCCAAAATTAGACCATCGGACTTATGTATTGACCTTTTCATGTGGAGAAGCAACTAAGCATGATAATCTTAGCCAAAGGGAAGAGAAATTATCACTATGTATGGATTTCAAACGGACACCAATGTACATTGAAATGGTTGAGCAAAAGTTATGGATGACAAAGCTTCAATATGACGCACCATTGAAAACTAAATGGGAAGCTTTCAAGAAAGTTATTTGTTCTTGTGCCGAAGAATGTTGTGCCATAAAGCAACTCCATGGTATCAACAAAAATAGATCACGTAAAAGGTGGTTTGATAAAGAATGTCAAGATGCTCAAAAGTCCTTGATAAAGCTTGATGCAACTATGGACAAAGACAACTATCAAAGTCATTTGCATACATACAAGGCATTGATTCAAAAGAAGAGAAGAAGATGGGAAGTAAAGCAACAACTTTTTCAAGTCCAAGAAAAGGCACATGCATGTGAAAGATTTTGGAGAAACTTGAGAGGCAAGTGGATTAAGAATTTTGGTAACTTGAGTCTTGTGGATGTGTACACACATTGTAGGCCATTATATGAGCAAACAAATGCTGAAAAAATACCATTGTATGGTTCACTCCCATGTATTCCCTCTTTTTTTACTATTGAGAATGTATGCGGTGGGCTTGAAAAGTTGGCCACTCACGCAAAGCAGGAGATCTTCAAAGTATCAAGCCAGAGAGGATCAAATGGACGGGAGATTTTACCCATGAGTGGATGTGTGATATGTTCAACCTTGCACTTCAACATGGTATGCTTTATGATTGGAGTACTAATTGGGTTAAGCCTTTGCATAAAGGAGGGGATGTAGAGAATGTAAACAACTACCGGACTATAATGATTGGGTCTCTTATGGCAAAGTTGTTTGGATGCATAATGGAGATGAAATTGAGTGATTGGGCTGAAGAGAATGATAAGTGTGCAAAAGGACAAGCGGGTTTTTGTCAAAGTCATAGCACCATTGATCATCTTGTTACTCTTCGTGTTCTCATGGAGAAAAGTAGGCTTAAAGGCAAGCAGTTGTATTGTTGTTTTGTGGACTTTAAGAAAGCCTTTGATATGATTCCACGTAACAATTTATGGAGATGAATGGAAGAACTCCAAGTGCCAAGTGAGTTTATACTTGTGGTTTCTCAAATCTATGAGAAGATGATTTGTCAATTGCGCATGGGAAGAGGAATTTCAAAAAAAATTGTAAGAACTATTGGGGTTAAACAAGGATGTCCGTTGTCACCAAATCTCTTTGGTCTATGCATTGATCAATTGGAACAAATGGTACTTGACTTTATGCAAGAAGAAGGCATTGAAGAGGTCACTATTTATAATGTGGTAATCATGCTTTTGTTGTATGCGAATGATGTAGTGCTTCTAGCATACACTTTAGAAGATGTACAAAAGCTTATGCTTGTCCTTGAGAACTTTTTCTTGCATAGTGGGTTGATTGTAAATGAATGCAAAACAAAGGTTATGCTTGTGAAAACCAACCATAAGAAGAAGCCATGCATTGTGTACAACAATGAGACACTTGAAGTTGTTGAGATCTTTAAGTATCTTGGCCTTGAGGTTCCGTCCAATCACAAGTGGCATGAAAGTGCTATGCATCATTTGGAAGCAGGAAAGAGAGAAATTATGTATTTGAGAACATGTGTAATGTGAAAAATGTCAAGTGTTGGATTCTCAAGAAGTACCTTTTTGATGCATTGGTGACACCGGTTCTTCTTTATGGAGTTGAAGTGTGGGGAGGGAGCATCTCAAATTCTACTTAGAAAGAATTTAAGAATGTCAAAAAGCATTTTCTTGAAGCTATCCTCGCAGGAAGAGTGTGCGAGTACAAGTGCAAGAGCAGAGAGAGAGAGACCTGCTTTGGGTGGAGCGCACAACAACATTATCCTGTTGTGCAGCTCCTTATTCTGCTGTATTAAAGAATAAGTGTATACATGGTTGAGTTAGTAGATGGGTTAGTAGTAAGTGGGATGTTTGGCCAATTGGCCTGAATCCCAACAAACTCCCACTTGAAGGCCAACGCAGCCCAAGTGACTTGGTATGTACAACCATGAAGCAATTTAGTGGCTTTAATCTGTACCCATCAACTCGCTGCAATGTGTAAACAGCTCCAAAGCTAAGCCTTTTGTCAAAGCATCTGCTGGGTTGTCGTCAGTGTGTACCTTGACCAAATCAACGAGCTTTTTGGCCAAGAAATCTCTCACGAGATGATACCTGACTTCAATGTGTTTCGATTTTGAGTGAAACACGGGATTCTTTGCCAATGCAAGAGCACTCTAACTATCACAATATATCACTGGAGTCTCATCAATGCCAAGATTTCTGACCAAGTGAGATAATCATACAGCCTCTTTACTTGCATCCAACAGTGCCACGTACTTTGCTTCCGTAGTGGAAGACGACGTACAATCTTGAAGACATGATTTCCAAGATATTGCTACTCCAGCAAATATGAAGACATAGTCAGATGTCGATCTCCTATTGTCGACACAACCCGCATAGTCTGCATCCGCATAACCCATGATGGATGCATCATTGTTCCTGAAGCGTAAACACCTACCGATCGTACCTTTGAGGTACCTAAGAATGTGCTTCACTGCTTCCCAATGCTTGCTGCCAGGATTTGCCATATATCGGCTCACCACTCCCACTGCAAAAGCAATGGCTGGTCTTGTGGCCACCATAGCATACATGAGACTGCCCACTGCCGAAGAATATGGTACCTAGCCATTTCAGCTCACTCAGCATCAGATTTGGGTGCATCTTCCTTGCTGAGTTTCAAGAATACCTGCATTGAGGTACTCAATGCTTTTTCCCCCTGCATATTGAAACGCTGCAAAACTTTCTCAATGTATGTTTCCTAAGATAACTCAAGAATACGACATTTGCGATCTCTTTTGATTGGCATGCCGAGAAAGTGTGTAGCATCCCCCAAATCTTTCATTGCAAAATTATTGCTACGTGTTTTCTTCAAGTTGGAATTTTTTCAATGAATTTCCCAGCTATAAGCATGTCATCAATATACAAAACTAGAATGATCATCGAACCATCATCTAGATTTCTTGTGTACAAAGCAGTGATCCTCTCTGCTCCTTTATATCCTTGAAACATCATACATGCATCCAATTTTTGATACCACTTCCTTGAACCTTGCTTTAAGCCATAGAGTGCCTTTTTTAGCTTACATACTAGCTCCTCATAAGATGCGTTCTCCTGAACAAACCCTTCAGGCTACTGCATGTAAAAATCCTCATTGAGATCCCCATGAAGAAATGTTGTCTTCACATCCATTTGGACAAGTTCCATGTCCTCAATCCCTACAAGACCAAGTACAGTTCTAAGCATTTTCATCTTGACCACAAGTGAGAAGATTTCATCAAAATCAACTCCCTTTTGTTGTTTAAACCCTTTGGTTACAAGTCTAGCATTGTACTTTGGATTTGGATCACCTGAGGTAAATTTCTTCTTGTAAACCCATTTGCAAGGTAAAGCTTTTGCATCATTTGGCAGTTCTACCAAGTCCCAAGTGTCATTAGCCAAAATCGAGTTATACTCAGATTCCATAGCCTGTTCCCACTTCACCACATCATCAGTCATCATGCTTCTTGGTAGCAGCTTGGCTCACCGCAATCGGTAAACATGATGTAATCAAGACCTGTCTCAAAATGCGCAGGTGCATGAGAGACTCTAGTAGACCGTCTCACTCCTTGACCATTGCTATCCGCTCCCTTAGGAGCATTGCTGGTGGAAAGTACATCACTAGCCCACTGAGTTGATTTCACTGTCTCTGAGGCAACATCCTCAAAAGTGACTCTTCAAATTTCTATTTCCTTCATAGGTCGTTTATGCATCTTCGACTCATTGAAGATCACATCTGAACTATGGATGAATCGACGAGATTTCGAGTGCCAGAGACGATATCCCATCTCTCCATCTGCACCATATCCAATGAAAACACATTTGTGTGACTTTGGCTCTAACTTTTGTCAAAGTTGTTTAGGCACGTGAGCATAAGCTTCACAACGAGAAACACGTAGATGGTCATAGTGGGGCTTATGTTTAGACCATAATTCTTTTGGAATCTCATAATTCAATGGCGTACTAGGCGAACGATTTATAATGTGCACTACGGTCAAGATGGCTTCTGCCCAAAAGCCTTGTGTGAGATTTTCCCTAGAAAGCATGGCCGTGACTCTTTCCTGAATCGTATGATTCATGCGCTCAGCAACTCCATTTTGAGCTGGTGTATATGGTGCAGTAAACTGCCTTTTAATCCCCCTTTTAGCACAGAAATTGTCAAACTCCTTAGAGACATACTCTCCACCATTGTCAGTCCTCAACCTCTTGAGTTTCTTGCCACACTGATTCTCAGTGAGTGCTAAAAAAAATTGGAACACAGGAAGAAATTGATCCTTATGTTTCAAAGGATATGCCCACACCTTTCGAGTAGAGTCATCGATGAATGTCACAAAATAGCTGGGCCCCCTAGAGATTTGGTTGACATAGGACCACAAACATCACTATGCACTAAATCTAGAGGTTCAGCTCGCTTTTGACCCAATGGTAAGTGCACGGACCTAGTCTGTTTTCCATAGATACAGTGCTCACAAACAGAAAAGTCGACATAAAACAAGACACGTAAGTAGCCAAAACGAGTCAGAGTTCTCATTCCTTTTTGGCTAATATGACTTAGTCGGCAATGCCACAACTCAGTAGATGGCACCTCGGCTATAGATATGTAATCATGACCAACATCTGACACATGCATAGAATACAAGGTACCACGCTTATGACCTCTGAGTACAACAAGATTACCTTTGTGTACTATCCACAAACCATTGCCAAATGTGGTTCTGTAGCCCAAATCATCAAGCTGACCAACAGAAATCAAGCTTTTAGTCAACTTGGGCACATGTTTGACATTACATAAAGTAAATTGCGTGCCATTTCTTAGATGCAATTTGACGTTTCCGACACCCTCAATGTCTAGTTCATAAGCATCACCAAGTCTCACTTTGCCACAAGAGTGAGAATAAGTAGAGAACCACTCTCTATATGGTGTCACATGGAAACTCGCACTAGAATCTACTATCCAATTTTGTGCATACTACGCATCTTCTGTAACATGAGCCTCGACAGGTAGATTTGTTGTGAAGACCAATTGTTAACCCTCACGGCTCATGGACACCCCATCACCTACGACGGACGTGTATTATGTATTTGGTAGAGTCAGGTACCGTGCTTGTCGGACCAATAGGAAAAGGGTAAGAGTGATCGCCGATGAGAGGCGCACTCTAACTGGGACATTCAAGGGATTAGTTGGCTAGGCATGGGCGCCCAAGTGTGAATGGGGTGCGCTCATATAAAAGCCAACTAAACCTAAAATTCACTCATTCTCTCATTTGTGCAATAGAAGAGTGCTCTTGCTCCATCTCCATCTCCATCTTCTTCTTCTTCACCTCCTCGTGTGTGTGTGTGTGTATGTGAGAGAGAGAGAGAGAGAGGGAGAGTGTGTGTGCGATCAAGCATTACGAAGGCACGACGGCGGCGAAGAGGTTGAGCGCGGCACGGCTGTAGCTTCTTCTTCATCGCGGCGAGGAATCCACCACGAAGGCGAGCGTAGAGCGGTGAGTGACACACCCTTTGCTCTCTTGATCTTGCTAGATTAGTCTTGTTGTGTGCTTGGAGCCATTTGTGGCTAGCACACGGTGTATTGGCAAGTCCCTTGCTTTGACAGTGCGGCAAGGAGTGCACATTTTTGGCGCCGCTGCCGGGGAATCGCCCTGCACTAAGCCCAAGAGGCACTTTGTGCTTCTCCTATGAGTTGTTTGTAGTAGGAAAGAAGAGGAAGAGGAAGAGGAATGAGTTGTTTTTCTGTAAGTTGTTAATTTCTGTGTTGTCTGCAAGTTCTGTGATTTCTGCATAATGTTGTGTTTTTTGTTTGCACACAGTCTTTGCACAATTAGTAGTCGTTAGCTTGTTTGCAGTGAATGAATAAGTAGGAAGGCAGTTAGCAATTTCTATTTGCACACAGTTTCTGTCAAGGTTTGGCTGCACACAGTCTTTGCACAGTAAGGTAGTGAGAGTGACTGGGGGGCTACACTAAAACTTTAACCGAAAATATTTAAGCGTGAGTGACTGGGGGGCTACACTAAAATTTTGATCGGGATAGGGATCATTTTCCCAAGCCCAAGCCCAAGCCCAGACCTCAGCCCTCAGTCTTATGATATATACTAGACTCACTCTTATATATATATACCCTACCCCTTCAAGAGGGAATGAGAGCATGTGGGGCAAGTCCTCCACTCTCCTCCCTTCTCTTCCCACTTGCACCCTTAGACTTTCTAATTTGGGCCTAGTTCCCTACTAGAAATTGACGGTTTTAGGGTTTCCGAGGGCATAAAGTGACCAAACGGAGGGCTGTAAAGCACGGCATGTCCCTCTGACCGAGACGCTCGTTTTAAGCTATCATACGTTCTATTCTATAGCTGGGTCAGAACAAAAGGACCAAAAAATCAAAAAATAAATAAATAAGAAAAGACTTGGGTTGCAAAACACCCAAAATTACTAGGTGAGCAGCTTTCACGGGCCCTCACTGACACTTCTAGGGGATCCAAGTCATATGAACCTACGCTCTGGACGAGTGTTAGAGCACGAGCATATTGGTAGTGCCTCCATTTACGCGGGCACCCATTATTCCTCCACCCTAGGTTCTGGACCTTCGGTCGGGACTCAAGGTAGCGCGACCCAAGATCCTCATATCGCGTCTAGTGATTCTTCCTCTGACTACGAAGTCATGGAGGGGTATCCTACACCAAACCCTGATAGTTCAAGTCAAGACATGCATGCCATGGGCCCACGGCCCGGGTCCAGCGTGTTTAGCCTCTTAAAAGAGACCCTTAGTAGAGCTACTCGCTCTGAACATGCGGTTAATGAAATAAATGAAGGGAGTGGGGAAGTAAATTCGTCATTCATGCCTAAAATGGACCCTATGCTTCTTGAGAGTGTGTTGCACCTCTTGATCCTTTAGGACTATCTCCCTCTGAGGTTTTACTACCCGATGGTAGGAGTCTTGCCGAAGTACAAGAGATCGAACACGGAGGGGCAAGCTATGGGGAGCAATAATGCTTCCACTTCAAGGGAAACCTCCAGCACGCCAGGCCTAGATGGGATATTCCTAAACGAAAATTGGGAGTATGACCTACAAGCAGAAGCTTTAACTGATCGGTACACAGGACACACCTATCATGTGGGTTGGTTAGATGTTCTACATTCCACATCGGGTGCTACTAGCACAGATGAGCAACAACAGAAAGTCTGTGATGTCCTCCATAGGATTGTCGAGTTAGAAAGACAAAACACAGGGATCAACATGCCTTCAACAGGCCTAATGAGATTCTTGGATACGGGAAAGGCCAACCAACCAACCCTGTCACAAATGGAGACTCCCTCAGTGAGCCCCATTGATCCTCCATATGTTGTTTCGCCAGGAGCCTCAGTACAATCTGAGCCCACAAGTGGTAGCTTTACCTTCCCAGATCTAGCTCATCTTTCTCTTAATGACACTACGGCTACCATGCAAATCCCAATGGTGAGCATGACAGGAAGTACACCATGGAGTTCATTTGTTAACACTGCGCCGATTCCTAGTAGCAAAGTGCCCCCAACTATACCTACATGTATGTATCAATCATGTGCACCTGTCGTACCTCAGCCTCATGTAGCTCCTACACCTCTGATTATTCCAAGAGCTTACAATCCACAATGGAATTATCCAAGCTCTTATACAAGTGGAGCCATGCCATTTAATAATAACATGCCATATCAGGCACCCCCTATGCCTAGGGCCACGCCTGTAAACTTTGGACCACCGTCTGGTACACCACCATACGAAATTTGGGACCCAAGAGCCGCGCGTATGCCAAGGCCAAGGCCAACTCCCATCTCACATGTGGTTCCAGGATCACATACACCCATTATACCTGCTTAAATAGGAGATTTGGCAGCATTTGCTCAAACTATCGGTCGCTCTATTGCGGAAAACATGCGTAGTGCACCTGATAGAGAGCCTAGGAGCAAGGCAGTTCAAGTAGCTAAGCTCACACAGAAATTCAGTGGAGACGGAGATGCTAGAAAGCATATGGAAGTCTTTGAACATGTGTGCAATTCCTTGGAAGAGCACAATGAGCTACATAAGTGTAAGGCTTTGAGTTTGACCCTAAGCGGAAAGGCTGGAGATTGGTATAGAACCTTAAGAGTAGAAGAGAAAACGATCTACTCTACTCTTAGGAGACTGTTCTTAAAAGAATACATACGAGAGGGAGTACTTTGGGGTGTAGCCTCTCAGCTCCAGAAAGCCCAACGAGAAGAAGGTGAATCCGTGAGAGACTTCATTAGTCGCCTAAAGAATTTGAATTCTCGATGCAATCCAAACGAGCGATTCAACAACAACCAATTGCTCGATAGATTCATTAGGGGACTACGACATGAAAGTATCTATAATGGCCTAGTCATTAGAGGTATCACTACTTGGGAAGTAGTCACCATGAATGCAATCCAATTGGAGGATAATTTAATGATTGCAAGAGAAAGAGTGTCTGCCGAGCCGAAGTCAAGTAGCTCGCAAGCATCAGGGCATAAGCCAATGAAGATAAAGCCAATCGTGAAAGAGCAAACGATATCTGAGATGACTTTGGCAGATCTCACCAAGGCCATCCAAGAAAGCCTTAGGGGTAATCGTGCTCCACAAAACACTCACATGTATCCAAGAAGGGAGCAACAATGGTGCTCAATTTTCTTGGGCCCACATACTACGAGTGAATGCCCTACTTTCAGAGTAAAGTTTGACGGGACTTGTAACGCGTGTGGTAGGTATGGCCATCAAGCGAAGGATTGCCTAATGCTTAAACGCATCATGGAAAATAGACCGCCTATAGCTTGGGCAGACTCACCTCGAATTCCTGCATTGATGCCTACCCCACCCATGGAGCAACAATTGCCATTACAGCACATGGTCCCTAGAACCCAAAATGTGGGCCAAACCACACCGTTTCCACCTCCAGTGCTAGGACCGCAACCCCCTCATCCAAGAGTTACACCTATGAACCAAATAGGTTGCGAGTCATCTAGTACTTATGTAGATTGCGAAGGGGACATAGACCCTAGTATCACCTATGGAGTCGACATGCTTGAGGAGTGTCCCATGTACTATATGGAAGACCATTGGGGACAAATCAAACCGGTATATCAAGCTACTGCACTAGCAGCAAGAGGCCAAAACATTAATAGTTTTGCCAGGAGGCCACCTCTTCAGTGCTACGAATGTGGTGGACCACATCGAGTAGCTGAGTGCCCCATTAGAATGCAAAAGAATGCTGCACTAATGCAAACAAGTCAAGGGAGTGCATTGGCAATGCCAATACTCATTTGTAATCGTTGTGGCATAGATCATTTGATCGCACAGTGTCCTAACAATCCAAATGCACCAAAAATCACACCATTGAACTTAATAGAGATTGATGGGACACCACCAACTATAAACATAGCACCAGTGAATGCACTCACATGATCGATGCTCCAAAAGCAAAATTACATCCTCGAAGAGAGAGATGCTGCATCCATTAGCCGAGCGAGAAAGAAGAAAACACGAAGAAAGAAATCCCTTAATGCTTCTAGCTCAAAACCTAGTTCAAAGACTAACATAGGGACAAGAGAGGATCCCGTGTATATGAATGACCCTGAGGATGACTCAGATTCGATAGAGACCACAGAGACCAAAACTATTACTACAAAGGAAAAAGCCAGTGAGGAGGATCACGAGAGGGAATTACGACGAACACCAAAAGAGTATTCAAAGTTAAACCACCCAGTTGCGAACCCCCAAGATAAGCCACGAGAGACGAAAAATGAGGATTGCAAGAGAAAGATTGGAACCTATCCAAACCCAACAGTGGAAATTGAACGAGTCCAACAACTGAGGGGTTTGGTGGAAGAAACTCAACGAACATTGGAACCTAAACCCAAACATATCCAGATGTCGGACACAGTGTTTCCCACAAAAGTTCAACCTCACAAGAACTACAGGCCGTTAGCTATAGCTAGTATCATTCGGGAAGAGAGTGAGGGTAGGACATCTGAAAGTGGACACACACCTTTCCTACTAGAGAGAATGTTTGGTGAGGAATGCCCGACCCCCTTGAGGAAGTGGAGATTCCATCTTCACCATTCTCTTGTCAGGGTCCTACGTCCCACAAGATGCCATTAAATGTTGCCAAATTGATGGATTTCATGTCTTCAGAAGTTAGAACCACCATCATGTCCAAACTATATAAAGACCCCGAGCTAGTCTCAGCTCTTCGAGCCTTCCTCAATGGAGAATTACAGGCCGGATTACCACAATTTGCACATATGAACAAACCTGACTGGGTAATGAATGATGAGGAACATTTAGCACCACCATCTGACCTAGCGGGACATGAATCTGTAATTGAAGTACCCGTTAACAAGTTGGGGCAATACTTTGAAGGTGATGAATCTAATGCTACTCTGCCAATCACTACTAAAGGATTAATTGTAAAGGGAGTCCTTGACGGTGGTGCGGGAGTCAGCATGGTGACAAAGAGTTGTTGGGAGTCTATGGGGCGACCTCACCTTGAAGCCACAAGCGTAGTGGTAAAAATGGCTAATGGATCTATTGTTACGCCTATTGGAATGCTTAAGGATCTCAGGATCAAGGTCTTGGGACACAAGGTAAGGCAGACTTTCATTGTTATGGATTTTTCCAAGCATCCTATGTCATTTGAGATGATCTTAGGGCATCCATTCATGAGGGAAGCAAAAATGGTGCATGACTGGTCCAAAAACCACGTCTACTTACAGTTCCAAGACTCTATCATTTGAGTTGATCTTTTAAGTGGTCGAACGCATCCTCTAGGAAATAAATTCATCATTGATAATCGACCAGACACAACAATTCACTCAGATCCATTATAGTATTGTTACACGTGTAACGAAGACACGGATATTGGGGAGAACTCTCCTTATATGGATATCCTACCCGGAATGGCTGAGTCAGACAATGTTGATTGGGTGCACCTAGCGGAAACTATAGATACATGGGGGAGCTAGAGGAACAACCTGGGTAACACCAGATGGGGAAGAGATACCACACATTGCACCAGTAAACATGTTAGGTGTAGCGCATGTAACATCCGATGATAAGAAAGAGGCACACCTACCTGAGAGTGAAACCGATGATTCCTCAAAGGCTTCAGGCCAATACACATCAGAAACGGAATCTCAGGGAGAAATGGATTCAAAACCTGAGGAAACATCGAGTGAGCCAAGTATAGAAACTGAACACTCAAGGTCTAGTACGACCATCTATGGTAATTTATATGAGAGTGAAGAAGATACAAGCGAAGACCTATCAAGCGAGTCGAGTTCAAACATTTACCAAAATCAAAACCTTAATAAGAAACAAAGGTCATATAAGAGACGACGATATCGAGCAAATGTGAGAGCTAGGATAAACAAGGAAAGATCTACTGCAGAATGGCTTAGCTATCTAGGGGCATGTGATGCTCATCGAAAGCTAGTAGACAATTGGGGTGAACATCTCCAGAGTGTCATGTGGTGCAGCCCGCGACCCATTGACCTCGCTCAATTGGAGGTTACAGAGCCGAAATTGAGTCGAACTATAAGAAGACGTCAAAACCGAGAGTTAGCACAACAACAAAAGGAGGCAGAACTAAAAGAAAGGTCTCCGTCAGGACAAGAGCCTGCTGACTTACATACAGCTCCTGAACATTTTAAATCTTATACCACGGGGGAGCGAAAGGTTGTGTATGCCAAAGCCCAACGAATACCTACCAATGGAAGCAGTGGAGTCTATGATGGTCCAGCGGTAGTTAAAGAGATAGAATTAGCAAAACCAGGTGAGGAGTCTAAACCAGTCTTTATTGCTCAAGACCTTACCGAAACTGAAGAGGCTGTACTTAAGGAGCTCCTCAAGGAATACAAGGATATCTTTGCTTGGACATATCATGACATGAAGGGCATTCCACCTTCTGTGGTGCAACATACAATTCCCATGATCAACACTGCTAAACCCGTCCAGCAACGACCCTATCCAATGAATCCTAAGTACGCCAAAATTGTACAAGAGGAGATTGAAAAACTTATCCAATGTGGATTCATATACCCTATTGAGCACTCAGAATGGGTTTCTCCAATAATCATTGTGCCAAAAAAGAATGGGAAACTAAGAGTGTGCATGGACCTCAAGAAAGTTAATGCAGCCACTAGGAGTGATCATTATCCCTTGCCATATTCAGAACATGTGCTTGAAAGAGTTGCGGGCAAGGAAGCTTATAGCTTTTTAGATGGGTACTCTGGTTACAATCAAATCACAATTGCATTAGAGGACCGAGCTAAAACTGCTTTTATCACAGAGTTTGGAGTGTTTGCATTTCGTGTTATTGCTTTTGGCTTAACAAATGCCCCTGCTACATTCCAACGATTAATAAACACTATGTTTAAAGAATTTCTAAGGGAGTTTTGTGAAGCTTTCCTAGACGACCTTTGTGTTTATTCTTCTTGGGAGAAGCATTTATTATATCTACGAAAAATATTTGAAAGGTGCAGATTTTATCGCATCTCATTGAACCCTTTCAAATGCCAATTTTGGGTTAAGCATGGAGTCATTCTAGGGCATATAGTGTCCAAGAACGGGATATCCACAGATGAGAGTAAGATTAAAGCCATTGCCGATTTGCCACCACCTACTAACTATAAAGGAGTTCAAAGATTTATGGGCCATGTTGGTTATTATCGAAGGTTTATTTTAAACTTTGTTGAGATAGCGCGTCCATTGTACAAGCTTCTTATCGAGTTTCACTGGACGAAAGAATGTCATCAATCTTATGAGTTATTAAAGAAGGCCCTAACAAGTGCTCCAATCCTGCGAACACCTGATTGGAATGTACCTTTTCATGTGCATATTGATGCATCAAATTTTTCTATTGGGTGTGTTCTAACTCAACCAGGAGAACATAAATTGGACTACCCTATTAGCTTTGCAAGTCGCCAATTAAATGATGCCGAGATGAACTACACTACTACAGAGCACGAAGGTCTAGCTATGATTTACGCAGTAAAGAAATTTCGCTATTACCTTCTTGCTACCAAGTTTGTGTTTTATGTTGATCATCAAGCATTGCTATATTTGGTAAACAAGCCGTGTTCCACAGGTCGAATTACACGATGGTTGTTAATTCTTCTTGAGTTTGACTTCACCGTTGTTGTGAGGCCTGGGAGGAAACATGTCATGGCGGATCATTTATCTCGTATCCCTAATGGCGAAGCTCCTACGGGGGTTGATGATGAATTGCCTGATACTCCTTTGTTGATTGTTGAGACAATGCCTGAATGGAGTGAAAAGATTGTTAACTTCTTAGTTAATGGTTTTCCATCCAAAGAACTGCGAAAAGATATAGCTTGAAAATTAATCAAGGAATGCGAACCTTATTGCTTACTGGCTGGAACTCTCTATAAGAGAGGAAAAGATGATGTTCTTAGACGCTGTGCCCGCGAGGATGAGTATTTATATATTCTGCAAGAGGCACACATGGACGTAGCTGGTGGTCACTTTTCAGGAAAGTTGACTGCCCGAAAGATCTTACAGTCAGGCTATTGGTGGCCCACTCTGTTTAAGGATGCATCACTTTTTGCAAAGGGATGTGATGAATGCCAACTCTTCAACAAGCCACAAAGAAGGGATAGGATGCCTCTACATCCCATCAAGGTAACCCAACCATTTGAAAAGTGGGACTTAGACTTTGTAGGACCGATTAGTCCGGCTGCACGTAACACGCAATCACGATATATCATTGTCGCTACCTACTATGTAACCAAATGGGCTGAAGCAAAAGCAACACGAAAGGCGGATGCAAAAACAACAGCTAAGTTCCTCTTTGAGAACATTATCACACGTTTTGGATGCCCCTTTGAACTTGTGAATGACAATGGAACTCATTTTATAAATGAAGTAATAAAAGAACTCACATCAAACTTCATGATATCTCACCACAAGTCTACACCCTATTATCCCCAAGCAAATGGCCAAGCTGAGAGTACCAACAAAACTCTCATCTCCATTTTGACAAAGACAGTCGAGGCTCATCGCATTGATTGGGACCTAAAGCTTACATCAGCTTTATGGGCTTATCGTACTGCGTATAAAGTTGCTATTAATTGCACACCGTTTAAGATGGTGTATGGCCAAGAAGCAGTTATGCCATGGGAGTTTGTCATTCCTAGTCTTCGAGTAGCTTCTCAAGAAGGTTGGGATGGTAACCCCTTAGTGGATCGATTATATATCCTCGAAAGGCTAGATGAAGAAAGGCAATTAGCTGTGCGAAATTCTCTAGTGGAGAAGGATAGGAGAAAGAAGTGGTTTGATAGCCATTTAAAGGATAAAGACATCAAGGTTGGTGATAAAGTTCTTATGTACGAGGTACGTAATGAAAAGAAGAAATTGAAATACGCTGGTAAGGGACCATATCGAGTGTGTGAAATTACTTTGCAAGGTACCATTCGTGTGGAGACTCTAGATGGAGTTGAAACCATTGGATTCCTTAATGGGAGTAAATTCAAAAGATATTATGATCCTCTAAGCCAGGAAGAGTTGCAAGCCATTAATCAATAGAAGGCTGCCAAGGAACAAGCAGAGCTTTAAAAAATCCAAGCAAGAGTTGAGGCTCGAGAACGACAACAACGTCTTAGACGCCAACGAGAGGCTAATCTGGGAATCACGCAAGCATTTTTTGAGGACACAGATGACGACTCATTAGAATCTGATCCACCCCTACGATACCCAATTGAGCTAAATAGCCCCTATGGGAAAGTACTATACAATGCCTTATTAGATACGGGAGCTAAACACAATTTGTTATCCTATCGAGTTTGGTGTCAATTAGGGAAACCGACCCTATCCCCGAGTACGATGCAAGTCAAGGGTATTAATAAAAAGAAAACTGCTATTCTTGGAGTCCTTCAGACCCCTGTTGTCTATAACAATGGAAGCATAGTGCAGAGGTTTCTAGTCATGCCCGCAGGAGCTATGGAAGGCAACGTAAACCTGGGACGCACGTGGATGTTGGCAACCAAATGCACTATTGATTGGGATATTGGTAGTGTCACGACGCGACCACCGACTCTTACCCCTATCATTCAAGCAAAGTTACCTACGTTGCAAACTCTAGCAAAGTTGAAGGATAGCCAACATTCACAAGCCAAGGTGGTTAACTCGTCTTTGCTGGCTACCCATGAATCTAGCACTTCAACACTTGTAGTTGCAGCAAGCAATAATATTGCAAGTACTCAACCTGCACGACCTAAGAGTACATATCAATGGGTCCCCAAGGCCTTACTTCCAACTACCTCAACCCTCCCATCCATTCCAAGAAAAAATTTCCCGGGAAAACCAAGAGCGCGCCCTAGGAGAGTCAAGACCAAATCACGATGGATTCCAAAACAACTATTAGAAGCCCAAGGCTACTATGATGGAAATGAGCAAATTTGGGTACCTAAACGTAAAATGCGTCCTTCCCTATCGACAACAAACCCCTATGAGTCAAACAGTGTAACACTAAAGCCAATGGCAGACCGTGGGAAGGGAAAGATCACAGAATGCTACACACCTAGTCCAGAGCTAGTTTGGGCTCCAAGGCAAAACCAATTTATTCCACCTAGCTCAGGAAGGGGGGAGTTCCATAAAGCTTCTAGCTCCTCATGTAATACATCCATAGAGGTAAACGCTTCTACACATCCTCCATCTATAGTAGTGGACCTCCATGAAGCTACAAAAGAATCCACACCTCCCAGTGTTCAAGAATCACCTGATGAACCACTTCAAGTTCGATCCTGGGAGAGTACCTTACCACCCTTGAAACTTGACGAGGCACCTAGGGTAATAGAAAACTACTGGCAAAAATCCTCACCTATTACCCACTGGAACGATTGGTTACAAAGGGTGACGACATCATTTCAAACGGTATGATCTACCCAAGGAAGAGGGGAGTGTTTGTGGACATCCATCATTCACTTGCTTCCCTCTCAACCTTTCTCCCTGACCTCTTAATCTCCGATCTTAGGGAATGTATATATAAAGCCTTATACTCACAAAAACAAGATAAAAAAGTAAGAGAGCAAGAGCATAACACAAATCATAAAGACAAATTATGCACAAGAACACGACCCTTGTAATATTTGCACTCTAACCATCATCTATTTGCGTGTATAGATATGGCTAGTACGCTAGAGTCATCCACTCCTGCCTTGGGTGAGAGGTACCCTCGTTACTTTTCACAAATATTTCACATGGTCTTTCTAGTGCTTGCATGTGAATGGGATTTGATAGGTACGCTAGCATGTGAGAGGAATTTTGAAGAGTTAGAATGGCTGATACGTCTCTTGACCACGTCTGATCCATACTTAGTAGAGAGCGTTTCTCCAATTGCACAAGCCTACCCTTTTGACCAAGATGACTATAGGCGTCTAGTGACCTTCTTAGTAAACATGGGCACCTATGATGAAGAAGAAAATTTACACGACTACACGGATGGAACATATGGTCTCATGGATGATGACTTTGTTTATCTCGACGACGAAGATAGGGGTTTCGCCTTAGGGTTTCCCCCCAACCTCTACAATATCCTATTCCCTTGACTCTCTAGGGGGAGTGCAAATAATTACGTTAGGGTTCCTTATGTTTTTTGTTGTGTTCAATAAGTGTTGGTACCTTTTTCCACTAATGTGCCTCCTGGAGGTATTCCTTTTGTTTCCTAGTGTGTACAAGAGCGTGTTGCTATTGGTAGGATTTGGACCTTCATGGAATCTTTATCTCGACTCACTCTTCAAATCAAGCGCGACCATCGACACAAACAGGTGTTTCTTGTCCATTAGCATTGCCCCTTATCTTTTTTGCATCTATGATTGTCAGCTTTAATTGTGATTGGTAGCCTAATATTCACCGCATTTGCTTAGTATCAAAAATTTAATTCAATGTAATTTTTTGTCATAATCACTTGTCTAGGTTTAAAAATCAAGCAGTCCGACAAACTAGTTTGACCAAGTTAGGTGTTAGAAATCTTCTCTTAATACCATGGGGAATGCCTTCCTAATAATTAATGGTTACTTAGGTTCTTAATCCGATTTAGGCAGCATTGTGTGAAATGTACTAGGGCTTTCTAGTGGGCTTGACCCTATTGACCTTTAGCTTAAGTATTATAAAGGAGTTTACTAGTGTGATGAGCCTGGGGAGGTGTATCAGTGTTATATGACCCCCCAAAGTTACAAAATTAAAATGCTGAAAATGAACAAACAAAAAATCAAAGTGCCACACTGTAAAATCTTAAGCTGGAAGAGAAATCTCAGCTTGATTTGGTACTTCACTCACATGTATTGCCTATGGTACTAGAGCCCTAGAGGTTCCCAGTATGGGCGCTTTTACTTGAAAAGCAAAAAACCCAAGGCATACAAAATAAGCACACACATCAAAATTGAATCACTGTGAAAAGACTTTGGGGGGTCAAAGAAAAAGTAATCAGTCAGGCGATGATTTCATGAGAAATTCCTTTTGTGGTAGCTTAACTACAAGGTCTTCTAGATATAGCCTCTAGTCAGCCCTCGAACATGAATACTTGGCTCTCGCGATTAAACATCTTAATTGACCACAGAAAATTAAGAAGCTTACCTATGGTATTAATATTCGATCTCTAGTGCCTTTCGACTGTCAAATTAGCGACCCCATACTTGTTTAATTTTTTACCTTTACATCTGTTTATGCATTTGATTACATTGCAATTTAATGTTCATTGCTGACAAATTGTTTGAAATTCTTTTACCAATCAAATTTGTCTACCTAAAACTGCATATGCCTTTTAATCACTTATGAGAATGCAATTACTGTGCCAATGTTTTTTGATTTTGCAGTGACTGAAGAAGGCTAAGGACATTCATCTCAAATGCTCTTCCACCTCGACGAACGAGCTTCAACTCAATAGCTTCCGAGGACGGAATCTACATCAGGAAGGGGGGCATGTTAACCCTCACGGCTCACGGACACCCCATCACCTACGACGCACATGTATTATGTATTTGGTAGAGTCAGGTACCGGGCTTGTCGGACCAATAGGAAAAGGGTAAGAGTGATCGCCCATGAGAGGCACACTCTAACTGGGACATTCAAGGGATTAGTTGGCTAAGCATGGGCGCCCAAGTGTGAATGGGGTGAGCTCATATAAAAGCCAACTAAACCTAAAATTCACTCATTCTCTCATTTGTGCAATAGAAGAGTGATCTTGCTCCATCTCCATCTCCATCTTCTTCTTCTTCACCTCCTCATGTGTGTGTGTGTGTGTACGTGAGAGAGAGAGAGAGAGGGAGAGTGTGTGTGTGCGATCGAGCATTACAAAGGCACGACGGCGGCGAAGCAGTTGAGCGCGGCACAACTGCAGCTTCTTCTTCATCGCGGCGAGGAATCCACCACGAAGGCGAGCGTAGAGCGGTGAGTGACACACCCTTTGCTCTCTTGAGCTTTCTAGATTAGTCTTGTTGTGTGCTTGGAGCCATTTGTGGCTCGCACACGGTGTATCGGCAAGTCCCTTGCTTCGACAGTGCGGCAAGGAGCGCACACCAATACATCAGAGGTAAGTGGCATAACAACCGCTGGAAGAGTCTCTACGGTAGGAGCATTAGAAGACTCTAGTACATTGATCTCCTCTAACTTTGCTTTGCCCTTGTTTGAATCATCAGACTTAGAAGTTTCACCGGATTGTTTATCCTTCTTGCTTTGCTGCCATTTCCTGCAATCCTTCTTCACATGCCCCTTTTTATGGCAATGATAGCACTTGACATTGCGTATAGAACCCCGAGACTTACAGCGTGAGCCCCCACGTTCCTTGCTTTTGGCACAACTTTGAGTGCGACCTCTCTGTCTATCACTAGCAACATACGCATCACCATCCTTCTTGCCTTCGAGAGATTTCCTACGAATCTCCTCGGTAAACAGACTCCCAAGGATGTCATTGTACACTAAACCGATAACAGGTGCTGAGTTGTTAATTGCAGTGCAGAACGTAACCCAAGATGAGGGTAAACTGCATAACAAGAAGATACATTTGATTTCCTCATCGAAGACCAAACCCTGAGTGGTCAACTGAGTGAAAATGATATTGAACTCATTAATGTGAGTAGAAATAGTGCCCTCTTCCTTCATACGAAGGTCAAGCAGCTTCTTCATCAAGAAAAACTTATTAGTGGCACTTTTGTTCTCATAACTGGAATACAAATTATCCCATACATCTCTAGCAGTTCTTTCTCCAACTATAGTAAAGTACACAGATTCGGCCAAATGCAAACGGAGGGTAGATTTGGCCTTAGCATCAACTTTCTCCCACTCAACATCTGTATACTCGCCCTCTTGGCGCTCCATGATAGGATCCAAGTGGCCTTTTTGTATAAGAACATCTTGAATCTGCTCTTTCCAGATAGCAAAATTCATCCCATCAAATTTTTGAATATTGTAAATATCCTTTTCACCGCTAGATGACATGGCTGTAAGCTGAAGATAATATGGCGATAAACACTGGTAATTTTGAAAA
This sequence comes from Adiantum capillus-veneris, assembly GCF_014529385.1. Taxonomy (NCBI): domain Eukaryota; kingdom Viridiplantae; phylum Streptophyta; class Polypodiopsida; order Polypodiales; family Pteridaceae; genus Adiantum; species Adiantum capillus-veneris. The sequence goes on along the minus strand of NC_140934.1, from coordinate 132,688,852 downwards.
AAATTTGGTAGAGTTTCCCCAAAAAAAAATGACAAAATCTCAATCCAAAACTGTCACAAGAGATCAATAACGTATCAAAAGTAATGCTCTCAAAGCATAAGACAGGCGCATCAACCACTAACTGTGCATAAAAAGTCAAAAACTGACCAAGACTGCCAACACGACGTCAAATGCACCTAGCCCTCTCTATACATGTCCTATGGCAAGGCCATGAGAAAGGGGTACTCCAGCAACCTGTATCACCGAAAGGATCTCAACATTCGAGAATCCCCCAGCTCAAGAAAACCTCACGCTATCGACCCTCACAAAAGGTTATGCAGACAAGAAACCAACCCAGTCTCAGAAAGGGCCTCCGAACCGAGTCTCAAAAATGCTCGGGACTGCCATAAACAAGCCAAGTCGGCTCCAAAAAAGGTACATATGGCAGTTTCCACAACGCAAAGTACATCCACTGTCAACAATACTGCAAGGTGCAGTATACGCGCTCAAACAGGTGCCAAACAAAATGTGCAAGCAGTAAACAAATCCCTGCGGGGACTAAAACCTCTCTCAAAAGAGCTCAAGCACTATCAAAAGTGCAAAAACAATGCATATCCGCATCAAATACTCCCTCTGAAATCTGTGTTGATGCTAAACACTGCAACCTATAAGAAACCTGGATGTCCTGTATGTATGCAAGAACCTGTGAGGAGATGGATGCCTGAAAAACCCGAGACAATGTCGATGCCAAAAAGTGCTCCTAATCAACCCATAAACACCATCTCAGTAGCACATAATAGGCTATATACCATCCCAAAATAGTCTCTGAACAACCTGCACCTGTGTCATGTACCTGTAGCTGTAGCAAAAGTGGAGTTGAAAAATACAACTCCTGAAGCGTAGCTCGGATGAAGCTTTCGACTGCATGAACAACTTCAAAAGGGGGGTAAAACCGCAGGACACCTGCTGGAAACGCTCTCGGAATGTTGAATTTGCCAATGCCGAAATCAGAAACTTGTTTGCACTTTTGAAAGTGCGTGCGCGCGGACGCGAAAACAGCAAGCACAAACCCTTCTCTGATACCAATTGAAGGTGCCGCGGGAAGCGTGTGCGAGTGCAAGTGTGAGAGCAAAGAGAGAGAGAGAGAGAGACACCTGCTTTGGGTGGAGCGCACAACAACGTTATCCTATTGCAGTTCCTTATTCTGTTGTATTAAAGAATAAGTGTATACATGGATAAGTTAGTAGATGGGTTAGTAGCAAGTGGGATGTCCGGCCAGTTGGCCTGAATCCCAACATTTCTTACAAACTTTCTCCAAGTTAAGACACAGACACCATATATGTTCCTACTTCTTAAGTTGGGATCTCTTCCAATTGAGGTTATGGGCATGGAAAGGGTTCTGGAGTACATGATAAAGATGCGTCAAAACCCCTCACATTGACTTCCTACAATTGAATGGGAAGCAAGCAAAAAAGTTCAAAAGACGCATAAAAGTAATATCTTGAGCACGGGATGGATGCAAGACATAAAGAAGTGGTTTGGGAGATGGGATGCATTACACTTGCTACATGATGCTTCAATTGACTCCCAAGTGAATGAAGCTTTTCTACACCAATGTATTACGGCTTGGGAGAAATCCGGTGGGTCACGCTTCATACATTACACCACCCATATTGCCGCCAACTACAAAACCATGTTCTTCGCTGAAAGAGGAACCCATACTCACACTTAATGCTTGATCCTATCCCCTTGTCAGCGATACGCACTATTGCAGCCATTTGGTTTAGCTCCCATTTTCTTCGATGCGCAACAGGGCGTTGGGGAAATGGAGAAGATTCAAATCGACTGTGCACATTATTCTCACTGCAAGTTCAAGAGTCTGAGTACCACACACTACTAGAGTGCTCAGCTTTTGGTCACATTTGAACTTGCTTGTCTCACATTTTCAACCATGACTTAAACCTACACACTTTTCTCTCCCAGCCAGGATGTGGGCTCTCCATTGTGACTCTCATCACCACATTTTTGAGCATGCAGCGTCACTCATCAGCCATACACATACTACATCTCATGTAACTTTGGTCCCATAGGTCATATTTGACCTTCGACCGACGATAATAAAATCTCTCTCTCTCTCTCTCTCTCTCTCTCTCTCTCTCTCTCTCTCTCTCTCTCTCTCTCTCTCTCTCTCTCTCTCTCTCTCTCTCTCTCTCTCTCTCTCTCTCTTTGTGTGTGTGTGTGTGTGTGTGTGTGTGTGTGTGTGTGCGCGATGAAATTTTGATGATTTCAAATTTTGACTAACAGAGCAACTATAAACTCATAGCCACCAAGTGTTTCTTGTACATATTACAAGAGCTAGAGTGTGCGGCTCAAAGTGCTTTTAATTGGAGGATACAGATGCATCATAAGAGGTAACATGTTAGTGTTTTGCAAATGAATTCTTGATGTAATTGTGATCAAGTAGTACTAGAATAGAAACCCTACTGCTAGAGACCAAGTTAGTCATATTTCAACCAAAGAGAGTGTTGATAAGGGACCGTTGTTGGCTCTAGAGCCAATCTTAGAGGAGAGTATTTTTTATACTTCTTCTAAGAGGTCCTATACCTATATGGTTGAAGGATTCAAGAGTGTGAGCTTTAAGGAAGGAACAACCATGGGAGCAGGACAATCCCAACTAGCACCAACCATGAAACCTTTGCACTTAAAATTTCAACTTGAAAATGAACAGGGTGTGAAAATCTACAAAGATGGTATGGATCGCTATTGTGTCAAACTAAAAGAGAAACCAGCCGAGTTCAAGGACATAGTTCCTGTGAACTATAGAAATGATCCATACTTTGATGATGAGGACACCATGTACTTAGTTGTGCAAAATTCATATATTGTGGACAAGTGGGGATTGACAGGCACGAAGGAGAAGGTTAATGTCAAGCCTAAAGGGAAGCCACCAAAGTTGGGCATTCCTAATGCAAAGCTTAGGCAAGTGAATATGGCAACTGGAGTTGACACTGACAATACACATGTAGATTTGTACAAGTACAATAATAAAGAGCAGATGGTCTACTATAAATGTGACAAGCCCTACATTGGGGAATTAAGAGGGCAGAAATGCTTATATGTTGTCACCTATGAAGAAGGGAAAGAAACCCAGGTGATGATGCTTGATAATATGGACGATAGTACTCTATCGTAGGCCGCAAAGAGCTTGAGGGATATACATACTTTGGAGGACCATTACATGAACACTATGTCCCTCCTAGCATTCATAGACCTTCAGTCTCATAAACTAAGCCAAAAACTGTGAGAGCAAGTCTGACAAGAACTAGAGTGGAAGACTCGTTCAGTTGACCATTTTTTGGAACCCACACCAATGGGATCTTTGAGTTCAAGGGTTCTAATGACCACGCATCGGGGTAGTGAGGCTCCAGACACGGTTTTCAGTACAAAGGTTCCACACACAAGAACCAAGGGTAGTGATTGTTCAAACAAAAGACATCAAAATAATTATGCAACCACTAGTAGGAATGTAGAATAGGCTATTTGAGGTGTATCACATGTTAAATACTGTTTTTGTAAATGTGGAAAATAATTTTTGGCATGTGGATTCAAGTGCGTCGAATAACGTGACCAATCATGGTGATTGGTTCATGGAAATGCAAACCTTGTAGAGTCTTGGTTATGTAGAGCCTTGGGATGATAATTGAGATGCTTTGGGCCAATGAACCACTCACCATGACCAATCATGGTGACTGGTTCAAGGAAATGCAAACCTTGTAATGTTTTCCCAAGTGATGCCTTCTTTAGGTCGGTCTTTCCACTCAACAAATACTTGGTGACATACATGACAGTGAGTTCGTAAATCATGATAGTCTAGAATGCTCTCGAGTTCATGCAGCTAGGTAGGAGGTTTGACAAAATCAACCAAAACCTAATGATCAGTTACATTGTTGTCCCTATGCAAGCATTAACTTAAACCACTTACATGAAAAATTGTATGAATATAAGAGTACATAGGGAAAGAAAGTTTGTAGGCCATATCCCCAACTTTCTTGAGTATTTTGAATGGACCACAATATCTAGGAGATAACTTAGTTATAGAACCAATTTTCAAAAATTTTGAATGGTTTGGAATATGTAAGAATACCTCTTCTCCTTCCATGAGGGTGATTTGTTGATGTTTCTCATCAGCGTACTTCTCATATTGGTCATGTGCTTGTTGAACATTTTGATGAGAAATTTTTAATATATCCATATGGTCTTGGATAGAGTTCTTGACTTGTTGACTTTTCTTAGTAGCTACCTGTAAGAGTGAGGGGACTAGAGCATGCCACTTTCCACCCAACCATGCCATGTATAGCCCTTGCCTAGCTAATTAAAGGGACCCCTTGTATTGCATGTTCGTCCTGGCCCTTGGCCTGCTAGGTCTTACGCTAGGCCTGACATTACTCTCGCCTTGGAGAATCATTTTTGTCCTCAAAAGAAAAAGTGGTTGTATCTTCATAAGAACACTAACATGTTCCACAATGGCATCCTTCATGGATCCAACTATTCATTGGACCAAAACACAGTTCAGTAGGGGGTTCAATGAAATCAAGAATAACATCTTGATTTTCCACATTGTTGTCCCTTTGGAACCGTCTTATTTAACCAACCCATATTCAACATAGCATGTAGACTCCATTTAGAACTCATGTGAGTATTCTAAACGAGTTATCAGAACTAAGATGTACCCCACAAAGTACCTCTTTTCAATTTCCATGAGAGTAACTAGCTGACGTAACTTATCAGCAAAGTGTAAGTCCTTCACTTGTTACCAATTTGCATCGGTAAACAGTCCCACTATAATTAGTGTTCAAGGTTGAGAACCTGACTTACACATGAAGAGACTAAACCTAGTCGCAAACATGCTTTACTTTATGGTAAGCAAACTCCAACTACAATGATACGTGCTTACTAATTGGATTATTTGGTGCTAACGTACGCTCTTTGCATATCCTTTAGCACAAGATTACACTTGTAATCTACCTGTCCTCTTTGGATAAATGACAGTACTGAGGTGTGTTTCCCCACCGCTTACAAACAGTCTTTCAAAATGGACTGCTAAACAGGGATCACAATACCTTACAACATGGCTGAGGAATCAACAATGTTATAAATAACCATCTTGGTTAACTTGAAAAATCCACAAGATCCCAAACCAAGGAATGACCTCTATTGGTGATTACTAGATCTATGTCATGAATATGAATGCCGCTCCAAATCAACCTTTGCTAAACTCTAGGGCCCATAACACCTAGTGTGCATACATTTAGCAAAAAAAAAATCCGAACCTGCATATCCACGACCCTACTTGCCAAAAATTTTGGTGAATATGGTGCTCATAGCACACATAAAAGAGGAGTGTAAATAGTCCTGAAAAGAAACTAGATACTTTCTACTGCAATCATTTGCAAACCTTACTGAAACGTTTGAACCATAACAGAATGTGAAATGCAAGTCACTTCTAGGTACAAAAAATGAAACATTTTAATTAACAATACATATCCTTGCTATATGCATAAACAACCATCTGTTAACGTTGTTTAGTAGCACTTGTAACCATAACAAGTTGTTCTAACTTGGGGGGTTCACCTCTTAGATGTGTAAGTTACCACGTGAGTTCAAATGAATGGGTTTTTCAATTGCCAAATTTTTAAAACTCTACGAAGATTATATTAATAAAAGGGGTTTTTTAATTGATTTTAGAGAAAAATTCCTAAGTTTTCTAAGAAAAAGGGGTCATTTTATTATTGTGACCATGTAAGTAAAGGGGTTTTTTTAATACCCTTTGAATGCATGTTATATGAATAGTTTCTTAAAGTTGCACCCCCCAAGCGTTCTAAGTACCCAACAATTCCTAGCCACTGAAATTGCTCCTGATACTACATGCTCAAAATGGTCTATAAAATGGATTTGACCAGCACCTTTGTTGATCGCTATGTCAACAACACGACATAACTCAACAAAGCCTTATTCTCTGAGAATTATGAAATGCTACGGATTATGGTTAAAAACATCATTTGTAATAAGTAGGCAGTCTAGTTGCAGAAGCCGAGGTGCAATGGCACTTCTAGATTGTAAATACAAAGCCATTTGACCCCTTGAAATCTATTTAGGTTTAACCTATGGTAGCCTTAGTATATAAGGTACCTAGGTCATTTTGTAAAGAGAACTTGTATCATATTCTAAGTTTTAAGTTGTCGTCAACTGTGTGTGAGAGAGGAAGAGAGAGTGTGTGAGTTTCATCTTGACGCTACTCCCCGCTCGCTCATCGCATTGGAGAATCAACAACACCGTTGTGCTAGGCTCGGCAAGAGCTACGCATCAATGCTAAGCATTCCTTGTGGAATGGAGCGAACGCACTGACGCATCTACGAGCTATTCGTGGCTATAAGTGTATCAAATGATGTTTGTTTTTTGCCTGCAAGTAGTCATTAGAATCATGGCAACATAAGCTATGCATAGGTACTCATAGATTTCAGTTTCAGGCACTTCCAAAATACTGCTCTGTCTTCATACACGTTTTCTGCAGATGGGTCTAGAGTGAGGGTTTTGAGTGTAGAGATTATGGGAGGCTATGGGACAGGTGTATCATAGTGGGGGGGTGGTGTTCCTTAAGTTTTGTACAATTTTGGTATGGTTTAGTGAGTTTCCTTCCGTTTGTGTGTATGCACGTTGGATGGTGTAGTTGAGAGTAGTGAGATTCTAGATTGTAGTTTAGTTAGCCTTCCAGAGTGTTGTATGTGTGGGATGGTCTCATCCTCACAAGCTAAAGAGATTGCCTCTGTGCGCCTATCGTCTCATCTGTGTCTTTGATTGACATTATGTTGATCTAGATTGTGCTGCATGCACTTTATGGGTGGTGTGATTCGCTCTCGCAACATTGGCGCCATTGCCGGGGATAAAAGGACTTAGGTAGGTATTTCTACTAATGCTCATGTGATGGTTTCTTGCTTTAGTTTCAGCTAAAGAAAGCATTTTTCTCAAGTGGATTCGGAAGAGGTTATTTCGAGATCAAGTGGATAGGCAGGAAGCATGTGTCTTGTCGAGGGTTTGTGACTAGGTAGATTTAGTTAGGATTAGTAGTATCAGTGGTAGATTAGAGTAGTTCTTGGTGGTTGAATGATTTGTGAGGTGATAAAAGTGTTTGCTAGTCCATGTGTGGCATTGAAGTGTTTTTCTACTCATAGATGCAAAACCCCATATGGTGTGTAGAAGTAGCTTTAGGTAAGTGGTGATATGATTTTGATCTAGAGCTATTCATCATTGATTTATTTGCTAAAGTGCTTGTTTGTATTTAAAATCTTTAAAAAGTTTTCTTTTGCAAAAAAATTGCATTAAACAAGCTTCTGTTGATATTTTTGCATGACTGATTGGTGTTGTACATATAAGAGGACGTGTGCAAGAGTTCTGTGTACAAAACTGCAATTTTGTAAACTTGGACATCATACGCATATGATGTCTCAAGGGGCATCTGGAGATCAAATCTGAAAAATCTAACTGCACCAGAGTGTTCAAAAGGGGGGGTTTTACCTTAAATACTGCTTGAAACTAAAGTTCTGACCAACCCTTGATACCCAACAGGCAAAAGACAGAGTGTCAAAAATGGAAAAAAAGAAAAAAAAGTGATTTTGGGCACATTTTTGCATGAAAATTGGTTTAAAAATCTTGAAAACCGGTGCTAGAGACTTGGGGATGCCTGTGAATGAATTCTATCCAAAAATTCATCAGCAGACATCATACGCGTATGATGTGTGAGAGGTGATTCTAGCAACAATTTTGAATTGTTGACATTATACCCATCTTCTGCATGTTGTGTGGAGCACATACACCAAATTTCATTTCATTTGGGCTTATAGATTGAGAGTTAAGGGGGTTTTACTCTTTCAGGGGATTTTCTTGTCAAAAAGTGGTGATTTTGTGCATTTTTTAGTTCCAAAATTTGTTGTGAGCACATATTCATGTTCTACATACCAAGGGGCACCTGTGGTAAAAACACAAGTCCATTCTGACCACCTAGACATCATACACATATGATGTCTTAGAGGCCAGATCTGAGGTCAAAAATTACAATTGAGTGCACCCTTGTGATCTATAACATTTAGAAAGCATATAGGCCAAATTTCATCAAATTTGAAGCATTTTTGGGTTTGCAAAGACCACAAACAAATCTAGGCAAAGTGATTTCTTGAATTGAATATAACTTGCACAAAAAGTGTTTGAATTCAAATTTGAAAGCTGCTGTGAGTTGCTAGTGTTGTGAGGAACCTGTGTGGAGTGATTTTCACCTAATTCTGGCCAGTTAGACATCGTACGTGTATGATGTCTAAAGGGAACTTTTAGGAATCAAAATTGAAATATAAGCAAACAAGCTGACAGACCAAGTTTGGGCCAATTTTGAGCACATAGACATCATACGCGTATGATGTCTCAAGGCCAAATCTGATAGTCCAATTGCACTTTTGACCACATAGGGGGTTGGGAAATGATGTGTTAATCTTGCTTGCAAAATTTGATCTCATTTGGACACATGCTTTTGCATTTAAAAAGGTTTTTGCAGATCCAAGAAGGTAAAGGTGAAAAAGTAGTGATTTTGTGCAATTTTGACATCCAAAAGTTGTTGTAATCACATATTCTTGTTGTATGCATCAAGGAGTACCTTGGATAGAAAACTAAGTGAAATATGAGCCAAAAGACATCATACACGTATGATGTCTTAGGGGCCAGCTTTGGGTCAAATCAAACATCTGAGTATACCCTAGTGTCCTAGAGCATAAAAGAAGTCCCGAGCCAAAATTTCATTGAATTTGGAGCTCGTTTGGGCTAAAAAGTGCCAAAAGACAAAAATTGGGCAAGGTTTAGCTTGTAGTGACCATAACTTGCACAAAAAATGTTCAAATTGAATTTGAAAGTTGCCGAGAGTTGCTTGAGTGATAAGGAGTCATTGGAACAAAAGTCGCTTCATTCTGCCACAAAAGACATCATACACGTATGATGTCTCAAGTGCCAAATTAGAGGTCAAAAGTTACATTTGAGCTCACATAAGTGTTTGCCAACATAAAATAAGCCTAGAGACCAAGTTTCATTCAATTTGGATCATTTTTGGCTTAGTAAACCTTCTCAGGAAGTTGCAGACAACAAAAAAAAAAGGACTGAGAGACCTGACTAAAAGTGTCAGAATCACAAATTGAGACTCGGAGTGGTTAGAGTACATCAAGGATATGTTGGGATTCCAATCCCTCACAGATTTCGATGTCAGCCTATGGGAAACTCCCTTTAAGATGCATGCAGGGAGGATCGGTTAAAGTTAAGTGTGCATGGCATTTTTTACTTTATATGTAAGGTTTCTTTCAATAAAAAATATAGCGTTATTTTTTCTGACTGGTGTCGAATCTCTACTCTCTCTCTCTCTCTCTCTCTCTCTCTCTCTCTCTCTCTCTCTCTCTCTCTCTCTCTCTCTCTCTCTCTCTCTCTCTCTCTCTCTCTCTCTCTCTCTCTCTCTCTCTCTCTCTCTCTTGCTCTCTTGTTCATCTTCTGCCCAAACCTCCTCGCCAAGGCAATGCTTAGGCTGCATCCACCCTAGCCACCTTCCCAACAGGTAGTATCAGAGCCCTACCCGACTCACTGTCGCAGGATCCACTACTTGCAACAGAGACTTGGCCTTCGTTGACTTGCATGGTTTTGAATGTAACCGGCAACAGAAGAGTCACCCTGGCCTGACACACACTTTTTGACACTACAACGTTTGTTAGTTTAGTCTCCTCAGCCTGCTGCGAGCAGAAGTTTCATCCACGTTGTCCGCCACAGAGCTCGCCATCTTGTTTTAGCTTTTGTCTTAATTTCACACCTGATTTTAAGTGAGCACCTTATTGGCTATCTTATTTGGTCATTAGGCCCCTAGTCAAGAGGGCCTTCACACCTATAAAGGCTGCAACAAAGGTAAAGCCAGATAAGGTGGACATCACATCAAAACGTACTCCCAGGAGGCAAGCCCAGGTTATAGGCATGGCAGGCATAGCCTTGTTTAGCCAAGCTATCAAATTGCTACAAAGGTGGTTCTACATCAACTTATGTTATCGTGCAATTGACAGCGTCGCCTTGCCCTTTGGAGCATTTTCTATCACAAAACACAACCTTGGTTCTCTTTCTATAGCTTCGTATCAATCAAGCAACCCAGATACTTGTTCTCCAAAATTCTCAACCATAGAGATGCAAGATTTAGGGTGTATTGCCAACATTACGTGCAACAGTTTTGGGGTCAAGCTCGATGCAACCAAGCTTGGGTACCTACTTGATCAGTGCATGAAAGATAGCATCAATGCCATGACAGCTTATTCAATGGTTTGCTCAGAGCACTCGTTACAACAACATATACACAATCCAAAAAAAAAAATTGTTAAGTGTCATAGACTTATGGTTTGTCTTTTGTCAACAAAATTATATTTTTCAGTCAAAGCCTCTTTTAGTTTATCTGTTGTCAGTCATGCCATGATAAAAATTTGTACGGATTAGACACTGCCACACAAATAAGTGGTAAGACCTCCCAATTTTTGTCAGTTCTCAGCTTGTTTTTACCGCTTCTCATGAGGTTACTAGGTACACCTTAAACCCAAGGTTTGGCAGTGAACCAAAAACTCCATTTTTGGTAGCTACATATTTGGCCTACACACTATCTGTTCAAGGGGGGGTTATTGATCTAGCATCAGGTTATGGATACACCAGAAATCCTTGGTTGTGAGAGAACCTAAAACTCACAATTTTCGAGTATACCAAAAAATTCGACGTATCATGAGAGTGGTCTGTCCAATTCATGCTTGAGGGGGGGATTGTTGGGTTTCCAAGCCCTCACGGATTTCAATGTCATCCTTGATGCATGCAGGGAGGATCAGTTAAAGTTAAGTGTGCATGGCATTTTTTACTTTATATGTAAGGTATCTTTCAATAAAATATATAGTGTTATTTTTTCTGACTAGTGTCGAATCTCTGCTCTCTCTCTCTCTCTCTCTCTCTCTCTCTCTCTCTCTCTCTCTCTCTCTCTCTCTCTCTCTCTCTCTCTCTCTCTCTCTCTCTCTCTCTCTCTCTCTCTCGTTCATCTTCTGTCCGAACCTCCTCGCCATGGCAATGCTCAGGCTGCATCCACCCTAGCCACCTTCCCAACAGGACAGTCTACATTTAAAGTTTGGAGCAATTCTGAGTCAAGAGACATCATACACGTATAAAGTCTCCAGGCACAGATTGATTGTTTTGGCCATAACTTGAGCTACCGATATCGGATTTAGAAACTATTTTTATTAAAATGAAGCTCCAGAGTAGCTTTACAAGATTCAGTGACAACCTTAAACAAAAATAAAGTTCATTCATTGTTTGTCAATGCCCAAAAAAACGTTGTTTATGGCCTCAAAATTCTTCCAGAAGTTAGGGGTGTCTAAAACCGACAATTTGAGAGAATTGTGAGAAAATGGTCACGGTTTTGGACATAGTTTCGACTTTTCCCTAACAAAAGCACTTGAACACTTTGGAATAAGCCTTCTTACATCAAGCTAGAGTTGTTAAGCGTAGAGATCATGTTCTCTTTAGAGTCAAACTCAGCTTATCCAAGCTTCAGAATCCCAACGATAGAGGAGCATCCGCCCATAATATGGATCTTCCAAACTTGCAATTGATAAAGACCGAGCTTGTTGAAAGAGTTTAGATAACAGATCATAAGAGTGAGGGATTGTATAGATACGTTGATGGCAGCGAGGTCAACCTTTATAGGTGCTCAGAGCCATACCACGAAGAGCTGACAGATTACAAGCTCTTATATGTCTATACATACGGAGTTGTTGGAATTATGGTTGTTGCAGGGAAACGCACACACCTTGGAGAAGACGAAGGAAGCTCAAGTCACACAATAGAGAGTGTATAACTTAGTGTGCAATGGAAAGATAGATAGCCCTAGAGTGATGGGCGTATATACAATGCACGGGGGAAAAAACCTCCTAAAGAGGAAAAAAATGCCCCAACGATCCTAGTGTGTTCACACACATCACTACCACATGTATATAGTAACAATTCCCCCCTGGAGTGATGCAGTGAACGAGAGCTGGCACGTGAGTAAAGGGAAGTGCCATGCCCTGAGGACATGATCAGACCACAAAGGGGAGTAAGCCCAAAGCTTTGCAGAAAGCTTCAAGCTTTTCACAAGACAATGCCTTTGTGAAAAGATCTGCAAGGTTGTCCTGTGTTGGCACATAAGCCAAGCTCATCTCTCCAGTTGAGAGCCTCTCCCTGACATAGTGGTAATGCACCTCAATGTGCTTTGTGCGAGCATGAAAAACTGGGTTCCTCGCAACTGCCAATGCGCTCTGACTGTCAGTGTAGATAGTGTTGGCAGTGTTTTGTCCAACACACAAATCAACCATAAGGCATCTGAGCCATACACACTCAACCATAGCTAGTGAAGACTACCCTGTACTCTACCTCACAACTAGAAGTGGACACAATAGGTTTCTTCTTTCTCAACCATGATATGCATGAGCTGCCAAGCGTGAAACAAAAACCACTTGTAGACACTCGTGTGTCAAAAAAACCATCCCAATCTAAGTTTGAAAAAGCATATAAATCTAGCGGCAATGATCCCCCCTTGGGATAAAACAAGACAAGATGTAAAGTGCCACTCAAGTAGCAAAAAATCCTCATGACAGCGTGCCAATGCTTAGACCATGAGCTATGCATAAATCTGTTGACATCTGAGACTGCAAACTAAATATCCGGCCTCATGTTGCATACATAAATGAGGCGTCCAACAGCAGTTTGTGGTAATGAGTGACATTAGTAGGATCACCAGCATCATGAAGATTCAATTTCAAAGTTGTTTCCATGGGAATGGCAATAGGTTTGCAATCCTCAAGTCCAAATTTACATATCAATGTCTCTATGTAACTTTTCTAACACAAGGCAATACCACCATCACACTGGATAAATTGTATACCCAAGTAATGATGCAAGTGCACCAAATCTTTCTTCTTGAAAGTAGCATTCAAATCAGCCTTAAATTCAGCGATATGTCTCTCATTTGGTCAAGTGATCAGCAAATCATCCACATAGAGAACCACAATGAGAAGTACACCACCCTCACACTTTACATACAATGTGCTTTCTGTTGGATTGTTACAAAAGCCTCGTTTGACCAAATGAGTATCATCTTTCTCATACCAAGCACGAGGAGATTGCTTCATGTTCACTGAGTCGACGTCAGTTAATAGAAGCTGCTAAAGACCTAAGACGTACGAATGCACATCGAATATCAAAGTGAAGAAGGAGTAAAGATTGGAGTTACACATTTTTCACGTTTTCCCAAAATGGTCACGTATTGTAAATTCCAAATTATTTCAAGCCATTGTAATATTTTAACATGTTACGGGCTCAATGGGACTCCAAGTTGTAAATAGTGTGCCTAGGTTGCAAATTCAGTAAGTGGTGGAGCCCTAAAGGCCTTGGGCGCCCGAACATTGCATATTTCTACCCTAGGTATATAAGGCAGCGTGTAAAAGAAATTAGGGTTCTCAAGCTCATTTGTTGAGAGCACTCTTTGGTGAGAGCTCTTGAGGTGTGTGGCTATGGAGTCTTGGAGTCCTTGAGCTTCTCCTTGCTCATGTGACTTGATTAACACTAATCAATGCTTAATTCTCTTTCACTGTGCCTCTCTCATGCTTCTTGTGATTGCCTATGATGCTTTGATTAGCTAGATCGTAACTAATTAGTGGTTAATCCCTCTCTAATCTTGTGTGATTGCCCTCTTTTGCTTGTGTGTGCATGTAGGTTTGATTGGAGTGTGGTGCTCGATAGATCTATGTATGTGTGCTTGCGATTAGTGTGTTGCATGATAGGATTAGTGTTGTGTGCGTCTTGCAATTGTTAGTGTGTGTGATTGGGTTGATTAGAGGTGAACAGAAGTGTATATGGAGATTGCCCTCCATTATGGCTTATCTCCTCCATAGGCCGAGAAGCTCACCTCATAGAGTTAACCATTCATGTTGCCATGATTAGCTCACTAACCGTGAGAGTGTTTCCATGCCCTAGCCGGGTAGCTCATTCCTCCGGATTGATAATTTTATTGGTCATTGGAGCTATGCAACGACAGAACCCCCAACATTTGGCACCATTGCCGGGGACGATGGCCTACGCTAGTGTAATTGTGGCATAATCGAATGCGTTTCCTTACTAATTTCACTTGTGTGTTTATGTTTTTGTGGATTTTGGATGTGTGCGCATGAAGCAATGTGTTCATAATTCCCTAATTTGTCACCGTATGTTACCAATTGTGTGTTTACACACTCTAATTTCACACTAACCCCTTGCTAATTTGACTAATTTTTTAACTTACTATTTTGCTACGAAGAATTGGAGCATTCGACCATTCAATTGATCTTCAAGGAAAGGTAATCCAGATGGTATTCTCAACCTCCTAGAATCTAAAGATGTGTAGAATTGTGTAGAGATCCCACCATGATGCAATGTAATGTTGATGCTATGTTGGATTGAAAATTTTTGGATTGTTCGTTTCATGCCGTCGTAATGCCGAATTTTTAAGAATTGGTGGCGTATGAATTTGACAAGTTTCGGTTGCTAATTGGTGATTTTACATTGCTAATTGGGTGCCTAATTGAGTTAAATGCGTGCTTGAATGGTCAATTGCAAGTGTATGTGCATTCTAATTGAGTGTATGTATGCCTAATTCTGGGTGTGTGTGCACTATTTTGCCCATGTTTGTGCACCTAAAAATCAATTTGTGCTTAATGATTTTTCAATTGTGATGATTGATTTGTGTTGTGTTCATGCCCAACTAATGATTTGTGAAGTCACTTTCCAAATTCGACAAGTTTAACCCTTTTGTGTGCGCACCTAAACATTGGTAAAAACTGCCAATTATTTGTGTGTGTGTGTGTGTGTGTGTCTAAAAAGTGTTAAATTTTCATGATGAATTCAATGTTTTGATTGCATATTTGATGTGTGTAATGGTTAATTACTGCGTTTTTGTGCTCAAAACAGGGATTTACACACTCCAATTGCATCAATTTTTTACCTAATTTTGCCGGTTTAATTACCTAGTCTTGATTTTATTGATAAAATTGTTTGGCAATTGAATTGATGTGATTTATTTTGTTGCAATATTCCCCTATGTGTGGAGAATTTTTAGAAGTTTTTTGGGTATTTTTCGAATAATTTTTGTAATCTTTTGGTAAATTTTTGCTAATTTTTGGTTAAATTCCATAAAAATTTGATATTTTGTGATCTTTACGAGCTATTTTGTGTGTGCGTATTTACCGCATCATTTTGTTCGCATTTGTGCCCTGCACGCTCAAATTTTGAGCGTTTTGCTATTTCTGGGTACCAGGTTAACGATTGTGTCGTAAATTGTATTTTTGGTAAAATCTGCTATTTTTGGTGTGCTTTTGCGTATCAAAAATGTTTGATTGTGATTGTAGATGATTTTTTAAGATTCCTAGAATTTTCTGGGGATTTTTTGGACTTTTTTGGCATTTGTTTGGATTTTTTGGCGATTTTTGGAGTTTCTGCTAATTTTCGGCCTATTTTTGGCATTTTTGGACCTTCCGAAATAGAAAAATTAATTAAAAAAAACCGATTTCGAATTCGACACCCATGCCTTGGCGACGCATAAAATTCTTTGACGGTGGATATCTTTACTATCTTTTGCGATAGTTTCCTTCTACGTTAAAAACTCTTCTTCTTCTTCTCTCTCCTGGTGAACACCACCCATCACACACACACACACCCATCACACACACACGCACTCCCATTCTCACTCTACTCTCACTCTCCCTCTCTAACTTTCTCTCTCTCTTCTTGCCAGGCTCGGGCCCCGCCGTGTGCGCCGAGCCCTCTCTCTCTCTCTCTCTCTCTCTCTCTCTCTCTCTCTCTCTCTCTCTCTCTCTCTCTCTCTCTCTCTCTCTCTCTCTCTCTCTCTCTCTCTCTCTCTCTCTCTCTCTCTCTCTCTCTCTAGACTCTGCCCACGCGCGTGAACCCCTCTCTCTCCTTTTTTGTTTTTTTTCACACACACTACACACACACACACACTCCCCCTCCTTTGTCGTGTAACCCCCCCCCGCCGCCGCCCACTCTCACGCTCTCTCCTCGTGCCAGTTATACCCCCCTCTCTCGCTGTCAGATCCCGCCTGCCTCGGTTCCTATCTGCACCCCGCCAAGTCAGCCGCCCCGGGACCCACTCGCTTCCGCTCTCTCTCTCGCCAGAGGCTGCCACGTCATCGTTGCCTACCTTTCGACGCACCACAGTAAACACAGACACACTCGCTTACAAGGTCAGTCAGCCCTACTCTGCGCCACGCCTTCTCTCTCGCCTCGCGCCAAAGATCCCGAGCTATCAGCGCCTTCTCGCCACAATCAGCGCTGCTCCTGCGAACGTCAATCGCTGTCAGAGCGCCGGTCAACGGTCTTCCGCTAGCGTGCCAGGTAGTAGGTAAAGTTTTTTTTATTTTTATTGATTGATGTGTATTATTTTATTTATTTTTAATCAATCACAAAAGAAAAAGGCTTTTAAAAATCACAAAAATATTCAAAAACCATAAAAACATTAAAAAAATCCAAAATTTCAATAAAATTTAAAAAGAGATTAGAATATCACACAAAATTAGAAAAATAAAAAGTTGACAAAAATCTCCAATAAAAATATCAAAAAAAAGGATTAAAGAAATTTAATCACAAAAATATTCAAAAAAGAAAAAGGTTAAAAAAATCACCCAAAAAAAAGAAAACACATTTAAAAATTCATAAAAAACCAAAAACCTCTTAGAAAATTCTAAAAAATAAAAAAATTCAGCAAAAAAAATTATAAATAAAAATAGAAAATTCACAAAAATATAAAAGTCACACAAAAAATCAAAAACACTCACATATAAATCATTAAAAAACATAAAAAATTTTAAAACTCACGAAAAAAACGTAAAAAAATCAAAAACTGATTGGAAAAAACCCAATAAACCATAAAAAATTCATAAAACATTCAAAAATTTCATAAAAATTCTATAATTCATGAAAAATTAAGAAATTCACACAAAAATTATAAAATTACCAAAAAATTCACAGATTTATAGAAAATTTATTAAAAAAATTAAAATCTTCTCAAAAAATTCCAAAATTTTTAGAAAATTTAAAATTTTATAAAAATTTAAGAAATTTAAAAAGAAAATCGTCGAAAGTGCCAAAAAGAGCAAGAAAAAATCAAAAAGACCTAGAAAATCAAAAAGCAAAGCCGAAAAGTGTACCACACACCGAACAAACCTCGAAAGAGCCGGGAAGAGTATCGTACACCGACACCGCAAACCGAGCACACCGCGCAAAGTGAAGTAGAAAAACAACCGAAAAAAACAAGAAATTGACCAACTCAAAGCCTTCTGAGGGGCAGATAAAATTCAAAAATTGGCTAGTGCAATAACTGCATTGTAAATTAGCTTCCCATTGGACGAACAGGGACACAACTCACATGTGATTGCAATTAGGCTAATACGAGCAGGAGAAATTCTACTAATCGGTACCAAAATTTGCTAGGAGACAATTTTTACAGAACCAGCCGACATGGGCTCAAATCGAGCTGACAGTTCATGTATATCAGAGCAAGCTAGTAGAAGATTTTATAGCTATATGGCTACAATGGAGATAAAGTCTTATATGCAGATTCGGAAGGCCATAAATACTTGATGAGCAGTAAAAGCAACAGAGAAGCCAAGATCCTATTGATCAGAGTAAAGCCATATTCAGAAAACTCCCAGATGTTCACAGACTTCAGTGGAGCCAGGTATTGCAAGCTCAAAGATGAAGTGCAAATAGAAGTTCAAAAAATCAACCGAAGTGTTTATCCAAAAATCTGCACAAGCCAGCAAAACATACAATTGGGGCATATGCAATCAGGGTCATTGTACATGGATTACAATGGTCACATTTATAGTCGAGAACCAGAATTGCAAGATCCAAGAGATCAACCAATAGAAGCAAATCTAATTGGAGAGCCCGGTCAAAGACGGTACAAAGGTCAAGATGGAGAAGTCTATAACTTGATGGAGCAAGTACAAAAGCAGAAACTTCTCGGCAAGAGCTTGACATGACAGAGCCGATTGAAATACCACCAGTCATGGCGTATTGCTCAGATTGTGGACGAAAAGGTGGACACTTTTTTGAAGATTGTGCAAGAAATCCAGACAACAAGGATACATCGACTGCTAACAAGCAAGGTACATAGCAAATTGGAAATGTGAATCTCTATGTAAGTGCATCTAGCTCGTCATTTTTAATGCAATCAGATGATTCTGCATTACCATTAGAAGCACCAGTAAAAACACTGCAAGTTCAAAGTCAGCATAAAAATGCAAAGGCACCTGAAAAGCTTAAAATTGATTCTTTGAACAATGAATTCTTGCATGAATTTGGTCAAGGTGTCCAGATATCACCGAAGGTTGAAAAGACTGTTAGATTTGCAAATGATTTTGCATCCAATGCCACAAGTGTGCCATCATTCATGAGTCTAAGGGACACATCAAAGGGAATGTTGTTAGCCTTGTATGGTACACATAATTCATATGCACACTATGTAGACCAAAAAGGGAAATTGTACAAAAAGGATCAACCAGTGTTTGAACAGCCCACATACCAGCTCATAGAAGTGCGTCCAGTGATAAATCAGAGAGGATGGTTTATTCAGAGGAAAGAATCCATTACAGCCCATCCTCTCTAGAGCTGAAGGATATTACCCGAGTGAGCCCAAAAATCTGTTTAGAGCCAAACTCTCCTCCATCAAAAATCAAACTTCGATGTTGTGACCAAATGAGTGTATACTTTGACCAAAACAATAGTAGATATAGACGAGAGTCTAGCATCTATAATTCCTTGGGTCTTGAAACCACAGAAGCCCATATCATAGGAGACCCATGGGATATCAAGGCAAAGATAATGCTATTTACAGCTTGACTTGGGGAATAATTTGTCATGTTTCAAGGAGATACATAGAAAACTATGCAGAAGGTTTATAGATGCCAAATGTCAACAATGCTACCCAAAGTGTGCCTTTACAGTCCCAAAAGGTGAAAGTAAATCAGAGCCAAACAATTTTGAACTCTTACAATGAAGACGGCTATAGTGATCACCCTAGGAAGGGGGGAGCTGCAAATCCATCAAGCTTAGCTTATGTACTAGGAAATGCTACACCAGTTAGAAGCCCTAGAGCTTCTAGCTAACAGACCCCTTCAAGGAAAAACCCTTTGAAAGATCATATGATTGTTGGAAGTTTCCAATTGACCTAGGTTCCCTCAGAGTCTGCAGATAAATGCTTATATGAAGATCATCAAGGACAAAAGTTTCACCTGATCTCCACAAATCAAAGTCAAAAGCCGACAAATCCAATAGTGTTCAAATAGTTACATGTGATCAAGCTCACATATGCACATCAAGATGCACATGGTAACGAATATCAGGCACATTATGACCTTGTACAAACCCCTATGGATGGTACGAATGAAGTCAAAGACTATCTGAAGATGATGCAAAGCCTCAAGCTGCCAAAACAGGTGACAAAAATGTCAAAGTCAATACAAGCTAAAGTTCAAAAATCTACACAAAGGTCACCACCAAAATATCCTCCAAAGAGACAGATTCTACCAGAAAGTACAATGGATCTTTTAAGGTCAAAGGTCACCCAGATGCAGGAGGACAATGCTGAACAATTGCAAAAAAGTGCAGTATCGCAGTCAATGGAGCCAACATCAATTGAGCAAGTGATCAAAGCAAAGAAAATGCAGGTAAAGCTCAACCAAAGGTTCTACCACAGCAGAAGCAGTCAATTCAGACACGAATCCTAAGACGATCAAGTGCAACATTGTTGGTGAGAATGAAGAAAAATTGTCAAGTGAAATAAAGCTAGATTTTCAACTAAGAACCTAATGTCTTTTTGCACTTGGAAAAGATATGGCCAACCACAACTGGAAGATGCTCTTGAATTTGTGAGTATATCAGGAAACAAACGAGCAGAATGCTGGGGAATCATCTCCACCACCATTGAACTAAGTTCACAGATCATCATAGTTTAATTCCATGTGATCACAGCATAAGATATGCCAAATGATATCATAATGGGAATGCCAATGGCCCAAAAGATATTAGAGATACATAATGCAAACATCACAGAGTCTTCAGAGACAATCAAGAATGAAGACCAAGACTAGTCACCCGCGGACAACAGCACAAAGTCCTCAAGCACAATTAAAATGGAGACTGATTTTAAAGAAAATCTCATTGAAGATGATTCATCTCCATCAATCAAAACTTCAGAAGAGCTTAAAGCAAATCAGGCAATAGCAAGTGAAGATCAAACAGAGCAAAGAGCAACCACGATAGTTGAGCAGAGAATGCCACCAAAGCCAGAAGTTAAGAAAAACAAAATTGCAGACAACTAGGAAGCAATAGGAAGTCCAAAGATCAATCACTCATTGCCAGCTAAATCACTTGTTGTAAGACAGATTGAAAAACAGAGTCTCAAGTCACACTCCATAGAGACACAGTTAGATCAAGATGAAACCATGGCAAAAGAAGGATAAAGATCTTCAATAGAACCTCCAATGAGAATAGTTGTAGTTCTCAGTAGTACAAAAGGAGCAAGTGTCAATGCAATGCTAGAGATTACTCAAGGAAAGCCAAATAATAGAGAAATCACGGGTAAGGCTACAAGTCAAATAGAAATGGTTGCTACCCTTAGCATCCAAAATCATGAAGAGCAAGTAAAGTTTCACGTGAAGCCTTCAAAGGAAATGCATGCAGATGTCATCCTTGGACATTAGTGGTAGACCAAAACAAGCCCTACAGAGAAGATAAAATGCTAATACTATCTTTTCCAAGAGGTAGCCAGCAATAATTACATGTACCATTAATGCTAGATTCAGAGTTGCAGAAGTCACAAGAATCAAAGACAAATCTTGTAGACAAAGTTAAAGCTAAAGTGGAACTTCCACCGATTAGCACAAAAGGTGTGACAGCATATGCCTCTACATCAAATAACCCTCATGGATCAGCTTCTTCAAGCAAGTCAGGCTTTCAAAACTTCAAGTCAATTGCTGACCCAACTACAACCTCTAAGGAGACACCCAAAAAAGCAAAGGAAAGTCAAGCAAGTGTTTGTTCCGAGCAATTTAGTCAAAGTTAATGATCCGGTTTGGATTAAGAACGGGAAATCAACACAGAAAGACAAACACATGGGATGGATAGCATCACAGTGGAGCTTAAAGGAGCAGGAATACTATAGAGGTAACAGACACATATGGGTACCAAAACCGCAGGTTAGAGCATACAAAGTAACATCAATACCCCCCCAAGAAAGAAGGCCCACAAGGTATCAACCTCGACAATATCCTAGGATACCTAAGCAGTAGGTATACAACAAAACAACATTGAATGATGCTAATGTCTACCACAACTCTCAAGAGGATATAGAACATAGACAGATCTCAAAGAATCTTCCTCTTGGACAAGGATTCTACACAGATTATACAAATATCTGGCTACCATCAACCACAAGCCAACTGCAGCTACACCAGACCTGTATAAAGATCTCAAGAGCTCAACAAGACCTAGAGCTCAACAAAGTCAACAAAGGAGATACAAAGGTCATCAAGAGATTTGGATTCCTAAGTCTTTCAATGCTCCTAATCAAAAGCCAAATGTCAACAGTGAACAGAGGCCTACAACAACATCAAAGACTCCTATCAACCAGCCTAATTGAAGAATTAAATAGATAATGGACTCTTCACAATCAAAGAAGGACAACCCAACCAACGAGAATGCAAATTCACAGATGATAAAACAGGTATGGAAAAAGAAACCTTCAATGCCAACTTGGTCCTTCACTAATCCTCTTTTTGAGGATTCAAGTTTACTTTTATCTAAAGAAATGTTTGTAGTAAGCTCAAGAATGTAAAAAATCAAGTCGCTAGGGTGCAAAAAACACTCTTTGGCATAGTCAGAGTCAGACTGCTAAGCCATAAAATGAGCAAAGCATTAGTCCCAAAGCTTCAAGTCATATCAAAATCTGTGCTAAGAGTCGTAATTATTAGGCTTACGCTCAAGTTAAAAGAGTTGAGCATATCTAAGTCGCGTTGCTCATGCTGGATTAGATGAGCATAAGAGTCGAACTTACAATTGGTGGAGTTTCGTACAGTCCAACACTCACGTACATTGCACAGTAAGATGAGAGCACATGTACTCGTCAACAAAAACCATTCTTAAAGGGGTTCCAGTTTGCAAAGCTATGCCATATGCTTTTATAGCTACACCATCTTTCTGAAGAACCCCTCAAAATCTTTCTTGCACAGCATATTGTTTTCCATGCATTTCTGTGTATGCATAAATAGGATGTCCCACCATTGGACATATGCATTAGACACTCTTTTTTTCTTCCACCTATGCACCTTGAGTGGACTACAACAAGCAGACAAATGTTCCATCATGCTACCCTTTCATATTTGCTGCCTTTTTAATTCCATGTCTATCAGCAAATAATCCCTTCAGTACTTTATTAATATTTCCCATGCTAATAAGTACTCCAATAATGCGCATATCCCAAAGGCACTTTTTTCCCACTCGGGTTTTTCCCTTTGGTCATCCAAGTATTAGACCCTAATTTAGGACTATATCATTCTACTTCCCTTGTACATACTTTTCATAAATAAACAACAGCCTCATCATTATGCTATTACAACGAACAAATGCAACATCATCTCTCACATATGACCTATTTGGACCAATGAAGATGCTGCAGCAAATTGAACCTCATCAACAAATTCAACGACAAATGAAGACAATCAGCCCATCAATAACCAATCAAAAACCTTCCTTTGCCTCCACGGACACTTTTCAATAGTGCCCGAGGACGGGCACTAAAATCGGAAAGGGAGAATGTTAACTGAGTCAACGTCACTTAACAGGAGCTGCTAAAGACCGAAGATATACAAATGCACATCGAAGATCAAAGTGAAGAAGCAGTAAAGATTGGAGTTACACATTTTTCACGTTTTCCCAAAATGGTCACGTATTGTAAATTCTCAAATTATTTCAAGCCATTGTAATATTTTAATATGTTATGGGCTCAATAGGAGTTCCACGTTGTAAAGAACATTTCAGTTAGTGTGCCTAGGTTGCAGATTCAATAAGTGGTGGAGCCCTAAAGGCCTTGGGCACCCGGGCATTGCATATTTTTACCCTAGGTATATAAGGCAGTGTGTAAAAGAAATCAGGGTTCTCAAGCTCATTTGTTGAGAGCACTCTTTGTGAGAGCTCTTGAGGTGTGTGTCTATGGAGTTCTTGAGCTTCTCCTTGCTCATGTGACTTGATTAACACTAATCAATGCTTAATTCTCTTTCACTATGCCTCTCTCATGCTTCTTGTGACTGCCTATGATGCTTGATTAGCTAGATCGTAACTAATTAGTGGTTAATCCCTCTCTAATCTTGTGTGATTGCCCTCTTTTGCTTGTGTGTGCATGTAGGTTTGATTGGAGTGTGGTGCTCGATAGATCTATGTGTGTGTGCTTGCGATTAGTGTGTTGCATGATAGGATTAGTGTTGTGTGCATCTTGCAATGGTTAGTGTGTGTGATTGGGTTGATTAGAGGTGAAGAGAAGTGGATGTGGAGATTGCCCTTCATTGTGGCTTAGCTCCTCCATAGGCCGAGAAGCTCAACTCATAAAGTTAACCATTCGTGTTGCCATGATTAGCTCACTAACCATGTGAGTGTTTCCATGCCCTAGCAGGGTAGCTCATTCCTCCGGATTGATAATTTTGTTGGTCATTGGAGCTATGCAACGATGGAACCCCCAACACTTCAACCCATACAAAGCTTTCTTACATCTTCACACTTTATCCTCTTGTCCTTTCTTGACAAAATTGTGAGGCTGCGTTACATAAACTTTCTCAAATATGTCACTATTCAAGAAAGTAGTAACAATGTCTAGCTGATGTACATTCCAAACAAAATGAGTTGCCAATGCACATAGAAAACGCACAATAGTCATACGACAAGTGGGAGAAAAAGTCTCTTCATAGTCTATATGCCTTTTTGCTATGAATAACCCTTTGCAACAAGTCAAGCCTTATGGCGATCAATCTCACCATCTGGCTTGCATTTCAACTTGTAAACCTTCGTACCAATGGCCTTTTTGCAAGGAGGCAAATCACATAAAGTCCATGTGTCATTTTCTATAAGTGCATCATATTTTGATTGCATGGTAGCCATCCAATTTTTTGAATTTTGTGCTTTATCAAAAGACGGAGGTTCCTCAACATCATTTAAGCTAGACACAATCAAAGCATAACAGTCTGATGCATAAGATGCATGGCGAGATCCTGAACGAGTGCGACTAGACAAAGGTGCACCAGCCATTTATGCATACCTCTAGCCTGCTCATTTTCAGCCCTTTCCTCATCAAGTACATCATGTACATCTGCATCAATAATAGGCTGATCTATAACATTTTTAGAAACCCCCATAGGCTATACATTTGCCTCATTAGAATTTACATTCGTACTTCCACCACTAAAAAGAGGTAACAAAGTGTCATAAATGTCCTGTGAGCTTACATTATTATCTCTAGTACATGAAAGCAAGGGCTGAACAGAATCTTCCACAAACACAACATCATGTGAGACCAAGATACACTTTGTTTGCGGATGATACAACCTGTAACCTTTACTTTCAGCACTATAACCAACAAAAATACATTTGACAACCTTATCATCCAATTTTATGCGCTGTGTTTGTGGCACCAAAGGATATGCCAAACATCCAAAAAGATGCATGTGCTCAATAGAAGGCTTTCTATCATGCCATGCTTCATATGGAGTAATAGACTGCAAAGCTTTTGTAGGACAGCTGTTTAGTACATAAGTGGCACACATGATGGCCTCAAGCCAAAAATAATGCGGCAAAGCTTGACTTTTGACCATACGATGTGCCATTTCCGTAAGTGACCTGTTTTTCCTCTCAGCTACACCATTTTGTTGAGGCGTATAAGGCACTGTAATTTGGTGTTTTATCCCACGACTAGCCAAAAATGCATCAAATTCATGAGACATATGCTCCCCCCTCGATCGGAACGGAGGGTGTGCCCATAGTACATTTTGAGACATTTTCAGCCATAGCCAGAAATTGTTTGAAGAACATAAAAACTTTGGACTTCGCTTTAAGCGAAAATACCCATGCATGCTTGGAGTAATCAAAAAACGGTAAGCAAGCGTGCGAGACGACTCCAAATATAAAAGGATAAAAAACGATGAGACGTTGAAGTACCATAAAGAAGAATGGTTAACAAGGGCATTAAGGGATGATTAGGGATCAAGGGGGTGGGACACCAAATGCGTTTCGCTCATAATGAGCTCATCAATGGTGTGGGTTTAGATACATATGGAGGGGGTGAGCAAGGCTTTATAGAGGGGCAATTTGAGGTGGGATGTCTTTTTGGGGGGAAAAAAAGGGAAGTTAATGGCAATGTACTCAAGTACATAGGGAATGAGTAAGGTAGAAGGGGTGGTACTTGCTTTAATGGTAAGAGGTAGACAAGTTGTACCCAAAGACTTTAATTTCTTGCAGAGAATGGTGAGGGTGTGATTAGATGCCAAAAATTAAAGAGGGGGGGGGGTGTGGGGGGTGTGGGGGTATGATTTGATGCCAACCAATGTAGGGGGGAGAATTTAAGCGAGCAAGCAAACGATGCATTTGGTAAGCGAGGCTTTGCTAAAACGAGAGCAAGACAGGGGATCATTGGATATGAGTTAAAGAGGGTATGCACTAGCCATTTATGCATACCTCTAGCCTGCTCATTTTCAGCCCTTTCCTCATCAAGTACATCATGTACATCTGCATCAATAATAGGCTGATCTATAACATTTTTAGAAACCCCCATAGGCTGTACATTTGCCTCATTAGAATTTACATTCGTACTTCCACCACTAAAAAGAGGTAACAAAGTGTCATAAATGTCCTGTGAGCTTACATTACTATCTCTAGTACATGAAAGCAAGGGCTGAACAGAATCTTCCACAAACACAACATCATGTGAGACCAAGATACACTTTGTTTGCGGATGATACAACTTGTAACCTTTACTTTCAGCACTATAACCAACAAAAATACATTTGACAACCTTATCATCCAATTTTATGCGCTGTGTTTGTGGCACCAAAGGATATGCCAAACAGCCAAAAAGATGCATGTGCTCAATAGAAGGCTTTCTATCATGCCATGCTTCATATGGAGTAATAGACTGCAAAGCTTTTGTAGGACAGCTGTTTAGTACATAAGTGGCACACATGACCATACGATGTGCCATTTCCGTAAGTGACCTGTTTTTCCTCTCAGCTACACCATTTTGTTGAGGCGTATAAGGCACTGTAATTTGGTGTTTTATCCCACGACTAGCCAAAAATGCATCAAATTCATGAGACATATGCTCCCCCCTCGATCGGAACGGAGGGTGTGCCCATAGAACATTTTGAGACATTTTCAGCCATAGCCAGAAATTGTTTGAAGAACATAAAAACTTTGGACTTCGCTTTAAGCGAAAATACCCATGCATGCTTGGAGTAATCATCAATGAAAGTCATGAAGTAAAGGTAATTTCCCAAGGACGGAGTTTGCATGGGCCCACAAACATCACTATGCACAAGCTGCAACCTTCATGTGGACCTAACTGAACCATCCTTTGGAAACTTAGTATGCTGCATTTTACCCAAAATATAGCCTTCACAAACATGTTTGACATGTGCTTCAAGAGGTGGCAAAGAAGCAAGCATGTCAGATTTCTGCAAACGCAGCAAACTAGCAAAATTCAGATGCCCAAAACGTGCATGCCAAAGTTTTGCATCTAAAATAGCCTTAGAATCCATAGCTGCATTCAAAAAATTTTGCCCACACTTATCATACAAAGTGAGCTTATACAGTCCATGGCATAATATGCCAGATGCAACAATTTTATCACCAAAATATAGATCATGGACTGTACATTTCTCATCCACAAACTTGACTACAAGTCCAAGTCTAGCAAGTGCAGATACAGACAAAAGATTCTCCTTGATCCCATGTATATAAAGTGCATCAACAAGTGTGAAAGAACTGCCATTTGCAGTAGTAAGCACAATCTTTCCAACTCCCTAAACCGGATAAGAGGCATTGTTGGCACAAGTGACTGAATTCCATTGAGGGACAGACTCGAGAGAGGTGAAAAATTCACGATGTGAGGTAATGTGCTTTGTAGCACCACTGTCGCAATACCACACATGTGAATCTGCAGGAACTAACATGCATGCATCATGGATAGCAAGATTGTAAGTGCAATTTGCACTAAAATCCCATTCTGCATCAACATCAGCATAACAGTTTCCTTTCACAGAAGACTCAACAATAGCTGCATTTGTAGTGGAACCAGCATTTGTAGTGGAACCACCCTCTTTCTTAGCCTCTTTGGCCTTCAACTTAGAACACTGCTTGATCAAGTGATCATTAGCTTTACAATAATGGCGATGCATCTTATTTTTTCCCTTATCACCAGAATTTACAAACGAATTGCCAGCAAAAGCATTAGGAGCAAGTGATTTTCCACTTGCACCATAAGAAGTGGTTGCGTTGCTATTACCACCCTTTCTTTGAGCAGCAATAAAAGCATGTTCAACTGCACGCTATCATGTCCTGTTTTTTTTGGAAAGTGACTCTTGCAGCAGCAATGTGCATCAAACTTGAAAACTTCATGATTTCCTTGGGTCATAAGTCTCTAAGTACTAGCAAAAGTTTGTGTGAGTCTGGGAAGGCATCAAGAACAATCTGCACAAGGGAAATGTTTGAAATGACTTCACCTGCGGAAATAAGTTGCTCATTGATCTCCTTGACACCAGTAAGGAAAGTGTCTGTTGGATGGATACGCCGCGACGGACGTCAGCACAGCGAGAACTCACCTAACAAGATTTGTCAGCTAAGGACGAAGCTCGACCCGCAGGCGCGTGGAAGCAAGCATAGGGTGTCAACCTACACTCGACTGACTCCTAACTAATTCCTACAAAGGTCTCTACCCAATTTCTAAGTCACAGTCTTCAAGAGTGCGTAAGAGGAAACTTCCTACACCACTTTCTAGAGCCGAACACCCATCAAACGATCTCGAAACACCACAGAACTTGAAGGAGACCCTACTAACACCAATAGGTCGCTCTCCCTAAGGTCTATGAACCAAACCCCCAACCCAAAACACCCGGTGCAAAATCATGTAGGATGTCTAGCCGAAATTTGCAGGTCTTTGTTTCCAAAATCTAAAGTGCCTAATGTGTAGCTCTACTCAATGCGAATGCGTGGATATGCTGCAATGCACAATCGGACAACGTATGCTCACCGAATCACCAGATGAAGCTCGTAGATGGAACTCACAAAACCGGATCGTATGTGCGCAATGTAGGTATCGGCGCGTATCTCTCATTGGGGGCAACACGCTGCACTTCTCTGCACTCGATTCCAACCACTAGTGCACATGTAGCATCAAGATGAAGCTCACACTCTCTCTCGTACACAGTACACTCACTCACAGACTTCCAACTTTTTTAAAATGACAAAGGTTTTTCATTAAGGTCAAAAAGTGGTATAAATACCTTACAATTCTCAAACCCTTAAGTTCCAAATTAACCCTCTACTCAATCTAAATGTCAAAATTGGGATACAATCTGGAAACTTCTGTAAGCCCCAATATTTACAAGGTGAAATGTCGGGTTTTCTCAATGAATGAATAATTACAAAAAATGATAATCTACCGAGCCACCATTTTCCGTAGGGTGTGTCCAGCTTCCAACACTCCCTCCCTCCTTGCTCATGTCGTCCCTGACATGGCTGTTGAGCTGCTTCTTCATCTTATGGTTTCTCGCATCTTGAGCAGCGACTCGTATCTTGCATGTAAATCCAGTAGTGTTGGGCCGAATATATCAGTGTTGATGGTGAAGAAGTCGGTGTAGAACGCTTCTTCAAAGGCCTGGACGTGATAGGATGGCAAAAACATGATCCTTTGATGCAATGCATGTATCACCTCCTTGGAAGGCAGACCAGACATATCGTATGCACATCTGTAAGTATCTTGAAAGAAGAAGATATTGTCTGTCACCTGGCCTAGCTTGAACGTCTCGAAGACTGCCAAAAGGGTTTTGCAAATCTTCCTCATCATAATGCAAGAAAGGTCAGGCGAGCCAGTGAACAATTTGATGGCGCCCGTTAGGGTTTTCACCATGTATTGAACACTTATTCTCTCACCTGCCTTCAAGCCTGGCAGCTTCGGATAGTTTAGCCGAGTGGGTTGGCTTCTTTGTAGTAGCTCCTGGGCCTTCCACGTCCGCATCCTTGGTAGAGGGCAGAAGCTTAGGTTATCTCTTATGATTTTGGGTGCCTCTACCAAATGGATTAGTTACTGTGGAAACTTCGTCAGCCATGCCTTTCTCCACCTTGGTTGGGAGTCGACTATCAACTTTAGCCCTTCAGGCTTGGAGATATCTGTTGTGGCTCTTCTCTGATTCTCTTGTTGATTGTGGCGGCTTCGTACTTTAGCAAAGGATATGGGAGAGAGGGTTGTAGCCATTTACGCCGGAGGTTGCTGGCGTCTATCTTCTGAATGGTCATAGATTTAAAAACCCTCTGCTTCCATTCCAAGGCTTCCTTGGCCGTTTCTCTCATTTCTGCTTCTATGGCCTTGCGCAGCTTCTCTTCCTCGTCTTGTGTCAGATCTTGTGGCTCTTGAGAGGGTCCTACAAGGATTTCCTCTTGCATGGGTGTGTCCACAGGATCTGCCACATTCTCCAGGTCTATGCCTTCCATGGCTGTTGGCCCTATGCTTGCGTGCTCTTCTGCCTGCTGGCCTCTCAGCTCTTCTATCCGCGTTTGGAATGTTTGTTTCTCTGCTTCAGCTTGTTCTCCCATGTTCACGAGGAGGTCGTTCAAATTGGCATTTATCTTCTCCGCCTCCTCGAGCTTTCTCTTGATATTTTCTAGCTTATCTTGCATTGCCTTCTGCTCTTCTTCCATGTGTGTTTGCATAACCACCGACCCTTCTACCATCATCAACCTTTGCTTCTTCTCTAAGGTCAACTCTTTCTGGAGCTCTTTCATTTGTTCTTCATAGAGCTGGCTCTCTGAAGTGGTGTGAGTCGAGCTAGTAGCTCTGACTCTGGCAGGAGATGCCTGTAGCCTCTGGATGGTTTCGTCTTTAACTTTAAGCTGGTCCTTGCACTCAAGGACCTTATCTTGGCTAGCCTCCTGCTCTATTTCTGCCTTCTCCTTGGCATTCCACATTGCTTCAACTTCCTTGGACTCCTCAGCAAGTTGTAGGGTTAGGTTATCCCTTTCCCTCTCTGCATCTGTCAATGGGTTGTTGAGTTGTCTATATTCCTCTTCGGCTCCTTGCAGTTTTTGAGCTGCTTCCTGATTTTCTCTTTCCATTTCCCTGGCATCTTTGCAATGCCTTTGCCAGACTGGCTTGCAGCTCTGCTTCTCTCTCAATCTTCCTTTGGCTTTGTTTTTGTAAAGTGTTGACTTCAAGATTTATCTGCACTTCAGTGGATTTGAGAGTTGCCATTTCACTTTCTGTGGCCATTGACTGTGCTCTTAGCCCGATTAGCTTGGTCATCACCACATCCCAATCATT
Source organism: Adiantum capillus-veneris (assembly GCF_014529385.1). Classification (NCBI taxonomy): domain Eukaryota; kingdom Viridiplantae; phylum Streptophyta; class Polypodiopsida; order Polypodiales; family Pteridaceae; genus Adiantum; species Adiantum capillus-veneris. Next base: position 132,658,122 of record NC_140934.1, on the reverse strand, counting down.
GGTGGGTGGGTGCAGGTCCACTGTATCAGTGGCCATCTCCTTTAGCTCCACTAACCGCAGGCTCTGCATTTTCTCTTTGGGCCCCGTGCTTGCCAAGTCAAATGCGACTGTGGTAGCCTCTTCTTTTGAATATCAGGCAGCCAGTAGGTCTAGAAATGTGTTATACCTTACTTCATTTGGCTCTGGCTGCTCACTTTTAGGCCTAGCTTCTTCTTTTGGTTCTTGCTCTTGGCTTTGTTCTTGGTTTGACTCTTCTTGATTTTCAGGTTTGTCTTGCTCCTCTTTCTCTTGAGTCTGTGGAGGGCTACAAGGAGGTGGTGAGGGCGGTGGGCTTGACTCTGGGCTGGACGGTGGAGTTGTCGGCTTTTTCTTGAAATCCTTTGTCTTCCTTTCTCTCTCTTGGCCTTCCTACACCTCTAGCAATTGCCGTCGTACTTGCTCCACTTCTGCCTCTGTAAATGGTACATGTGGGATATTTTCCGTTGTGGCATCTAGAATCTCAAAAATTCTTAATATAGTCGTTGAATCTGTCTCTGTGCACCCTTAGGGATGATCCCGATATTGCTTCTAGAGACAGCTTCCATAGCTCATTCAAACCTCCTTTGAGGGCTCTTTCGGCTCTGAAACTTTCCATTAGCTGCTCTAGCCGTGCCGCCTTTTATGATTTCATTTCTTTTACAGGCACTTGGACAGATTCCTTCTTTCCCTTCTTCAGCTCTGGCTGCTCTTCTTGCACGGTTTCTAATCGGCGTTTCAACCTAGTGGCAACCCTTGGTGCTTTGGGCTGTTCCTCTTCCTTATCTTCCTCGAGCCTCAGCCAATCGTTCTATGACGGAGGGTCCGGCCATCTTCCCTTGGCGTGCAATGCCCCATAAATCACCTTCGTGATTAGCTCACCCGGCACGATGTATGTGGGGTTCTTGTTGCCCATCTTCACCAGATTATCATGTATATAATCTGCATAATTGATTACCTTCGGCTTGCTCTTGTGCATTGCCCAGGTGAATGTTGTGGCAATTGCTCCACGCGGCATTCTGTACTTTTGTGGCCGCTTGGTACACATATGGAAGTACTGATTGTACTAGAGACATTTGATACATAAATCATGTAAAGTCCTCCAGACTTTACTCCATGTGCTACAGTCATCGAACCCTTGGATATCTTCCACATGTTTTGTCCAAAAGTGGTGACGTAGCCAGCATCATCAAGTAAACTTGTGTTGATCAAGCTCTTTGAAATTGCGGGAACATGTCTCACATTCTTCGGCGTGAAAGAAGAGCCATTCTGAAACTTCAATTGAACATCTCCAACACCTAAGATCTCACATGTCTGCCCATTGCCTAGCCGAACATGATCTTTAGTGGTCACATAAGAGGTAAACCACTCCTTGTTTGGAGACATATGAAGTGATGCCCCTGAGTCTATAATCCAGTCACTCAATGCATTTCCATCACATGCTGTAAGAAGAGCTGAGTCCATTGTATTCTTCAAGAAGTAGATGTCTCTTGACACTAGACTGTCATCCTCTGCAACATTGTTTGTCACATTTATTTCTTGAATCTTCACTGAGGACTTGTTCTTCTCACCATGGTCTTCAGCTTTCTCTTTGCCTTTTTCTGCTTTCCATTCTCTGCAGTCTCTTTTCATGTGACCCTTCTTGCCACAATGGTAGCATTCTATGTCACTCTTGCCTTTAGCACTGCGAGACTTGCTATGAGACTGATTCCTCTTTCCACCTTTGTACTTTTCTTTGGTCTTTCCCCTGACCACTAAGGTTGTTCCTTTGCCTTTGTCCATTGTCTTTCTATTGGTTTCTTCAGTAAGCAGACTTCCTTCTACACCTGCTATGTTCAAACCATCTGGAGGTGCAGAATTACTCAAAGCTGTGCGAAAAGTGTCCCAACTTTCCGGCAATCTGATCAACAGGAACATAGCTCTAACAAGTTCATCAAACTTGACACCTTGAGCTGACAACTGACTGTAGATGGTGTTGAATTCATTCAGATGATTGGACATAGGTGTCCCTTCTTTCATCTTCAGGTCAACAAGATTCTTAAGCCAGTATACTTGTGAAGCTGCACTCTGCTTCTCATAAAGATCACTCAGCTTTGTCCATGCTTCATAAGCCAACATCTCGTCTGCTACATTGAAGTAAACGATTTCTGCCAAAGTCATCATAATGGTAGAAAATGCCAATTCATCCATTTCGCTCCATTCATCTTCGTCCATATCTTGTGGTTTTATCCCCTTGAGCTTTATAGGTTTTATCTGCTTCTTTTGTACCAACACGTGCCAAATCTGCTTCTTCCACAATGGGAAATTGGTTCCATCCAGCTTCTTGATATTGTAAAGAGCAGTGTCCTGTGATCCAGCCATAGCTACGCTTCACAGTAGTTTACTTTCCTGGGAAAAATTCGGCAAAGTTTCCCCTATAAACTGACCTCTGAACCAATATCAACCTGTCAAATGAACCAAGAAAGCTTCAGATTCTGCAAAAATTTCGGCAGAGTCTCCTTTGTAAAATGGCGCTAGTGTACTAAAAAACAGACCAAAAACAGCTCAAAAAACACTGTCTCTCTGACACTGTAAGCTGCGGGTAAACCTGTCCTGCACCTGTACTGGCTCTCACTGTCATGTAAGCATAGACTGCGACAATGCCTCAACGGCAGTAAAGCAAAGATGCAATCCCAACTGTCTAATTCACAGTCAATACATCCTAGATGCCTATCTAAGGGTGCTTGAGGGATCGCTCCAAGACCTGTATCACCGAAAGGATCTCAACATTCGAGAATCCCCCAGCTCAATAAAACCTCACTCGACCCTCAACAAAGGCTGTAGTAAATCTGACAATACATAGACTTCCCACAAAATCATACATCCACAAATTTCCCACTATATGTTGTAACCGATGCGGCGGTTGTTTGCTGCGTGACTCACAGCCAGCAAACCCTCAACAGACATACATCATCTCTGACAATACATCCCATGTGGAAGTACCTGCAATGTCAGGATGAAATTTGGAATATCAAGCAGCAAACACAAGCTACCTGATGAACTAGTGGATGTCGCCTACAGTCTGTGTGTAGATGCGCGCGTGTCGTATGTGACACGCCTCTAAGAACTGTGAGTCGTCCTTCGATGTGTAGACAACCACAAATCAACACTCTGGGAGTGCCGATATCCTCAGCACCTGCAGTCGTAGGCCGAAACCCCAAATTTGCAGAGTCGGATCTGCACCCGCTGAGACTACGTAGTCGAAAATGGCCTGCGCAGAACTTTGTCGAAGCCGAACGGTGGCCGAGATGACCTCAAAATGAAATTCTGAGAACACAGAGCCCTTAGGGTCTACCCACAAGATTTGGGGCCCTGTCTTCGCCTGTCGAATCTCACTCCAATCTGAGCAGGTGACTCTGGCTACCTACAAATGATGCCCCGAGCCTCGATATGAGCTCGGATACTAGTTGAAGGAGTACGAGTGGAAGTGCGACGCGAGAGAGAGTGCGAGAAGAAGAGCACGATGATGTGGTGAAATCGCTCTACTGTAATGTGTAGAGCATAGTGAGTTCTTATTAGGTTTTTACAAAAGAATATGTGTACATACCTAGCGGCCCGCCCACTTACCTGGGCGACCACATTGGGCTTTATACCCCAACACGCGTAGGATGTCTTTTTCATTACATTTTGGTGAGACTTGACATGCTGGTGGTCCTTGGCCTGTGGAACATGGCTATGTGCTTGGATTTGGATTTGGGCATCAAAAAGTGGATTTTTGAGCAGATTCAGGCTTTAGGTCACAAATTCGGTAGAAAGTCCACAACAGGTAGTAAATGATATGCAAATGGGTTGAAACTTGATATATGGGCTCCTTGCACCATGGTAATGGCTCCCATGATGTCATTCTTTGTACAGAACTTCAAAAACATGCTGGAGACATCCTACGTGTAGGATGTCTATTTCATCAAAATGGCTTGGGATTTGTTATGTGGGTAGTCCTAGGTATGTGGAACATGTCTATGTGCTTGGATTTGGATCTGGACAAGAATTGATGTTGTTAAGACCCTGTGTAGTGTTTTTGGGCCCAAAAAGTGTATCTTGGAGGTCTTGGGGGTCAAAAATGATTAGAATGGCTTCAAACTTGATATATGAGCTCTTGAAGATGATAAGAAAAGATCTGGAATGTAAAAATACCCTCTGTAGGCCAAAAATGTCAAATAGACATCCTACGCGTTTTCGAGAAATTAGCGGTCTTGCCGGGAAAGCACCGGGCTTATGGCTGTGAGAGTTTGTGAGAGAACTCAACAAAAACTATATGAAGGAATTAAACCATAGATGCCATGAAGACTAGGGTTTGGAAAGAAGTGCAATCAAAGAAGACCCACTCTTTCTCTCTTGCACTCACACACACAAAGAAAGAACACAAAACAGAATGTCAAAACAACACAAAGATGAAAACATAAAGGCTATGGTCATATCGTATCATGGGTAGTATGAAAGGGTTAATAGATGAGTTAATGGCATTCAATCTTGGCTGACCAAATAGGCTACAAATTGTTCTTTGGAATTGTAGCTTTGTGCTTACCGTAGTATATATATTTTGTCTAGTGATTGGGATTAATTGTGTGTACAAATCCTCTTGGTTCATAGCAAGATAACTACGCTTACATCAAAAGAAAAATTATAGTCTATGAGAGGTAGTATGATGGGATCCGGTGATAGAAGTATTTCATTGAGCCTTTCTGGGCCAAAGAGAAACACTATACGTTGTTGAAAGTGTATTTTACGGCTAATCCATATGTTAATTTTAATAGATTGTACAGAGTGAAAGCGATCGAAATTATCATCATGTGGGTTATTCATCTATGATAGTATGTGAGAAATATAGATATGAGAGAAGTGAAGAGATGAGAAGTTTCCCTCCCAAGCCCTATTCTTGCCCGTAGGCAATAAGGATATTGCGGGGAGAGATGTACCTGTAGCAAAGAGAACCTAAAATTTGTAGAGAGGATGAATTACTAAGAGTGAGAGAGATAGATTTGGTTAAGGAGATAATATTAGATATATATATATATATGTTGGATTAGAGATGAAAAAGAAAACAACAAGAAATCAAGAAAACATCAATGTAGAACACATCTTACTTGACAAACCCTTTGGCACCATTACTGATGGAGAGAGAAGAAGAGGGGAGAACTCCACTTTGATTGATACACCAAGTGCAAGACCTTCTTTGATTAGAGTTGATCTTCCAAGGATAGCGTACAAGAATGGCTAGTCTTCCTCTAGGAGAAAGTGTAGGCTTGGGCTTATGTTAATGGCTAAGTACAATTAGGCATTACTACTCACTCCCTCAAGAATTTCTCTCATCAATGGCTTGAATGCTTGAGTTTTTTTTCAAGGAAGAAGAGGTCCCCTTTTATAGATGAAGGGAACCCCCAAGGGTTTACACAAGAAGAGAGGAGCCAGTGTGAATAGGAATTGGAAAAGTTGGAAATGAGTTGTCCTTGCATGATGTGGGCAGACTGGGGTCCAGTATTTTGATCATATCTCCTCAATCGTGACTCCAAATAAAAAAGTAAAAATATGGGCAGAAACTTCAGCTCATTAGCTAATATTTTCATTTAAAATCATTTTCCAATTTGGATTGGAACCTTGTGTAAAAAATTCATCAAAATAGGGTTCATTTCTGGCAGCAAAAGTCTTCCCGTGGTCCCCTTAGCCTAGACTTTCATTTAATTCCAAAGGACACCTCATGCCATATGAAAGCATGACATTGCTCCTTGACAAAGTTTTGTAATCATGGTTGCAATAATGCATTAAAATAAGTGTATCTTTGAAATCATGCCACCTAGTGTCCCACTAGGATATGATTCCCTCCTAGTAGCTATTTAAAAAGAAATATAAGAAAAATATGAAAAATACATAGAATATATATATATTGGAGTTTACCCTAGATATAGGATCTAGCTAGGGTGTGAGATGATAATGAGATAGTAGAAATAAAGAATCAATGCTTTTTGCCCCAAGTTAAAGAGGCGGAGCTATTGATGCTTTTCCCATAGTATTTTCTGATGGTAAAGTAAGAATAGGTTACCCTTGAGAAAAATAATAGGATGAGATAGAAGGCTTATTATTATACTTAAATATGCATATGTACATTATAGGAAAGATAATTATGTATCTAAAAATATTACAAGATAACTCTTGTAGCATGCGTTCCCACTATGTACGTGTCACAGCACGACATCCACTTAAGTTCCTGTGGACTTAAGTTGTTTGTATAATCCGTAAGAGATTAAATTTGCTTGAGCTCCAGAGTCAAGCAATGCCATCGATTCAACTTGATTGCTACCTACTTTGACTGCAATTATTGGCTCCACTGTGTCTTCATCAAACATCCTTAGTCGGATGGCATTGATTCGCAATGGTGCTCCACATTGTTGTTGTTGTCGCAGAAGTCTTCTTTTTACAATGCGTTCTTTTGCTTCTGCTTGAGCTTCTTCTCGTACCCTCTCTTTCTCCTTCATTCGTTGTTTTCCTTGATGGATTTGTTGAAGCATATCCTATGTTAGTGGTAAATGATATTTCTTCAATCGACACCCACTAATCCAATTTGGAATTTCTTCTCCTACTAATGTAGCAAGCTTGACAGCTCCGCTTTGTGATAGATCACTAATCACAAAGGGTCCCATCCCTCACTTTTTAAGTTTCTTGGCATGTTGCTTCAAGGTATAAACAAGTGCATAATCGCATGTTTTGAACTCTTTTGTGCGCACATGCTTGTCAAAAAACTCCTTTCGCCTTCTCTTTTTAGCATAGATTGAAGCTACAGCTCTCAAGCAAAGATCATCTATTCTTGAAGAGAGCTCATGCCCTGTCCATTCTAAGTGTTTCGCTACTCGTAGCGTTGGGATTAAAAACTCTATGGGTAATATAGCATTTAGGCCAAACACCATGTTGTACAGTGTCGTTCCTATCGATGTTTTGTAAGCTACCCTGTATGCCCATGGTGTTGAGTGTAGCTGCTGATCCCAATCTGTTCTTGTCTCTGATACAATTTTAGTGAGAACCGTGCATAGTGTTTTATTTGTGGCCTGTGGATGGTATGGAGCAGATTTCCTATGTATGACCATGAATTCCTCTAGCAGATATTCAATGACTTCATTAAGAAAATGTGTTCCACGGTCACTGACAATTTCTATTGGTAAACCGTATCGTACAAAAACATTCTCATACAAAAATTGTGCAATGGTTCATGCATCTGCTTTTTGTGTTGCCTTGGCTTCCATCCATTTTGTGAGATAGTCCGTAGCCACAATGATATATTGGGTATGAGTGCGATATACAGGGGGTGAAATAGGTCCCACAAAATCAATTCTCCATTTTGCAAATTCCCTTGCTCCCATCATTGGTCGTAGTGGCATCTCATCTCTCTTTATCGGCACCTTGGTGCGCTGACATGCGTCACAACGCTTTACAAACTCTTCAGCATCCTTATGTAATGTAGGCCACCATATTCCTGCGACGGTTAAGATAATTTTTGCCGTCTTATCGCCTAAAAAATGGCCTCCACTTATACCTCCATGTGTGTGTTCTAAAATCAGCAGGTATTCACTTTCACTTGCACAGATTCTAAGTTGATTGTCCTTTCCTCGCTTATAGAGTTGGTTCCCAATTAATTGAAAGTCTCGAGCCTCCAGCTCTATATCCCTTTTCCGTGCTCTTGTTATGTTTTCAAAAAACGTCCTTGTGGTTAAGAAATCAATGATATATTGACTCCATGCAGGTGCAATGTTTACCTGAAACAATGTCGCGTGATCCACTGGTCGTTTGGCACTACATATAGTACAATTGGTAATATAAGCATGTGTGTCCGTATACATAGTGGCCAATAAGTCCCTAATTGTTTCAGTCTCTGGTGTGTTTTCACTGTTGAACAATGAAATGCACAATCCTGGACATGTGCTTCTTCAAGATAACACTTGAATTCTTCCGGATTTATACATAATCGTAGAATTTGGTCCGATCCTAGATGATACAGCCGTCCTGCAATCAACTGGAAGTTTTTTGTTTGTTGAATTGTTTGTTGTTTGGATCTGTCTTCCATGTTATCAAACCTACCTCCAAAGAAAAGAATGCTAACAATTTCCTGAGACCATTTGGGTATCATTTCAATATTGAAATGATAAGCATCTGGTATGTCATCATCTACTCCTTCAGGAGCTTCCCCGTTGTGTAACCTTGAAAGATGATCCGCCCATAGATGGGTTTTACCCTTTTTGACCACCACTGTGAAATTAAACTCTAGCAATATAATAAACTAGCGTACAATTCTCCCTGTATTGCATGGTTTATTCACCAGATACAAAAGAGCTTGATGATCTGTGAAGAACACAAATTTGTTTGCCAGTAAATAATGCCGAAATTTCTTTACAGCATAAATCTTTTAGGAAATAAGACGTAGCTAAATAGATAATTGAGTAGATTACTTAATGGAGAGAGACAAATTTACATACATGAGATTATAGAGTAGAGAGAGAGAGAGAGAGAGAGAGAGAGTACACACGATATACGTGGTTCACCCAATGTGGGCTACGTCCACGGGAAAGCAGCCACTCAATGGCTTTAGTACTTCAAAACAAGAAGTAGTTTACAAAGGGATTATACCCTTAATGGAGCTCCCGTCTTGCTTCACTCTCACCACCTCACACTCACCTTGTTGCATCAACTTCACACTATGAAATGTGTGTAGAAATGGCCTCCTTTTATAGGCCAAAAGGGCTTCCCTCTCTCATGAGAGGTAGCCATGTAGCCGCCCTTGTGTAGATCAGTCCAAATCGGACCCTTCAATCCGCCCATGTGTGGCCGCCCTTAAGTAGACAAGTCCGCTTTTGAATTCGGCCATTGGCCATTGAATTTGGCCACCGGCCACCGGTCATTGACTTCCGACCACCGGCCACCAGCCATTGACTACCGGCCACACCGGCCAACCGACGGTTGTGTTCCGACCACTTTCCGGCCGCCGTCCTGCCATAATATTCCGGCGAGGGAAAATTGCCCCTAATTTTTGGCTAAAAATTTTCCCCTAATTTTTGGCCGTGAAAATTTTGGTTTCCGGCGAGTGATTTTCCTTCACGCACGATGGCTTCTCCTCATAATGGGGGCCTTACAAATGTGCGCTTTTACCACAGAAAATTACAAGGGTAAATCAGGCTCCATACTTAACAATCTCCCACTTGGAGACTGATCTCCAAACCAAAACTGTGACTGCTTTCCATTCTGGCTTCTTATCCTTGAATGCAGATTGAAGATGAGCAAAAGCTCAACTTCTCCTTGTTGACCACCTTTGTAAACATGTCTGCAGGATTTTCACTTGTATGCACCTTTCCTAGCATTAGTTGTCCCTCTTCCAAAAGAGTGTGTATGAAGTGATATCTCACCTCAATGTGCTTTGTCCTTGAATGAAAGGCTGAGTTCTTTGCAAGATGGATAGCGCTTTGGCTATCACTGTACAAGACACAATTGTCTTGTTTGAATCCAAGCTCTTCTAAGAATCTGTAAAGCCACAGAATTTCTTTGCTTGCCTTCGTCATTGCTACATACTCTGCTTCCGTGGTAGAAAGTGAAACCACTTTCTGCAGCTTTGAAGCCCAGCTTACTACTGTGCCTCCAACCGTAAAAACATAGCCAGTAGTGCTCCTTCGAGTATCTTTGTCACCTGCCATATCTGCATCAGCATACCCTTCTAGAAAAATATCAGTTCCTCCAAAATACAAAGCATTTGTTGTTGTCCCTTTTAGATACCTAAGTATCCACTTCACAGCTTGCCAATGCTCTTTACCTGGGTTATCCATGAACCAAGTGATGGTGTACTTGCAGGGCCCCAAACATCAGAATGAACCAACTCAAGTTTTTTATTTTTTCTTTCATTTCCTGATTTTTGAAATTTTACCCTCTTTTGTTTACCATAAACACAATCTTCACAGAACTCTAAGTCCACTTCTTTCAAACCTGGTAGAAGCTTCTTTGTTTGAAGGATTTGCATTCCTTTGGCACTCATATGCCCAAGCCAGTAGTGCCACACCGCACTGTCAACTTCTGTAGTTGCTGCACAAGCTAAAGGTTGCGTACTAACAGTACACAAGTAAAGTGTAACGACCTTTTCTCCCTTGGCAACCACCAAAGATCCCTTTGAGATCTTCCACCGTTTGTTTCCGAATGCAATGTTGTGACCTTCATCGTCCAATTGTCCTGTAGAGATCAAATTTTTGCGAAGAGAAGGAACATGCCTAACATCTTTAAGCGTCCATTCATTTCCATTAGTAGTTTTGAAAGAAACTGTACCTTTGCCGACAATCTCACAAGCTTCATCATCTCCCAAGTATACATACCCAAAATTATCTTTGGTGTAGTCTTGGAAATGTTGCTTGTGTGGTGTCACATGGAATGAAGCCCCGGAATCTACTATCCAGGAATTAGACACATTGTCTAATGAGAGAATTAGAGCATCTTTCTCTACTTCACCTGCCACATTAGCCTCCGATGTTGGCTTGTTGTCTTGAGACTCTGTCTCCTTCTTCTTTTTGGACTAGCAATCCTTTTTGACGTGGCCCTTCTTGCCACAGTTCCAACATTCAAGAACTGACTTTGTGCATGACTTGCTCCGCCTTGAGCGATCACGACCCTTTTGGTTTTTGAACCTCTCCTTAGGCCTTCCTCTTGTTTCCACTGACAATGCAGCACTTGATGATTCTCCTATGCTTCTCCTTCGTATTTCCTCACTTAGGAGAACACCCACAACATCATCAAACTTAAGAGTATTTGTGCCAAAAATAGAATTACTTACAGCCATCACAAGGCTATCCCAACTATCCGGTGGAGATGATAGTATAAGGAGAGCTCGCACTTCGTCATCGAAATTGATTTTCACCGATCGAAGTTGACTTATGTTTGTGTTAAAAACATTTAGGTGTTCTGCAACTGAACCAATCTCTGCCATCTTTAAATTGAACAAGCGCTTCATAAGAAATACCTTATTGGATGCTGATGGTTTCTCGTAGAAGTCGTCAAGTGACCTCATCAAGTCCACCATGGTCTTCATCTCCGAAACATTGAAGGCCACCATTGATGTCAAGCTTAACCGGATTGTTCCTAGTGCCTTTCGATCAAGGACAATCCATGCTTCATCTACCATCGTTGCGGGCTTCTTGCAAGATCGCCTAGTGGCAAATAGAGGTCCTTCTGGTAGAGATAGTCTTCAATGTGCATCTTCCAATGTTGGTAGTTCTTGCCGTTGAACTTCTCAATCTTGAGCTTCCCTTCCTCTGCCATAACTCCCACTCAATTCAAGGAATCCTTTCCTTGAGATAACTTAGCTACGAGCAAACCTTTCTCTGATACCAGTTGTTAGGAAATAAGACGTAGCTAAATAGATAATTGAGTAGATTACTTAATGGAGAGAGACAAATTTACATACATGAGATTATAGAGTAGAGAGAGAGAGAGAGAGAGTACACACGATATACGTGGTTCACCCAATGTGGGCTACGTCCACGGGAAAGCAGCCACTCAATGGCTTTAGTACTTCAAAACAAGAAGTAGTTTACAAAGGGATTATACCCTTAATGGAGCTCCCGTCTTGCTTCACTCTCACCACCTCACACTCACCTTGTTGCATCAACTTCACACTATGAAATGTGTGTAGAAACGGCCTCCTCTTATAGGCCAAAAGGTCTGCCCTCTCTCATGAGAGGCAGCCATGTGTAGTCGCCCTTGTGTAGATCAGTCCAAATCGGACCCTTCAATCCACCCATGTGTGGCCGCCCTTGAGTAGACAAGTCCGCTTTTGAATTCGGCCATCGGCCATTGAATTCGGCCACCGGCCACCTGTCATTGACTTTCGACCACCGGCCACCGGCCATTGAGCCACACCGGCCAACCGACGGTTGTTTTCCGACCACTTTCCGGCCGCCGTCCTGCCATAATATTCCGGTGAGGGAAAATTGCCCCTGATTTTTGGCTGAAATTTTTCCCCTAAAGTTGCCCCTAATTTCTTGCCGTGAAATTTTGGTTTCCGGCGAGTGATTTTCCTTCACGCACGATGACTTCTCCTCATAATGGGGGCCACCGGTCATTGACTTCCGACCACCGGCCACCAGCCATTGACTACCGGCCACACCGGCCAACCGACGGTTGTGTTCCGACCACTTTCCGGCCGCCGTCCTGCCATAATATTCCGGCGAGGGAAAATTGCCCCTAATTTTTGGCTAAAAATTTTCCCCTAATTTTTGGCCGTGAAAATTTTGGTTTCCGGCGAGTGATTTTCCTTCACGCACGATGGCTTCTCCTCATAATGGGGGCCTTACAAATGTGCGCTTTTACCATAGAAAATTACAAGGGTAAATCAGGCTCCATACTTAACAAAATCATTCCTAACCCCTCTCTTTCGGTGGTTGTGTAGTTCTTTTCCGCACTATTTAACTGTCGGCTAGCATAACAAACTGGAAAATCCATTGTTCCGTCTCCAGGTTGAGCCAGAATACTCTCGATTGCATATGCAGAAGCATCAATGTGAACATGGAATATCTTTTTCCAGTCCGGTGCTTTAAGTACAGGTGCTAATACAAGGTTTTCCTTCAGCTTTTGGAATGAAGTTTCACACTCCTCGGTCCAGTCGAAATTCACTAGCAAACGATATAGAGGTTGTGCGATGACTGTATACATAGATATTGAGGCGGTCCGGGGCGGGCAACAAGAGAGGCGACCTCTAAACACCCCTCAAGGCTCCCGTGCTGCTCAATTGGGGCTGGGGCAACCACAAGCACAACACAACAACAAACCCACAGCCAAACCCAAACAAGATAGGGGCACCACCTAGTTATGGTATGCGAACTAGGACGCAAGAGAGATTTTGGCACAACCAAGAAGATGCACCACACAACGCACACAAACAACCTCACACCAAGACACACACGAAATGGACCAGAGAGAGCTAGAGAAAAGGGAAGAGAGAGAGGAAAGGATCTTGCGTAATACCTTATTTGTGACCTGCAAATGGAGATGGTTCGCTATGATGCTATCGTAGAACTTGTACAAAACTCACTCAATGCTTAGTGATTGCTAAAACATTGCCAAAACACACACACATTGTCTTAGGGTGTGGGAGACCTCTCACCACAATACCCTCTTACAATGGACACAAAATTGGCAATGAAAAACACACTAAAACACTTTCTAAAATCAAGATCAACCGATAGAAATTCAAAATACACAAGTCACCTTGAATTCACCAAACCGTATTGCACAAATGGAAGGACGAAGATTTGAACGTCGAATCACGCCTTTGATGCACCAAACCTCAATTTATTGATGATGAAGGAGCATATACAGTAGTGGTTTTGAGATTTGAGGAACTCGTGCTCTCTCACTTGCAATGTGTAGCTTGAAGGCTTCTCTCACTCCAAGAGTGAAGCTCACAAGTGGTTGCTACACCTAAGTCTCTCCTCACGCATAGAGTGTTGGGGTGCTATGTGAGATGTTGGAGGTTGTTTTACAAGAAGGAGAGGGGCCTATTTATAGGTTGGAGACCCCATATTAAGATTATTGGAAATCCTAATTTACAAGCTAACAAATCAGGATTATGATTTTTTTGAATATCAAAACATTGCGGGCCTTCTTTGTCTGCTTGAGTCATGGGTGTGGGCTCAAAAGAGAGCATTATTGATGGTAGATAAGGTGAAAGTAAGTTTTAAGGAAGGGGAGAGAGAGAGAGAGAGAGAGAGAGAGAGTTACTATACATGTCTTGAGGTGAGGTGTCTTTTATGGTTAGGTCAATGCTATTTTGTGTTAGTATGTTAGTGGTTAGTGTTAGTAATCACTAGAAAGTTAATGTTACATTTACAATGGGTAGAATGAGGTGGATGGTTGAAGTAAGATGATTGAATGAAGTGAGAAAATCCTTGTGATGGTGAAGCTTGAAGAAGTTTTGGACTTACTTGTGTAGGTTCTCAAAATGACTATCGACCTTCTTCTTCGTCTTCCCTTCTTTACGCCGCCGCCGCCAAGGTTGATTATCGCGATGAAAATGGTAATTCCGTTGATGATATCTCTTGATTTGCAGAGGTTAATCATGGTACACATGCTGAATTTATGTATATATATAAGGGGTAAGATGGAATTGTACTTTGGAAGTAATAGAGAGAGGCATAGAGATGGTGTATGTACATGGAGAGCTCATATGAGAGCTATGGGAGTAAGTGGGGAGGTTAATGGTGAAGAAGGTGAGAGAAACCATTGAAGGTGCAGGTTTGAGTGAGGGATTGAGAGAAATGTGTGTGTGTGTGTGTGTGTGTGTGTGTGTGTAGAAGTGTGGAAAGAGGTGAGAGAAGACTATGGGCTACTTGTGAAAAAAGTGGGCAGACTGGGGTCCACTCAAAAAATCATAGCTCACCGCTGGTAGCTCCAAAAATCATGAAAAAATTTGAGGTGATTATTCAAAGCGTGGGCTACATTTTCTCTTTTGACCACTGCTCCAAATTCGGAGTGGAGATAGGTGCCAAAATTCTCACCAAAAAGCCTGTTTTTATGCTTGCAAAAGTCTTTTAGTGGACCCCTCCTTTGTTGAATTTGTACAATGCATCCAAGAGTGAGCCCCTCCTTTGTCATATCATAATACAAAGCATCCAAGTTGCCCTTGACACATGCATGGAGGAGGATTATTGGTGAATAAAGAAATATATACATGGTGGGACTAGTGTATGGACTATTCATGGACTTTTGCTCAATGAGCACATGGTGTTAGAATAATGAGTAAAAATAATAATAAAAATAGGAGGAGTTATGGATATGGAAAGATATTGGAATCATATGATATGGTCCCTCTTTGAATTATTTTGGGTGAAAGAGGAAAAGGTATGCAAGTAAATAATATAATAAACTTGACCAATGAGTAGAAATCAATTTTTTGTTTTCACGAGGTGAGGGTGAAAATGTGGGAGTGATTTGTATAAAGGAAAAATATAAGGTTAGAGTATGTACATATTGGCAAAAAATATACTTATGGTGTAAGAGGATGAAAGAAGGTGTACATATGTTTAATAAAACACACACCTAAGTAGAAATATTTAAATAAAATACCAAAATAATTATAAAAAATCCCTATATTTAGGCCATATTTACAATGAAATATTTACACACAAAGAGGCCATAATATACTTTTATTTTTTATTTTTTTTATTTTTTTTGGCTCACCTAGCCCAGTGACTAGCTAGCTGAGGGTTTTTAAGAAGATATGGGAAAAGTCCCGTGACTCACGCACGCCTATATACAGTGAAATGGTAGGGATAGCCACAGTGTTTGGGTGATTTTGGTAGGGTGAGGTAACTCACTGTGGCAATTACAAAGAGCCGAAAAACGGCTATCATTAGCCCTCCCCCTGGATGATGGTATATTCATGTACCATCATAGAGCATCTTTTCCAAAGAGAGTGCTTTAGAGTCCTTGACGAGATCTTCATTGTTTGGCCCCTCAGAATTTTGGTTGGAGTTACACTCATGCTTCATGTAACAATACTTACATGAGACAGCGGCCTTTGGACAGATCTTTGGTAGATCCTTTGGTAGAAGGCGACTCAAATAGGGCTTCAAGCGATACCCGTTTACCTTCCTGGAGTGCTCTTTACCATTCAAGTCCATAAGCTGATAGTAACTTGAATTGAAAGCCTTCTTGACTATGTATGGCCCTTGCCATCTTGTTTCAAACTTGGCATCAAAACGATTGTCAAGTCAATTGTCATACCTTAGCACAAGCTCTCCTTCCTTGATGCCTTTGTCCTTCAGTTTCTTGTCGTGCGTTTCTTTCGCTTGTGTGGCTTTCCTCTTGTAGCACTCGTATGCTGCTTCTCTTTTCCACTCAAGCTCCACTAACGTAAGAAGTCGATCCATCCATGCCTCTTGATCATCTTGTGCTCCTTTGCCATGAAGTCGCATTGTTGGAATGTTGAGCTCGATAGGCTGCAAAGCCTCTTGACCATAGACCAAGTGAAATGGTGTGAACTCCGTGGCTTCCCTATATGTGGTTCGATATGCCCACAAGGCACCATCCAAGAAGTCATCCCATAATTTTGTCTTGTTTTGCACCATCTTTCTAATGATTCCTGCAATGACACCATTAGCCTTCTCCACCAAACCATTTGACTGTGGGTAGTATGGTGTGCTATGACGATGTAGAATGTGAAGCTCTTCACAAACTTCTGTGAGCAAGCCCTTCCTAAACCCTGGGCCATTATCAGAAACAATCTCCAAAGGTGTGCCAAATCTGCAACAAATGTGAGTGTAGACAAACTTGCTAACCGTCCTCTCATTCACTCTTGCCACACTTTGAGCTTCCACCCACCTAGTCATATAGTCTACAGCCACTAGAATGTAGAGTTTACCATTTTTTGTCCTAGGCAGAGGACCCATAGCATCAATGCCCCACTTTCAAAGGGTCCATTTGCAAGCACTATTTGCCTCGGGCCATGCACCAACCTTCTATTTCCATTTATCTGACAATTGTGACAGCTTTTACACCAATGTTGAACATCCACATGCAAGCTTGGCCAAACATACCCCGCAAGCAAAATCTTCTTCACAGTTGATTCTTGGGCAAAATGACCACCACATGCCTCTTCATGCAAACCTTTTAGAATGGCTGGAATTTCCTCAATAGTTGGTACTCTTCTGCATACTTGATCCTTCCCTTTTTGATAGAGGGAGCCTTCTAGGAAGAGATATACGCTTGCCTTCTTCATGAGTCTCCTCTTCTGAGCTTTTGTGAAGTCTGGTGGAAACTCACCCTCCAAAATGTAGCCAATGATGGGAGCCAATGACTCCAATCCCTGGTACCTCGGTTGCTTCACAGCAGCCGCCACCATGATGACCTGCACTTCTTTCTTTACACATGCAACGGCTTGTTGTGCAAGTAAATCAGCATCTTCATTCTGTTTCCTAGGAATATGATATAGTTGCACTTCTTCAAATTGATTAAACAAGCTACGAATGGCATGAACTTTTGTCCGTAAGCTCTCATTCTTGCATGCCCAAATGCCTAAAATCTGTTTAACAATGAGAAGTGCATCTCCCTTTACCATGAGGCGTTGTATCCCTTGGCCAATGCACATCTTCAAACCATGAAGTAGAGTGTCATATTCTGCTTCATTGTTGCTAGCTGAACTTGGTAGATTGAACTTCTCTTTCATGACCACCTCTCCACTTGGGTTGAGCAACACTAGCCCTCCCCCTGCTTTTCCTGTGGCTCGACGAAAAGCTCCATCAAAGAACAAAGTAAAAGCATTGGGAATACTTTTTGGTGGTGGCAATGGTAGGGTCCTTACTTGAGGCACCTTAATTTCCTTCTCATGTACCCTATAAGTGAGAATCCCTGCCAATTGTGCACGCACACTATCTTCTACCTTGAAAGAGTATTGGAACTCTTGCAACTCCATAATCCACTTTGAGATCCTAGTACTAAGATTCATTTGAGATGACACCCAAGGGAACAAATTTTCTGCAGTGAGAATTACAAAAGGTTTTGGTAGTAAGTAGGATCTAAACTTTCTCACCGCAAACATGAGAGAAAGCATCATGAGTTCTGCTTCTGTGTAGTCTCTCTCCAAAGCATTCATGACCCTACTAGCAAAGTAGATGGGTCGCATCCTTGTACTGTGGGGATCTTGTTGTAGCAACACAGCACCAATTGTTTCCCTTCCAACACTAGAGCTAACAAAGAATGTGTACTCCCAACAAGGAGGCATGAGTGTTGGTAGCTCTGACAAAATGACTTTAATGTTACAAAAATACTCTTCAAGCTCATCAGACCATGCAAATTCTACTTGTTGTGTCAACTTTTGCAAAGGATGAAGCAACTCCGAGGCTAAGTGAATGAAGCGTGACATATACTTCACCTTCTGAATGAAAGAGATGACCTCCTTAAGACTCTTCGGTGATGGGAGCTCAATAAGAGCCTTTGCCTTTGAAGGATCCACCTCAATGCCTTTATAGGAAACCTTGTGACCGAGCAAGATCACTTCATCCTCACCTATGTGGCACTTGTCGGGGTTGAGTTGACCTCCCATGTCGTAGAGCTTCTTTAAACCTTCTTCTACCCTTTGTAGATGCAATGATTTTGAGCTATAAATACAGAAATCATCAATGAACACCCTAATTGACTTTCCAAAGAATGCTTGAAACACCATATTCATGAAACGTTGGAATGTTGCAGGAGCATTTGTCAGACCAAATGGCATGACTCTAAAAGCATAACAACCCCAAGGAGTGATAAAGGTTGTTTTCAATTGATCCTCCAGTGCAATCCCTATTTGAAAGTAACCTGAGTAACCATCGCACACAGTGTACTTCTCATGACCAGCTACCTCATTTAGTATCTCATCCTGGAATGGGAGGGGAAAGTGATCTCTCTTTGTTGCCTCATTGAGGGGACGGTAATCCACACACACCCTCCACTTGCCGTTCTTCTTAGGAGTGACAACAACAGGAGAGACCCACTCTGAATTCTCCACTGGATAAATGAACCCTGCTGCTAGAAGCTTTCTTACCTCCTTGAGTAAAGCCTGCTCCTTGATGACTCCTAGCCTTCGTAGCTTCTGAGCCTTAGGTGTGGCCTCTGGCTTCAACTCAATTTTGTGTTGAACAGCATCTACTCTACGCACATCGGTGTAGTCTTTAGCAAAAAGCCTAGGAAACTTCCTTAGCACACATTTGAACTCCTCTCTTTCATTCTTTGTAAGTGTTGTTGATAGCATACCTTCCAGCATCCCTTCATCTTGATCACCTTCGTTCTCTTGAGGACCTACCTCCTCCAAGCCTTGACAAGAGGTCTCTTGGTTGCTTGGCTTAAACCTTACCCCCATGACTTCGATGGAAGACTCCTCTTCAGTAATGCTGCCGCTACTTTCTTCTTCTGAAGTGCTATCGGTCCAACCTTCTTCCGTCTCACTTTGAGATGATTCTTCATGGAGCTCCTCTTGGCGTTGCTCCTTCATGTCAAAGACAACCTTCTTGTGATTGTCATTCCTGCAAATTAGCTTTCCACTCTCCCAATCCTGCAAAGATCGCATTTTCATTAGCCATGGTCTTCCTAGGATAAATGGGTAACCATTTCCCTTGGTAGACATGACATAGAAATCCACTGCCTTCTTAATGCCAAAGGCCTCCACAAAAACATTTTTACAAATGCCTACGCACCTAGCCTTGCTATTGTTTGCCATCTTGACCCTAATTTCAGGTGTCTCATGGATGTGCATGCCTAGTTTTTGCATGAGTCCCTCTGTCATGATGCAAATTTGTGCACCCCCATCCACTAGACCTTTCCTAACCAATCTCCCTTTGATGTAACAGTCTAGCACCGGTGTAATGTCCTCATTCATTTCAGCTTGTGCAATTTTTACAACAGGCACACTCTCTTTTACCTTTCTCCTAGTGCTAACTGCCCTTGTTAAATCCCTCCTAACTTGTGGACATAATGCAAGAAATTGAGGCCATGAAATATCAGGACCCTTACCTCTCATGTCTTCCAACAAGTTGTACGGAGCCATACCATGTCCAAGAGGGAAGTCTTGGAGGTCGATACGACGTCGAGTCCTCTTGGTTTCCTTGGTTCCCTTTGCCTTCTTGCCTTGTCCATGGTCACTCTGTGATGTGACTCCTTCTTTCTCTTTACCTTTTCCTCGGCCACGCTTAATTCCATTGGCTTCCATGTCAACCTCATTTGAATTTGTCACCTCTACCACATGCACATTTGGATCTGGCAAAGGTGGAACTCCTTCTACCCCTTGTGGAGGTGGTCTTGGTCCATTTGGCCTTTGTAGAAGCCTTGGTTGTTGACCAGTTCCTTCACCTGCATTCATCACTGGGTAATTCAAGTTAGGCCTCCCTGGCTCTCCACGGGGCCAAGGACAATTATACATCCCATGTCCAGACTCTCCGCAATTCCAACATTGCAAGACTCTCCTAGGTCGTGGATCTCGCTCTTCAGACTTCTTTGCTTGTCCCTTTGGACCTACAGCTTGTGCAAGGTGAATTGACAGGCTGCTTAAAGATTCGTTTAACTTCTCAATTACTTCCGCCGTTACCTCAGGAAGCTCCCTCGATGTTGATGCTTGTGACTTACCTTTGGGTCTAAGACCTTCTATTGGAACCTCTCCCCTTAAGCACTTGAGTTTCCTATACTTCTCAGCAGCCCTAGTTTCAGCTGCATCAAAAGTAGCAGGTGCACCCGCCTCAACTTTTACCTTAAGGTCAGGAAAGAGTCCGGCTATGAACCTCTCCTTCTTTAAAAATTCTGCACCATCACCAGGGTTAGTAACATTTCGTATCCATAGAGCCCAAAGACGTAGAAACTCTTGCTTGTACAAGTAGTAGTCATCTAAGTCTTTTTGCTTATGAGAAACAATGTCTTGCCATAGTTTTTGAGTGTTTTGGGGATCAAAGAAGTATCTCTTAAAACGATTCAAAACTTCTGTGTAATTCCCCTTAACTTCCTCAGGCAAAGAGTCAAACCAAGTACTAGCATCTTTCCTAAGGACCACCTCAAACATTTCTACACGTTCTTGATCAGTTACTATCCTCTTGATAGGGCAAGACATCTTGAAATTCGCTAGAAATAATTCTGCATCCTCTCCAGGCTCTCCAAAGAAAAGAGGATATCCAGACATTTGGCGTTGGCTCTCCATTGAATTAATTTCAAAGTGACGCGTTTTTGTTTTTTCTTTCTTTAAAAGATTTACACAATAATATTTTCTAAATTGCAATCTATTCTACAACAAAATAAAAATATTCACATCAAATGACCTATGATAATCAATAAGAGGTAGAATGACAGGGTTTGGTGATGCGAGAATTTCTCCTACTCTTTGGGCACCAAACATGAATACCATACGTTGTTGAAAATGGATTTTTCTACTAATTGCAATGTTTATTCTAATGTGTGGAGTGAAATGGAAGGGGAAAACTTCTATTCCTGGGCCATTATCCATGGTCTATGCATGACCTAATACTCAAAACAAAACAAAAATATAGACGTCCAAACTAAGGTCGTACCTAATCAGAGGCAAAATAAAAGGGTTTACTGAAGCGTTTATCTCGGCCAACCTAAGAGGACCTAAAATCCTACGAATTACTCGCTGAAATTGCAACTTAGTACTAACAATTATGTGTACCTTTTGCCTTGCAATGGGAATGAAGGGATCATACAAATTCTCGTGATTCATGCAAGCTACTTGATTATGCTAAAGGTTGAGCATACACAAAACATACACAAGTCTGTCCTCAGTGGGGGCACCAAAATTGAGGCGGTCCGGGGCGGGCAACAAGAGAGGCGACCTCTAAACACCCCTCAAGGCTCCCGTGCTGCTCAATTGGGGCTGGGGCAACCACAAGCACAACACAACAACAAACCCACAGCCAAACCCAAACAAGATAGGGGCACCACCTAGTTATGGTATGCGAACTAGGACGCAAGAGAGATTTTGGCACAACCAAGAAGATGCACCACACAACGCACACAAACAACCTCACACCAAGACACACACGAAATGGACCAGAGAGAGCTAGAGAAAAGGGAAGAGAGAGAGGAAAGGATCTTGCGTAATACCTTATTTGTGACCTGCAAATGGAGATGGTTCGCTATGATGCTATCGTAGAACTTGTACAAAACTCACTCAATGCTTAGTGATTGCTAAAACATTGCCAAAACACACACACACTGTCTTAGGGTGTGGGAGACCTCTCACCACAATACCCTCTTACAATGGACACAAAATTGGCAATGAAAAACACACTAAAACACTTTCTAAAATCAAGATCAACCGATAGAAATTCAAAATACACAAGTCACCTTGAATTCACCAAACCGTATTGCACAAATGGAAGGACGAAGATTTGAACGTCGAATCACGCCTTTGATGCACCAAACCTCAATTTATTGATGATGAAGGAGCATATACAATAGTGGTTTTGAGATTTGAGGAACTCGTGCTCTCTCACTTGCAATGTGTAGCTTGAAGGCTTCTCTCACTCCAAGAGTGAAGCTCACAAGTGGTTGCTACACCTAAGTCTCTCCTCACGCATAGAGTGTTGGGGTGCTATGTGAGATGTTGGAGGTTGTTTTACAAGAAGGAGAGGGGCCTATTTATAGGTTGGAGACCCCATATTAAGATTATTGGAAATCCTAATTTACAAGCTAACAAATCAGGATTATGATTTTTTTGAATATCAAAACATTGTGGGCCTTCTTTGTCTGCTTGAGTCATGGGTGTGGGCTCAAAAGAGAGCATTATTGATGGTAGATAAGGTGAAAGTAAGTTTTAAGGAAGGGGAGAGAGAGAGAGAGAGAGAGAGAGAGTTACTATACATGTCTTGAGGTGAGGTGTCTTTTATGGTTAGGTCAATGCTATTTTGTGTTAGTATGTTAGTGGTTAGTGTTAGTAATCACTAGAAAGTTAATGTTACATTTACAATGGGTAGAATGAGGTGGATGGTTGAAGTAAAATGGTTGAATGAAGTGAGAAAATCCTTGTGATGGTGAAGCTTGAAGAAGTTTTGGACTTACTTGTGTAGGTTCTCAAAATGACTATCGACCTTCTTCTTCGTCTTCCCTTCTTTACGCCACCGCCGCCAAGGTTGATTATCGCGATGAAAATGGTAATTCCGTTGATGATATCTCTTGATTTGCAGAGGTTAATCATGGTACACATGCTGAATTTATGTATATATATAAGGGGTAAGATGGAATTGTACTTTGGAAGTAATAGAGAGAGGCATAGAGATGGTGTATGTACATGGAGAGCTCATATGAGAGCTATGGGAGTAAGTGGGGAGGTTAATGGTGAAGAAGGTGAGAGAAACCATTGAAGGTGCAGGTTTGAGTGAGGGATTGAGAGAAATGTGTGTGTGTGTGTGTGTGTGTGTAGAAGTGTGGAAAGAGGTGAGAGAAGACTATGGGCTACTTGTGAAAAAAGTGGGCAGACTGGGGTCCACTCAAAAAATCATAGCTCACCGCTGGTAGCTCCAAAAATCATGAAAAAATTTGAGGTGATTATTCAAAGCGTGGGCTACATTTTCTCTTTTGACCACTGCTCCAAATTCGGAGTGGAGATAGGTGCCAAAATTCTCACCAAAAAGCCTGTTTTTATGCTTGCAAAAGTCTTTTAGTGGACCCCTCCTTTGTTGAATTTGTACAATGCATCCAAGAGTGAGCCCCTCCTTTGTCATATCATAATACAAAGCATCCAAGTTGCCCTTGACACATGCATGGAGGAGGATTATTGGTGAATAAAGAAATATATACATGGTGGGACTAGTGTATGGACTATTCATGGACTTTTGCTCAATGAGCACATGGTGTTAGAATAATGAGTAAAAATAATAATAAAAATAGGAGGAGTTATGGATATGGAAAGATATTGGAATCATATGATATGGTCCCTCTTTGAATTATTTTGGGTGAAAGAGGAAAAGGTATGCAAGTAAATAATATAATAAACTTGACCAATGAGTAGAAATCAATTTTTTGTTTTCACGAGGTGAGGGTGAAAATGTGGGAGTGATTTGTATAAAGGAAAAATATAAGGTTAGAGTATGTACATATTGGCAAAAAATATACTTATGGTGTAAGAGGATGAAAGAAGGTGTACATATGTTTAATAAAACACACACCTAAGTAGAAATATTTAAATAAAATACCAAAATAATTATAAAAAATCCCTATATTTAGGCCATATTTACAATGAAATATTTACACACAAAGAGGCCATAATATACTTTTATTTTTTATTTTTTTTATTTTTTTTGGCTCACCTAGCCCAGTGACTAGCTAGCTGAGGGTTTTTAAGAAGATATGGGAAAAGTCCCGTGACTCACGCACGCCTATATACAGTGAAATGGTAGGGATAGCCACAGTGTTTGGGTGATTTTGGTAGGGTGAGGTAACTCACTGTGGCAATTACAAAGAGCCGAAAAACGGCTATCAATATGAATCTTCGATAATACCCGCAGTGTCCCATGAAGGATTGCACTTGTTTCGCATTAGTAGGCCTGGGCAGGCCTACTATGACTTTGATTTTGTCTAAGTCTGTGGTTATGCCATTTCTTGAGATAATGTGTCCTAAGATGCGGCCTTGCCTAACCATAAAAATACACTTTTCCGGGTTAAGACAGATTCGATATGTCCTGCATTTTTAAAATACCTTTTGCAAATGGTCAATATGTTCCTCTCGTAGAAGAGAGTGTACACAAAGATCATCCATGTATATTTCTAAGAATATTCTAAAGGTATTCTTTGAACGCGTGCGTCATTAACCTTTGAAAGGTAGCTGGGACATTAGTTAAGCCAAATAGCATAACTCGATACGCATATATTCCCCATTCTGTGGAAAACGCTATTTTGTGTTGATCCTCCATTGCAATTTCCAGTTGGTTGTATCCTAAAAACCCATCCAGAAAGAAATAAGCCCGTTTTCCGGCCACCCTCTCAAGTAAATGTTCTGTGATTGGCAACGGATAATTATCCCTTATGGTGGCTGCATTTACCTTTTTGAGGTTTACACACACTCGCAGTTTTCCGTTCTTTTTTGGGACTACCACAATGGGTGACACCCAATCTGTATGTTCGATTTCATAGATGAATTCAACATCCATCAGCTTGTCAATCTCTTCTTTTATTCGTTTAGCAAATGTGTCATTATATGTATAAGGATGTTGTTTGCTAGGTTTTGCATCTGATTTCAAAGGAATTGTATGTTGGCATATCGATGGATCAACTCCTTTGAGGTCTTTGTAGGACCATGCAAACAGATCTTTATACTTCTTGAGAAGTTGTGTTAGCCGTTCTTCTTCTTCAGGCTCTAAATCGGTTGCGATATAGACCGGCTAAGGCTTCTCTCCTGGTTTAGTGAGGTCTATCCTTTTTGCATTTTCTGGCCCATCGTAAGATTCCTGGTTTGTTCTTTCCCTGACTTGGTAGTGTCATTATGATTTTTCTGTCCTGGATGGTGAATTTCTGATAGTGTGATGGTATATTCATGTTTCCCTTTTCTGACTCCCCTTTACCATCACTATCTTCCTCAGTAGTCCATATCTCTCGTAAAGACCGTTTCAGTTATTGGTATTTTTGTTTACACTCCAGTTTGGTCCACTCTTGGTCTTTCGTTGTTTCTTTTTTTTATTTTTGCTCTTTTTGTGATTATGTTTCGGTTTTAGCTTTCCATACTTGTCTTATTTCCTCTCGTGTTCTTTTCCTTTGAATCTTTGAGAATCTTCCTGATATTTGATCTTTTACACAATCCTCTGCTTTGACAAGCATTAGATAGTGAGTTTTATCTTTCATCCTGGGCATCAGGTTCTCTCTTGCTTTGTTTCCTACTCGTTTTCTCCTATAACGTACCTGGCGTCTAGGGTGTTGATTAGCAAAATCATAAAACTTGATATTCCCTACTTTCTCCCCATACTCACTTGAGTTGTCTGAACACTCATTATCTGCATCGTTGTTTACCTCCAGATGTTCAGAGGAGTTATAAAACTCTTCTTGTTCTAGTGGTTCTACCATCTCATCTACTCCTGGTATAAGGCTTACCATGTAATAGGGTAGCACATCATAGCCATCCTTATCGCAAAATTTTGTTGTTGGACTATCTATAATGGTACAGACATCCAATGTTGCTAGTATGTGTTCCCATTCTAGAGGTTCCAAGGCATCTTCAGGAAAAGGTTCAGGAATATAATCCTTGTCCTCAATCGCTCTTTCTAAAACACATTCCTCTCTTTTTAAGCTCCCACAATGTGAAGCTCCACACATCCATAGCTCTTTTTGTTGCCCTAACCATGCTGGAGTTCCGATCCTGCGGCTGTAGCTGAGAATCAAACTCTTCCACTGGTGTCTGGTTCACATCCTTATAACTATGGTCTTTCAGGTGTATTTTGGTTGTTGTCTTTCCATGTCTGAGGTATATGTGGTTGTAACCCCAATCCTGGACCATCTTCAATTGTCGCATAAACGGTCTTCCCAAGATGATCTCATAATTGTTCTTTTTGTTGAAATCGACTATTGCAAATGTATGCTCATACTCGATTCCGCATGAAGTGACAATCACTTTTTCTAAGAGTCCTAGAGGCTTCTCCATGAACCCATCTGCCAATTGCAATTTCATTCTGGTGGCTCTTAAAGCTGGTTTTCCCCATTTTTTCCAGATTTCCTTGATGGCGATAGCAACTCCCGCTCCACTGTCAAGAATAGCTTTGGAAACTATTCCTTGGAATTCTACTGGTAGCGTGGTGTTTCCATCTTCTCCCTCACAATACTCTCCAACCTTGTTTAATGGTACTGGCCTAGTGTTTAGTTGAGGCCTATCTAATTCTCTGATCTCTTCCTGAAGCTTTGAGGTGGGGTCTTTCACTCCAAATTTTTCTAGACATTTGCCTAATGTGGTCCACATGTTTGGTCGTAACCTTAGGAGTTCGGCTAATGTGATTGTGCATGCCACCGGGGTGGACAATAACTCAATCAACCCTTGTGAATCCATCACTTTGTTAGAAGAAAGTCTTTGAGATGGGATTGCTCTCACCTTAGACTTGGCTTCATACTCTCCTAGGTAAGAGGGTAGAGTTTTCAACGAGTCTGGTTGGCTGTGTCCCGAACTAATTGATCCTTGGTCTCCCCCTTGTGAATGTATGTCAAAGTTCACTTGTGATCTTGCCTCAAATTCTTCAATAGGAGGTAAGATCTTGTTTTTCTCTTTGCTCGTATTGTTCATGTGGTAACTCACCCTGTTAGCTTCGTTGGCCGCACGGATTTTCTTCCACAGATCATCTAGACCGTTACAATCCTTACCCATTTTTGCCAATGTTTTAGGCTGTAACCCGTCACTTACCTCATCTGTTGTATTTGGCACTATGATAGGTTCTCCCCTAGACTCATAGGCATTCGTGAGTCTTTCCTTCATTCCTACTTGTTCCTCTAAAGCTGGTTGGATAGGGGTTGGAGCTAGTACTTCATGCCAATTTGCAGGTTTACCAAGCGGGTTTTCTATCAAAGATTGAGTTGTTTAAATCATCTTTCTACACATTTTCAACCTCTTGTTTTCTATTTCAGCATATGGATAATTCATCCATCTTTGCTCTTGGGTTTGGTTGCTTTTGAGTCTGGCTTCGTAAGCTTTTAGAAGTGCATCCAACTGCTCATTTACCTTGTCTGCCAGTGCTGATCCTCATGATCCTGCACTTTTGGGTTCTGCTATTTCCTTGGGTGCTATGGTTTCCGCAGTGTGTGAGCTTAGGCTAGCTAGATAGAGCTATTTTCTCTCGTTCTTTCCTGGCTTTCATCCGCGCCTTTCTAGTTTTCCAAGTGCTTCTCTGATTTTTTGTTTCTGAACTTGGGGCATCGGTTTTTGGCTCTTTATTTATGGGTTCGTTCGTCATTCTTTGAGCTTGGGCTCGTGTCACTGCCTGAATAGGTATGATTGTCTCATTTTCTGACACTGCTTCTAGTATGTTCAAGGTAGTTTTTGCTCTTTTGCTAGGTTCTTAGGGCAATCCGGAATCAAATAAGTAACTCCACACTCGGTGCAATATGCGTTGACTCTAATGATTCATCATGAGGACAGTCTCTTAGCCAATGGTCTCCGCCACACTTGTAGCAGATGGTTGTTGCCCCAACACTGGTTGTGGTCTTTCGACACCTACAGGTCCTGGTAGGTTGCCTGCTTGATACCTAGGCATCGGTGGAGCTTGAGGAGAAGCTACCTGAGCTTGGGGAGCGTAAGGTCTCTCTCTCACATATCCCTTGTTATAATAACATTCCTCCGTCCCATGGTTTGTCCATTTTTCTTCAATAGCACGCCACTTGGGCTGTTTAGCATGGGGTTTGGCGTACAAGTTAATCTTTTTTAGCACTTCCTCTACAAGCTGATCTTGGTTTACAGCTACTTCTCCTTTCGGTGCTATCTTAGAAGACTTGCTTCCACTTTGTTGTGAGGATGAATCATCGTCAAGATACTTGAACTCACCCTCTTTGTAGACCGCACAATTGTCTACAAGGTAAAGAGCCTCCTTGGTTAACTCATTCAACGTCGTGCTCCTCTTCATATGTAAGTCCTTCTGGAGATCTGCATTCCTTAGTCCTTGGATAAATATAAACATAAGTCTGGACTGTG
Source organism: Adiantum capillus-veneris (assembly GCF_014529385.1). NCBI lineage: Eukaryota > Viridiplantae > Streptophyta > Polypodiopsida > Polypodiales > Pteridaceae > Adiantum > Adiantum capillus-veneris. The sequence continues at coordinate 132,629,924 of NC_140934.1, read as the reverse complement.
TTGGCAGTTCTTCCACAAAACATAACTTAACATACCTTTTTAGTCTTAGGGCTGCCTTTCGCACAGATTCTCCATCTTTCTGTTTGAATTTATGGATTTGTGAGACCGTATTATAAGCTATTCCCCTTTGTGATAATTCCTCGATAAACTCGTCAAACACTTCCTCCATAGATGCAAAGTCTCTACGCTCCATAGAGTCAAACCAAGTAGCAGCGTCATCCTCTAGGGTTAGTTCAAACCCTGCAAATTGGGTAGGGAAGTCTAACACCTCTTCCGCTCTAATTACACGTACAAAGGCAGCAACATGATCTCTTGGGTCTCTGTTTCCTGTGTATTTCTTGTTTATCCATTTTTGCACTTGAGAAGGTCTAATTCTACGATGGTCTACAAATCTCATCATCGGATCTCCACGTTTCAATCTATATACCTCCTCTGGTCTTCTGTAGTAGGTTGGTTCCTCTCCCAGTGGTGCTCCTAAGCCATAATTTCTAATAGTTCTTGCAAGAGATGGTTCATCTCTTCGAACTCGTTCTATGGGTGGTCTTCTAGGCTCTGTTGATCCTTGAGTTTTTGACTTACTCTCTCCTTGATACCTTGAGTAGAGTGGTGGTTCTTGTAAATCCCTTAGCCCTCATGCGGCTTGATAACCATCTCGGTTTTGGTCTTGCTCCAATGTTACACTCTGTCTCGCAACCATGCCTACAATGATGGTTGAGTTGCTGGTTGGTTTTGATTGTTGAATGTCTGCGATCGGGTGGAATGTGAGGTCGCGTCATACTCCTCTGAGAAGGGATTTGTAGACTTGCTAGGGGTGTAGGTGGCTCTTGGCACTTCATCGGGGGCATATGTTGATGCTCCTGGAACTGTTGCCTTTTCTACCTCCTCTGGGAGAATACGTTGGTATTCCTGCCCGTACCTATCAACAAAAACTATATCCTTCCCCATAGCAGTTTCATAAGAGAATAAGGAAAGAACCTTGTCTTTGCTTAACTCGGTTAAGTATGGTTCTTTGCAGCGAAAGTAAGAGACGATTCCCTCGCTCTCATGCTTGTAGATTCCCACATTCTCATCATAAGTTGAAACCCTGGTTGTTTTCTTATCATAAATAAAAACTGCTCCAAGTCGATCAATGTTTGGAGGCGGTTCTTGAGTTTCTGAAACCATTTTCCCTTTCGCCACGTTATCTCCATATTTGTTGTAATCTTCAAAGTTACTAACTATCAGATAGTGGTTCCCCTTTTCATCTCGGAATCTATCTCCATCATCATAGACTCAAATTATCTCTAGTCTCTGAGCCGGCCTTTCTTCATACAAATACATTTGTGTCCTCGATAATCAGAATAGACTAGGGCTCCCCTCGAGTTTGTTCCTTCTAAGAAGATCACAGTGAACTTGGAATCATTCAATGGATTTAGGGAGGTTCTTCCTCCTGGCATTGGTTCGTCATAGGTGAAACCTCCTAGCTGTTGACTACCCATGATGAAGAAGGATTTGTCTGATGAAGTGTCAGTATCACTACCCTCCTCAATAATTAGTGGTAGTGGATCTAGCCTTGCCTGAGTTACACTCTCCTTGGTGGACACTAAGCTACCTTGGTCACCTACCACCTTTTGGTCCCTAAAAATGTATCTTCCTGATCTTAAATTCATCAAACTTATCAATGCAAATTATTACAAATCCAACCACTCACCTGGCAAAGGATCAGTCTCCGCACAACTTCTTGCTTTGCTGCTGAATATACCTGTACACAAGCGTTTAATTTTGGCAATCGAATCAAAGCATTTAACCGCTAGAGGGTAAACCTCAACCACTACTATATTTTATACACTGCTGATGTTCTGGATTAGGTCTGCTAATCTGGAATTGTACTTACCTCGGATGTTGGTCAATTTATGTGAAAAAGTCTGAATTCAGTCTTTGATCCGTCAAATGGTCAAACAAGGTCCAAATTCACTTCTGAAAGAAGTTCTGGAACCCTTAAGTCAAATGGAACCTCATTGTCTAAGCTCAGTCAAATTTTGTCTTCACTAAGCCCCATTAGACATCCTACACATAGGATGGCTCCTGCTCTGTTTTGCCTGGATTTTTGCACTATGAATTCCCCTTGATGTGCTGAGTCCACAACTGTTTTTACTTTTTGATTTGGACACCTATAAGCTGGTCAATGGATCAGAAATCTGTTTCGACAGCCTGCTACTAGTCTTGATCAGTCTAATCAACTCCAAATTGAACCAAAATTGACTAGGAGGCTTGCCTCAGGCTATACAACACCTTGCTATGCCCACAGTCAGTATCTAGCTTCAATTTCTTGCTTCTTTTTGCTCAGAATGGCTTCAAATGCAAAGCACAAACTCTCCTTGAGATGCTGATCACTTTGGTATGCTCAAAATTAGGTTTGGAGTGCAAAATCACACAGATGACATCCTACGTGTAAGATGTCTTTTTGGCCTGTTTGACCCCAGACTTGACCCACAGCTTCCCCTTGATGTCAGCAACCCAGTGGTATGCTTAGATTTTGGTTTGGATTTCAAAAGTCCCCAATTTTAGCTGTTCTAGCCTTTTTCAGTCAAAAGTGCTAAAGTCTGCTTAGAACCCAATTTCCTCATCCAAATGAGATGAAACCTCTCTTAGTCACTCAATATATCATGCAGACCATGCTCATGCAACCTTCCTATGGTTTTGTTCTTAAAATAATGCTTTGGCACAATTTGGGTAGGATGTCTGGCAATTTTTGTTTATCTGGCCTTATCCTGTCAAGATATGGTCAAATTTCCACTTTCCAGGTGAAAATAGGGTAAACCCCACCTTCTGAACACACTGGTCAACTCAAAATTTCAAAATTCCTACCAGATAAGCCTGTAGACATCCTACGCATAGGATGTCTCATGGCTTAAAATTAAATTTTTTCCTGACAGAAATGCTCCTGATGCTCTACGGCTCTATCAGAAACACTCACAGTAACTTTTAGACTTCTCTTCAGCTTTCAAACACACTTTTGCGTCTTTTACAACCCTGTGATGAATCTAATAAGCAAGTATACATGCATGAAGTGCTCTAGATCTTAAATCATGATGTCCTACTTACTCTACTCCTACTCATCATATAAAATGGTGATAATGGTGTTTTGGTTGCTTCCTGGACTCTCCGGACTCTCAAGCTCTCCTCTCACCGCTTCTACCACTCCAACTCCTACTCAAGAACTCAACTAATATCTAAAACTATCTCAGTCTACCTAAATCTACCTAAGTTGAAGGATCTAGGCTAGACAAACGCTCCCTAGACTCCCCTCCTAAGACCTAGAGAGTCCTCCACCCTCTGATCCTATCTAAATGTAAAATGAGACTCTTGGCAAGCCAAAGAATCCCTATCCTCAAGGACTAGTCTCGGTCACCTACCTAAGGTTTTCGTCCCTGACAGCGGCGCCAATGTTGGACGGATACGCCGCGACGGACATTAGCAGAGCGACAACTCACCTAACAAGATTTTTCAGCTAAGGACGAAGCTCGACCCGCAGGCGCGTGGAAGCACAGGGTTTCAACGACTCCTAACTAATTCCTACACAGGTCTCTACCTAATGTCTAAGTCACAGCCTTCAGGAGTGCGTAAGAGGAAACTTCCTACACCGCTTTCTAGAGCCGAACACCCATCAAACAATATCGAAACACCACAGAACTTGAAGGAGACCATACTAACACCAATAGGTCGCTCTCCCTAAGGTCTATGAACCAAAACCCCAACCCAAAATACACGGTACAAAATCACGTAGGATGTGTAGCCGAAATTTGCAGGTCTTCGTTTCTGAAATCTAAAGTGCCTAATATGTAGCTCTACTTAATGCGAACGCGTGGATATGTTGCAATGCAAAATCGGACAACGTATGCTCACCGAATCACCAGATGAAGCTCGTAGATGGAGCTCACAAAATCAGATCGTGCGCGCGCAATGTAGGTATCGGCGCGTAGCTCTCATTGGGGGCAACACGTTGTACTTCTCCGCACTCGATTCCGACCACCGGTGCACACGTAGCGTCAAGATGAATCTCACACTCTCTCTCGTACACAGTACGCTCACTCACAGACTTCCAACTTTTTTAAAATGACAAAGGTTTTTCATTAAGGTCAAAAAGTGGTATAAATACCTTACAATTCTCAAACCCTAAAGTTCCAAATTAACCATCTACTCAATCTAAATGTCAAAACTGGGATACAATCTGGAAACTTCTGTAAGCCCCAATATTTACAAGGTGAAATGTCGGGTTTTCTCAATGAATGAATAATTATAAAAAATGATAATCTGCCGAGCTGTCATTTTCCGTAGGGTGTGTCCAGCTTCTAACACTGTCCATATCATCTTCCTCATGCATAATCTTTGATTTCAGCTCTTTACGCAGCAAAGCAATTTTAGCCTCATTGCGGCATAATATCCCAAGCCTATTTTGCAGATTTCACCGAACGAATGCGAGGAGTAATGGTGCGCTTCACAAACAATGTAATCAACACATGAGCCTGCACATCCTTTACATCCCAACGAGCTTGTTCCACCGTAGGAAAAACAACTCTAACAGCAGCAATCCTTGCAGCAAGACCTGCAACATCCTCAACATTGCCTACATCCTCAGAACCAGGACGTACATCAATGCCTTGCACACTACTCTAGACGCCCTTTGACACAAGAAGATGTTGCATCATGTAAGCCCACATAGGATAATTGTCCCCATCCGATCACTAGCAGCAAACATCTTGAACACATCTGTGTTGTTGTCAGCCATGGCAAATGCTGCACTTGATGTGAAAAATGCCCGAAAAGAGGAGAAACGAAGCGATAACAACACATGTTGTATAGCACAAATCGTAGAAGACTATAAGGGACCTGTTATGTAGAAAACACATTGAAAAAAAATTTGCACAAAATGATGAAATAGCATGTGCAATACTGCCTGTGGTGGAAACGGAGGCCGAAATGAGTCTGAATCAAAAATCTGAGCAGAGAAGATCTACGAACTTTCCCAAAAAAATTATCGACCTGCAAACGCTCACAAAGCTCATTGAAATCGAAGAAAGTGAGCAGGCGTGTGCTGGAGCTGCTGGCGACTAAGCCCAAGAGTATGCAACCTGCTCTGATGCCAATTGTTGGAATTATGGCTACACGGAAACGCACACAGCTTGGAGAAGATGAAGGAAGCTCAAGGCACACAATAGAGAATGTATTACTTAGTGTGCAATGGAAAGATAGATAGCCCTAGAATGAATGGGCGTATATACAATGCACGGGGGAAAAACCTCCTAGTGAGAGACCGGCAGTCCTAAGTGTGTTCACACACATCACTACCACATGTATATGGTAACAAGAGTCGACTATCAATGGAAGTCTATAGTTGCTGACAAGTATGGACAAGAATACAAAGCTATAGAAAGCACAAATCCATGGACTGCATTAGGAATAGGTGGATATTTGGTCAATGAAGGACCACAGATACCTCCATCAAACACGAGAATAGTAAAAAGGGAGCCACCTAGATTCCCTTCTAGAGTGACAACGAGAGATGAAGTGATTACAGAGATGGCAGGCATGCCTCCTCAAGGGAATCTCCCTAATAAACCAATCTCTAAGAGAACGACCAATCCCTTTGAAGAAGAACCTAGCCATAGTAGAAGGCATGAAGCGAGAGAAGGATTGGGAGAGTCTATGGTTAGACTTGTAGACAATCAGCAAGTTAAACTATCCCAGATCCAGAAATGGGTAAATAGGCGATACTTCAAAGATAAAGATCCGAGAGATCACGTAGCGGCTTTCAAAAGAGTGATTAGAGCAGAGAAAGTTTTGGACTTTGCAATACAATTTGTGGGATTTGGACTGACTCTAGAAGATGACATGCCTACATGGTTTGACTCAATGGAAAGACGGGATTTTGAGACTCTAGACGAGCTGTTTGAGGAATTATTGGAGAATTCTTACAGAAAGGATTAGCTCACAATATGGTCTTGCAAATTCACAGCTTCAAAAAAAAAGAGGGTGAATCAATACGCAAAGTGGCATTATGACTCAAGAGAATGTCAAGTTCTATCTGAGAGTGGAACTACCTACGCAAGCACGATTAATACTGATCTTTATGCAAGGATTGAGATGTGTGGGTCTTCAAAAGGATCTACATATGATAAGGAGCCTGACGCTAAACGAATTGATCAAAGAAGCTCTTTATCTAGTGGATAGCTGTGAGAATTATAAAGAAAAGTATTTTAAGAGTCAAGAGGATGACACATCCTCTCAGCATAGCGATTCACAGATGAGCGAGTCCATTGCAAAACCAGTGGCACTTATCAATCAAGAAACATTTATCAACAAAATGGTCAAGAGGTTAGCTCCTCTTGTAAATGTTGATCCGAGGGAGCTTAAGTGGTGCAAAATTGACAGAAAATGGACAAACCGTACGAGAGAAGAGTGTTACTATAGCATGGAATATGCTAGGGAGAGGTATGTACAACCTATTCCAGTAGCACCTCCTCCACCTAGATACGTTATGCGGAATGCGCCAGGTCCAAAAGGAGTTTCAAGGCCACAGCTTGTCTTATGACAACAACCTCCGCTCTCAGGTGCTAAATTGCCTATAGACATGAGATATATGCAGATAATGGAACCATCCAATAAACAAGCGCTAGTACCAATTGCAATGTACCATAACAACCAAAGCAGGTACTACCCTTCGAAGCGACAAAAGATAAGAGATACACATGGAATGGTGAGGCCAATACAACCTCCACCTCCTGCATTTTGACGTGAAGAAAGAAGGTATGAGATGGAAAAAAGGACATTATGGTTCATTGTGCATAGAGGCTTAGCTACGTCAGAGTCTATTTCCAGCCAAGAGGAAATGTAAGAAGAAGCTCCTCAACCAAATTGTCACAAAAGCTGTGGCAACCACTTGGTCAAACAATGTCCTCGGACGGAGATCACTAATGTGAATGCCTATTGTCTTGATTGTGGTGTAATTCAGTTGATCCCCAACTGCCTAAAATACCAAAACCAAATTAGAAAGATCGTGACAACTATCTCATGGATTGTTCAGCTACCCAGTAGCTCAAAAAATGAAAACGTCGTAATAGTTCAAGTTGTTACGAGAGCACAAGCTCAAAGGGAAGCTGATAAAAACCCAGAGATAGAGAAAATAGAAAAGGAGGTGAGTCTAGAGACATGAGAACCAAAGACTGATGCATCTAGTCAAAAAACCAAGAGAAAATGGAATAGTTGGGAAGCTAAAAAGGCTAGGATGAAAGCACGTAGGGAACGAGAGCAAAAATTCCTAGCTGAGGAGCTTACCCAAGCTAAAGAGAAGATAAGAAAACATGAGTAAAGGGTTGCACCTTCTCTTACGCAGACGTATCAATCTCCAAAAGAATCATCCACAAAGGAGAAACCAAGAAGTGCTAGTTCAGGAGGATCAATATTGGTCAAGAAGGTTAATGAGCCATTAGACGCCCTCCTAAAATCCTATGAAACACAACATAAAAACAACCAAACCCAAGAACAAAGATGGATGACATATCCATATGCGGAACTAGAAAAGGACATGTTTGAAATGTGCAAGAAAATGATTCAAACAACCCAAGCTTTACTAGAACCACAAGTTGGAAAACTTGATGGTGTGATCCTTGTCCCACCTACACCAGTAATCCCACCAAACCAGGAACAAAAAGAGCTAGATTCCAATCACGAACACAGAAAAAAGCTCAAGGACCCCGCATTAGAGCCAAGGATAGTGTTGAATACCATGGATAACTCTTCCAGGGGATTTCACACAGCCATACCTGACAACTGTAAAAAAAAATATGGTCTTGACGAATTGTGGAAACAAGTCAAAGAGGCCAATGAAGCGAGTGAGCTAAGTAGACAAGTAAACCAGACGGGTGATGGAAGAGGAGTGTCGCTTCCACCAATAGAGAAAATTGAGATTAGATCTCAAATGAATTTAGAAGTGGAATTGTATTGGGGAGACAAAGGATCTGTACAGTATATGGATAGTCAACCCCATTCGCTAAGAACACTACCATCCTATACGAGAGAGTACGAGGCCAAGTCGAAGATTGTTGCAGTCCCAGCAAAGAGACTGTTTCCCAACAAGGTCATCGATTCAAAAGGGCCGATAGACATTTTGTCAATATTAATCGCTTGTACGATAACATTAGCCGAGTTGCTCAAAATACGACCAAACATGTGGGCTACTTGGGAAAAATGCCTAGAGAATTTTGGTGTTAAAAAACTAATGACTCAAATCGAGGAAGGGATCAAAGAGCTTGAAATGCCTCACCTAAACACTCGGCCAGTGCCACTAAACAAGCTATGAGGTAAAAAAATGGGAACACCACTCTTCCTGTGGAATTCCAAGGTGTAAAAACCATGGAAATCCTTGAGAGAGGAGCTAGTGTTTCCATCACAACAAAAGAGATCTGGAAAAATGGGGAAGACCAGCAGTGAGGGCTACCACGATGAAACTGAAGCTTGCAGACAGACACACGGAAAGGCCCATAGGACTGCTGAAAAAAGTAGTTGTTACTTCTTGTGGAATTGAATATGATCAAACCTTTGCTATTGTTGACTTTGGCAAGAAGAACAATTATGATATCATTCTAGGAAGACCATAAATGCGACAATTAAAAATGGTCCAAGACTGGGGTTATGACCATATCTACCTGAGACAAATGGAAACCATGACAAGAATAAATCTAAAGCACCATTGGATGTGACGAGAACATCTGTGAAGGAGTTTGATTCCGCTACTGTAGCAGGATCAAAACTTCCAGGCATGGTTGGGCAAGCCTAAAGAATTGTGGATGTGTGGAGCTTCGCAATGCGGAAGCTTAAAGCAAGAGGAATGCATCCTAGAAAGGGAAATTGAAGATAAGGATTATATCCCAAAACCCTTTCTTGAGGAAGCATTAGAGCCACTTGAGTGGGAACATATCTTGGATACTCTTGATGTTTGCGCTATTCCAGAATCCAACAACGAAGTTTTGTGATGAAGATGGCTATGATATTATTCCTTACTTTGCAATGAGTGTGATCCAGGAAAACAAAGACGAAGAAGAAGACGAGTTATATGACTCTGTAGAACACTTAGAGCTTCAAGAAGATCCCAACAATGGAAAACCAAACAACCTAGCAGGTGACATGAACGACAATTTAACAAATGCACAATTTTATGATTGTCTAGATCAAAGACCCGGAAACAATGTCGTTGTTACAAAAATAAAGTGCATCAAAAGTGGATTCCAAAATCCTCGATGGAAATGCAACTACAACAAGCATCCTCATATGTGGCTCCCACACATGAAGAAAAGACTCAGTCAAAGAGAACACATCCATGTCAATGAGATAACAACACGCTAATCAAGTGGATACCGAATTCATCCCAGAAACAACAACCCGAGAGTAAGCAAACAGTAACTTCCCATAACCAGCCAAACCACAAAGGGAAAGTGATAGAATGCAACCTTGTTGAGGATAGCAGCAATAGTGATGATTCTTTTGACATTCCCTATTAGCAACTCAGGTCATCACTATCACTAGCAGCTTCAGTAACAACCAAGGAAGGCCAAAAGCAAAGAACAACAAGTCAGAACCAAAAATTTTGACAAATCTGGATACCAAAGAGCAATCTTGGTCAAAAGCAGGTATGGATCAAGAAGATGAAGATCTCTAATGAAAAATCACAAGATCCAACACCAAAAGGAAAACAATCAAAGTCTGCAAGAACGGCTAAGCAAATCCCAAAGTCGCAAGCTTTTGCAAATCGGATTTGGGTTTCAAATAAGTTGACTCAAGCACAAAGAGGTCAAGAGTTCATTTGGATTCCAAAATGGTTAATTGTCAACTCCCAAAGTCTGAATCTCATCCTCAACCAAGCATACAAGAGCTGAAGCAAAAACCGCTATTGACTCACACAAAGACAAGGTGGAGCCCAAAGCAGTCTCTTCAAACACAAACAAAGCAGGGACATTTTGGGTTCCCAAATGAGCAGCATCAACAAAACAGCCAGCAATAACGAAGAAGTGGGTCCCAAAGGAAACCAATAACACTGTTGTCACTGCATCGCCGCTTGAATTCTTTCAATTCCTCCTACAGTTACAGTACAGTTAGAAGAGAACCAACTTTAAGGAACAATTCCAAATACGACAACCAACCACAAGGCTAACATGGATTCCAAAGAAGCCTCAAACAGATAAGTAATCCTTTGAAAAAGCTCTAAATCCTTCAATCAAGCAAAACGACACAGGAGCTTCAAAGAATATCACATTGCTTAGAATAGGAAGCCTCACCAGAAAATGCCAATAAGAAAATTTCTTATATCCACATCTTGCACATCATAAATCTTTTCCATGCATTGATTGTATATGCATCATAGGGCTTCATTACAAGGCTTGCATAGGCACATTTATTGATTGCCCAAGCACAACACATACCCTTGGCGATACATTGTTGTTAAGGAGGACTCCAAATAGGAGGGGGGCAGCATTCTGAATGTGGACCTAATATATGAATATTAGAGGGCAATGTTTTGTGAGTTGTATTGAATTTTTGCATTTGATTGTGACATCTTTTGTCAAAATTTAGAGTATATTTGATTGTGACATTTTTTGTCAAAATTTAGAGTATATGCCCTCATAATAGGGTTACAAGAGGAGTATGGGAACAAAATCCATTTATGAGCCCCTAGGGAAATTGTACAATGTACATAGCATTTAGAATTCTATTTGAATGATTTTGCTTTTCGTTGGGTTCAATTTTGGTTTTAGTTAGTCGTTTTTTGAGATTTCTTAAGAAAAAAAAAATCCATAATCCATCTGAAGAATAGATTGAAGAGATGCATGAGCAGTACAAAGAGAAGAAGGTACAAGAAAAGGATGAAACTTCATGAGGTATGCCTCAAAAGCCATATGCACCATGGGTAATGTCAGAGGGAAGCAAAGAATGTTGATCAACCTTTGACCATAATAGAATGGTCATAAAACTCAAGGGTGGACTACAAAGACAAAGAAAGTTGGTGATGCGACTAAACAAAAGCACCCATCAAGTGTAAAGTTGCCTAACAGACACTTCAAGCGACTACAAGGCCATATATAGGAAGTAGATCTTTATACTGCAAATCTTATATCTTGTATGTGACTTAATGAAGCCTAACAAACCAAAGGGACTAATAGTACTGACAAGAACATAAGGTGTCAGAGATGCCCATCAGTCATTCTCGAGATTGAAATTCAAAAAAGTAAGCTTGAAAACCCAAATGCAAGTCCAAATCAAGCTAAGCTTTGTTGGGAGGCTATGAATAGAGAATACAACCTAAGGGTTCAAAAAAGGTGATGAGGTGAATTGAATTTTGGACATGGGTTTTCAACGTCAAATAAGACAAATTACCTCCCAGATTTGACTTGACAGAGAGACTTTGCATTGGAGTGCAACTTGGCCTAAAGAGGTTGAAGGTTTAGCCATACAATTTCTATAGAACCCTTACAAAGTTTTCATTGGCTCACAAGATCTGAAATCCAATCACTCAATTCTATAGATTGTAGAAGTTGTTTTTGAAAATGAGAAAGACACAAATATGGCAAATGTTCATAATCAATTATGCTTTTCCTAAATCATTTGAAGACTATGTACATCGGATTGGACAAACAGGACGAGATTGTGCAAAGGCTACAGCCTATACTTTTTTTACATCAGCAAAGCGACAACAAAGACTACACGAACATCGACAACGAGGTCATGTCAGAGACGACATGAATTCGGAGGGGGGGAGTGTTGACCGCTATGTCAACAACACGACATAACTCAACAAAGCCTTATTCTCTGAGAGTTATGAAATGCTCTGGATTATGGTTAAAAACATCATTTGTAATAAGTAGGTAGTCTACTTGCAGAAGTCGAGGTGCAATGGCACTTCCAAATTGTAAATACAAATCCATTTGACCCCTTGAACTCTGTTTTAGGTTTAACCTATGGTAGCCTTAGTATATAAGGTACTTAGGTCATTTTGTAAAGAGGACTTTTAGCATAATCTAAGTTTTAAGCTGTCATTGACTGTGTGTGAAAGAGGAAGAGAGAGTGTGTGTGTGTGTGAGCTTCATCCTGACGCTACTCCCCACTCGCTCATCGCATTGGAGAACCGACAACACCGTTGTGCTAGGCTCGGTAAGAGCGACGCATCGATGCCAAGCATTCCTCGCGGAACGGAGCCAATGCACCGATGCATCTATGAGCTATTTGTGGCCATAAATGTATCAAACAATGTCTATTTTTTGCCTGCAAGTAGTCATTAGAATCTTGGCGACATAAGCTACGCATAGGTACTCATAGATTTCAATTTTGGGCACTTCCAAAATATTGCTCTGTCTTTTTTGCATATGGGTCTAGAGTGAGGATTTTGAGTGTAGAGGCTTTGGGACAGGTGCATCCTAGTGAGGGGATGGTGTTCCTTAAGTTTCATAGGATTCTGGTCTGATTTAGTGAGTTTCCTTTCGTTTGTTTCTATGCAGGTTGGATGGTGTAGTTGAGAGTAGTGAGATTCTAGATTGTGGTATAGTTAGCCTTCCAGAGTGTTGTATGTGTAGGATGGTTGCAGCTTGACAAGCTAAAGAGATTTCCTCCGTGCACCTATCGTGTCATCTGTGTCTTTGATTGACATTATGTTGATCTAGGTTGTGTTGCATGCAATTTATGGGTGGTGTGATTCGCTCTCGCAACAACCTTGGGACTTTATCACAACACATAATTGAAATAGCGAGCGCTAGTGCTAGTCCCAAAGACTCATATTCTCCACATGTGGAATATGTCTCAAATAACAATGTCTTAAAAAGAACATCCCTCAAGTATGAGATGTACTTGTGTCTGGAGGTAACTATAAACACTAAGCGACATGAGTGAGAGGGACCCCCATTAACCTTGCTCCACACTAGCTAAACCAAAATCCTTGAGTTCCTAGACCATGTTGTATCGAGGTTGTATCCCATGTGACAACATGTACCAAAGAGAACCCTACATATAGGTCCATAACTTCATAATACAAAAATGTATTTGGGACAATGCAGCCCAAAATTCTTTGCTCTTACATGACCTTGTCACGTCTCTGAAGAGCAAAATAGATGAAAGCATTCGGGCTTATTCTTTTGACTTGAGAAAGTCAAGCAAAGCATATTTAAAAGGAGAATAAAACCAAATTATATGCATACCTAGAGGTTGACCATAACATGCACTTACCCATAGTCACCTGCACTAAAGAAACAACTGGAAAAACCTGGGTGTTGCCTTTGCAATCCAAACCCCTTAGTTAGCTTCTACAATGTCAAACCGCTTTGTTAGACTTTGCATGAAAACTGTGCAACCTAGCAGCCAACGATGATCAACACAGTCTACCATGTCTAGTAGTTATTGAAGTCAACTTTGGAAGTTGAACTTGTCCACTACCCCTTGGAAGCTTCTGGACTTCTTTTCTTGAAAGTGCAAGTGTGAAGGTTCCAAGAATTGACCATCAACACTTACTAAGTGATTTAGTAATCACGAGATGGATCTTATTCCAAAACTGTGCTCGTATAGACACTCTCAGTGCTATAGACAAAATAGGAGATCCACTCAAGTTGGAATCGTATGCACAAGTGGATCTTTTCTAGACGTGAAAGTTCATAATCTTAGGTTTTTGTGAACATCCGTGCTGTCTGAGATGCTTGCTTCATCTTTACACCTTGGTTGAGATAATCCTTTACGAGTTTAAAACTTTCAAGAACTCAACTTGATCTTCACACGTGAAGTATGTAGTGCTAAAATAACACCCCAAAAATCAATAATGGTAAGACTCTTGCTTGTCCATTAAAATTGATGGGTATTCAACTGGATATAATTGTTTGATCCACTGATGGATTACAAACAGATGGCTCTTAGCCATTCCAAAATAGATGACTCTTAGCCCTTCGAAAACAGATAGCTCTTAGCCCTTCTTGTTCCCATATCAACATAGAAAGATTTTAGTAAAACAATGCCTAATCTCATTTTTCTCGAAGAGAATTAGGGGGGGGGGGGAGAGAGAGAGAGAGAGAGAGAGAGAGAGAGAGAGAGAGAGAGAATGTTGCATTGAGAAAAATCCTTAAGTTACTATAACTTGGTAGCTTTTCGTATTAGCATATCATAGTCTACTTGTACGACACTCTCACAAAGAGAGATAACATAAGTCACATCCTGATCCGACCTACCTTGTATGTGGTTGTGATTGTACCAAGATGACTTAAGTATGGCACTTTGCTTGTGAATTAAGTCCTTGAATTAGGTTCCTTGTAGGATTTTTTTTTTGTTGACAACCACACAATAAACACAAAGGAAAATGTTTTAAGACATCAATAACTTACCTTGTCGTTGACAAAGCAGCTGATGTTATAGCGGAAGCGTAAATAGAAATGAGATGGAATTATGTCTACCTCACTAGCATGTCGCGCATGCAGAGGTGTAATCCCTTGGTGACATTGATGGCCCCTACAGATTGGCTGATACCAAACGTGCCTTGCAAAATTGGGCATGGATCACAATTTGTCATTGTCATACGTAAATTGTGAGCTTATATCCTCCCTTTGCCAAATGCCCAGAACTGTGTGTCAATGTCACTGATTCAAAGTCAATGGTAGGGTCTTGCATGGGTTAGAAGCCTTGCTTCTCATAAATGTTGTCAAAGCACTTTGCTTTGGACAACAGACAATCCTTGCCAATTTTAAAGGTCAAAACATATAAAAACTTGAAATTTTCTAACTTAGTAATCCTGTTGTAGCCAATTGTCTTGAAATTCCAAAGGAAAAACTTGCTCAAAGCCATATCTGTTGTGCAAGAGATAGTTGTCATATGTACCACATTTCCAAAAGTTGGAAACCTTGATGCTAGATGCCAAAATTAAAGCCTTGCTTCACATAATTACTCACGGAGTTCTTGCGCTCAGAGCTAATAGTTCTTGGCCACTTGCAAACATCATAGCAAAAGAAAGTTGACCTTGTCAAGCATTCACAGATAAGTGTAACATATTAAAAAGCAAAAAAATACTTGCAAGCTATGTACCTTGTACCTGCTTGGCTTGATTACTATCGTCCTTGACCATGTAGATTTTATCTTGATCGACGGGAATTCTAGAAAACTTTGCCTAGGAACCATGTCCTAGCAAAAATTCAAATCCAAAACACAAATATATAGAAACCCTTGTCAGCTTCGCAAGCTGTAACAAGTGGTTGACCATACCGAGCAACTTTGCACCCGTCATCAAGTCTAGCAATAGGCCGTGACGATCTCCTTGAGATGCTAGAGAGGCGGTTTGTACTCAAGCCATGCTTGATTTAGGTTTACAAACTAATCATTAGTCTCTGCCAATAATGTATGCATCAAAATTTTAATGCTTATGGTAACGGTGGTAGAGCTGAGCTATGTCGGCACAAGTTAATGATTCTTGCATTCATATGGCATCATGCAAATATAGGACGAGATAGTGAGTGAGTACCAGATGCCGACTACGGAAATTTTTTTCATGATGTGTATGCCAAATGTGGCAATTAGGCATTGGTTTTTAATCTCTAATAATTGAAATACTCGTAGTTGCAGGGAATTTGCTCTAGGGCTACTCTATGGTTCAATTATTTGGCGACGGGGTTCTTTTTGGAGGACTATTGCACGGTTAAAGATTGAACGAGGCTATTTTTCATGATTACGAAAAGTTCGGGGTGGTCAACACTTGGAGTGGCCGCCACTACTGGCAAATGACAGAGCAATTGAAGTGCGACTCCAAAGGGGCGGCCAGGGCTACTTGAAGCTGGGAGTATTCGAGGTTGACAACCACGACCTTGAGTGTTACAAATTTTGTGGAGCTTTTAATTGTGGTCCTCCTTGGGTGGGAACAGCGTGCTGTGGTGGCGCCACCAGATGGCGGGCTAGAGCAGGGAAAGTTGATGAAGGGTCAGCCATGCAGTTCGAGGCCACCAAGTGGCACATGGATTGAAGCAACCAACGAGTTGAAGTCCGTCCTGTGTACAGGTGGAAGTCATGCAGGGGAGAAGTCGTCCACAGCATGTGAGAAGAGGAGGAAAGTTGCGCCAGATGGGGGGGTTGCCAGGTGCGTGAGCAAGAGGCAGGAGGATCCACCCTGGACAGAAGTGAAAGGGGATAGCAATAGGATATTGAGCCGGGACTGAGGAGCCGCCAGGGGCCATCAAACAACGAAAAGGAGAAAGAGAGAGGAGGAAGGAGTTGCAGCAAGGGCTGCCCGTGAGGCTGCTGAAAGGCAAGCAGCTTTGGAGCAGAGAAGGCAACAGAAGGCCTTGGCTTTGGGTCTAAACCAGAAAAGGGGTCTCCTTGTTGAGCTGCCCTACATCTGATCAAGAAAGAGAACACCAAGGGCAAGAGGAGTCAGAACAATTGACACTTGAGAAAGTAGAGGGAGAACCATCAATTGCAAGGGCGATTCCCGGAGGGCTGAAAACGGACTGCAGGGAAATCACGGGCTGAGAGCGGCCAATCTTTTTGGAAGAAGGAGCGACCGGGTGTGGTGAAGGAAGGCCATACGTGTAGGGACCAACCTCGATCGTATCTGTATATGTCGCATTAAAGACTATCCTACCTCTAATCAAAAGCTCATTATTCTGCCCACTCCATCTATTGTGTCTTGGCGTCTTTCTTTGTGCTCAAAGCTCAGGGCTTGTGTGTGGACCCTTGGAGTTTGTGTATAGCAAAAGAGAGAGAGAGAGAGAGAGAGAGAGAGAGAGAGAGAGAGAGAGAGAGAGAGAGAGAGAGAGAGAGAGATAGCATGTGTGAGTGCAAGAGAGAGCAAGAGATGGGAGGGAATGATTGCCACTATGTTATATTGCTCGATGTGTGCGCTATGTGTTGAGCTATTGGCGAGTTTGTGTTGTTAAGGTGCATATAGCTAGGCAGGTGTAGTCGTAAATTGTGCAAATTACAAGCTTACTAGTAAAGCCATACAAAAAATACAGTGTGTGTGAGTCTATCCGAGTGGCTTGGGGTGTTGGATATCTGTTGGGCTACAGAGAGGCATCTAGTTTGTGTATTGTGTGTGTTCCCATTTCCCCCATTCTATCAGTGGTGCCCCCACGAAGGACTCGCTGATCGCGTTGAAGAAGACAGTGCAAAGAGCAACCGAAGGATAACATGGCTTCTCGAAGCTATGGCCCTATTTTCACAGGTGAGGAGGATCCAGTCAATTGGATTGCAGACTTTAAATTATACATGCTATCATTGCGGATGCCTAATGAAGACAGCAAGATAGACACTATACCATTGGTGCTACGAGGCAAGGCAAAAGCATGGTTCGATACATTGCAGGGTGAGCCGCAACAGGCCTGGCCGGCTCTACGGGCCAGTTTCTTACAACATTTTCGAAAGGAAGTATCACCTATGGATATGGACGCGAAGCTAAAAGCTCTCAGGCAAGATGTAAGTGAAGAATTTAATGTTTTTCTTACTCTGTTTGAAGAATGTTGGGCAGAATTAGCCACATCAATGCAATTGGCCAACGACGACTATTTCAAGATGGACAAATTTATGTCATGCCTACATCCCAAGATACGAGAAAAGGTGGATTTCGAAAGCCACGAGAACTACAACGGTGCTGTAGCAATTGCTCGAGCAAAGAGCAAGAAGATCAAGAAGAAGATCGAGCAAGGTATCGTGGGACACGAGCAGCCACCAAGCCCTCAAGGCAAGGTTCGAGCAAAGCATCAATCAAATTGTGGAGTAGCGGCTATTCCTCAACAATGGGTACGTACTGTTCAAGATTTGTCAGAACAAATGCAAGAGCTTCATTTAAGTATAATGGACAGAGGGCATTAAAGAACGGGAAGGGGAAGAGCTAGGCAGTTTCCTGGCCATTGTTATAATTGCGGCAAAGAAGGACACTACGCACCGGATTGCCCGCATCCACCAAGGGAAAGAGGAGGTATGTACCCACTATTCGGAAGAGGGAGAGGACAAGGGCAATTCAACGGGCAAAGAGATCAGCAGTCTCACAATCATGTGCCTCCCGCTCCTCAAGGTAATGAAGAAGTTCATCGTGTTAATATAATTGGAGTAGATGAGCAGGTAGTGGATGCTTTGGCCAACAAGAGAGCACGTAAAGGAAGAGAGACGAAGACAAAGTGGGAGACTAGAGCTCGCAAAGGCAAAGGGAAAATCGGTGAAGGTAGAGAGCAGGCAGAGACGAGCAAAATAAGAAGGAGTGCATACTGTGGGGAATCTAGCATTGAGGGTTGGGAGTCCAGCGGATGTGCTTCCACTTGTTGATGCTCTTATTGAAAAGAAGATGCAGGTACAGGCATACATCAATGGAGGGGCCCAAGTGTGTGTCATGACTGAATCTGCCATGAAGGATGCAGGAGTTAAAGCAGAAGGATGCAGGAGTTAAAGCAGTGGTAAGATCTAATGTGCAAATGAGGATGGCCAACCATACCAAGGCCAGGTGTTTGGGCATAGCACAGGATGTGAAGGTAAAGGTTAGGATGTGAAGGTAAAGGTTATGGGTGTTGAATGCCGTATTGATTTTTTTGTTATGAAAGCTGGCAACAATGCTTACCCTATCATATTGGGTAGACCATGGCTTCTTGCAATGGGAGCCAAGCAAGATTGGAAAAAAGGGGTATTTACTTTATTTGATAAAGAGAATGATAGACAGGTGATGCTTGATCTACGGACGAGGGAGAGTTGCTCTCATCCCATGGCAAAGGATGAGGGAGATGATTCTACAACAAGCTACAAATACGAAATGGAGTCAACCTATGATGAATGCTACACAGATACAGAAGAGGAAAAGAGTGATGACAATCTCCTCCATGTTGATGCTGATCTCTTTGGGGTTACTATCGATAACTCTATTTCCCCCATTCCAATGGTCACAAGCCATGCTGGTGCTTGGAGTGCTTAAAGTGCACTCACCTCTATTGCATGACATGGCTATGCAACATGTTATGAAAAATTTGTCAAAGAAACAAAAAATATATACATACCTTATTAATCACTACCCGAGTTGTCGTGTTGTCGATCTCTTACATGTTGCATGACGCTTCATGCCAAGCTTTTCGTATCCTTGTGGATGTGCCCTGCAGAATCTCGAGCCTTTCTTGAGTACAAAAGATTTTATTGTAGTCTTAACCATGATCCCTACCATGGTGATTTGTTGCTTGGTTTGTATATCGTTACTTAGTTCATATAATAAATCCATTGATGTGATGTTGAGGGCCTTGCCTGATTCACAAAAGAAACCAAAGATCGTGTTAAAAATGATGAGAGTTGCTTACCCCACCTTGCCGTCAGATACTTTCTGACCATCTTTACAAAACCATTTCGAAAAATTGGAAGTTCAGTTTTTGTACTTTGCTACTCGCGTGCCTTGCATGCTACCGCATGTGAGCTTGCTTCTTAAATTTATGCACTTTGTCCCATGTTGCATGCTAATGCATGTGGGTTTGGTTGAACACGTTGCTCGCTTTTGCATGGGAGCAGTTCCTTAGGGTGACCCTAGGGCACCCTTGGGCGCCCAAATAAGCAGAGAGTGTGAAAATTTTCATCACCATGGCGTGCAGCAAAGAACGGCAATCACTGCCAAGCTTGTTGGGCTTAAAGCTACAACTATGAGCACCAATCGAGGGCGCTGCTAAAACAAAAAACTGCCCTCATATAGATGTGATTTTGTAGAGACCATCCATGATCAGTTTGGTGTAGTCGCACTCTGGCCTGCTTCCCTTCCAAGCATTGGTTCTCGCCCATTTTGTGGAGTGCCTACATCCTTTGACATCTTTGTATCCAAGGGGCCATGCCCATGAGCACCCAAGGTCACAGCTCCTTCACGGCTCCCAAGGTTGCCATGAAGAAGAGAGAAAGAGATCATGCATAGCCATGCAAGGCCACCTTTGATATAAGACTGAGGGACTGGAGAATGCCACTTTTCACCAACCATGCCCTATGTAGGCCTTGCCTAGCTAATTATAAGGACCCCCTGTACTGCATGTCCATCCTGGCTTTTGTCATGCCCGGTCTTACCCTACCTAGGCTTGACACCAACCCCTGACACACCGTAACTAGTGATCTACATTGAAAACTATACATAAGCATGAAAGGGCTAAAACGAGTCGTAACATGCTTGGCACTATTTTAAGAAAACTCCAAAATAGGGAGGTAATCTTCTCAATTAGATTTCTTCTTTATAATGTATGCTCATTGTAAAGAATGAGGATTCAAGAGAGCTACACAAGACAAGCACAGAGCACACAGAGATGGAAAGCTTCTTCTTCTTCTACGCTTAGAAAAGAGAGTACAAAATGACTAAGTGCTAAAGCTGAAAAGTAGCACATATGTACATGCGGTCACTAAGTGTGAACTCGCTAGAAGTGTACTAGGGCTGGCACTATAAGTGTAGTCCAGATGTAGAATCACTGGTAGAGATCCTCCGTGTCGGTCACCTAACGCGCCAGTGAGTAAATGTCATAAGCGGCCAAGACCCATAGTGGATGCCAGCTCAAGATGTAGAGCTCGACATCTCAACACTCCCCCTCGAGCTCTGCATGTCGCAGAGTCCAAGCATAGTCTGGAAACGTTGAAGCTTTTCAGCACCGAGGGCCTTGGTAAAGATATCCGCTATCTACTCCTCTGTGCTGACGTAGACCAAGTCGATGTCGCCCACCAACACTCGCTCTCGAACGTAGTGGTAATGGACCTCTATGTGCTTGGTCCTGGCATGGAACACTGGGCTCCTAGCCAACTACATGCTACTGAGGTTGTCACAATGGATGACAATCTGCTGGTCCACCTGCACTCCCAAGTCCTCAAGTAATGTGCGTAGCCAAGCTACCTCGCACGCTGCAATTGCTCCACCTCTGTACTCGGCCTCTGTGCTCGATAAAGCAACCGTAGGCTGCTTTTTGTTGCTCCAAGTAACAGTAGCACTCCTAAAAGAGAACATGAAGCCACTCGTAGATCTCCTATCAACAATGCTACCTGCCCAATCTGCATCTGTATACCCATACAATGCTAATGGCGCATCTGCTGCATAGAACAATGCGTAGTCAAGAGTCCCTTGCACATACCGAAGTGTGCGTCGTACTCCATCCAAATGTGGCTTCCTTAGAAGCTTCATGAACTGACTCTCCAAGCTTACTGTGTAGCTCAAGTCTGGCCTCGTGATAGTTAAGTAGATTAGACTACCCACAATCTTCCTGTACATCTTGACATCCTCAACAACATCACCCTTCTCTACACTCAGCTTTGCATTCACATCCAAGGGAATAGAAATTGGCTTACAATTAGCCATACCATACTTTGACAACATGTCCAAACCATACTATCTCTGTGACAACCATACACCCTCTGGAGTCCTGATCACCTCAATGCCAAGAAAGTAGCGCAACTCACCCAAATCTTTCATTTCAAACTCCTGTTTGAGAAGACCCTTCACATGGTCAATCTCCATAGCATTGTCACCCACAATAATAAGGTCATCTACATATATGGTAATGACCACAATCCCCATATCACTCTCACGTACATAGAGTGAATGATCAGCATGAGCTCTCCTAAAACCAATACTGACAAGATACTTGGCAATCCTGTCATACCATGCTCTAGAGCCCTGCTTTAAACCATACAAAGCTTTGAGAAGCCTGCATACATAATCTGGGTAACCTGGATCGACATAACCAGGTGGCTGATCCATATACACTTCCTCTTGCAACTCACCATTCAAGAAGGCATTCTTTACATCCATTTGATGCATAATCCATCCTCTAGATGCAGCCACTGCTATGACAATCGTCACAGTCGTCATCTTTTCCACTGGAGCAAAGGTCTCCTCATAGTCTATGCCATACGTCTGTGCATAACCCTTTGTGACCAGCCTTGCCTTGTGACGCTCAATGTTACCATCAGCCTTATGCTTGGTTTTATACACCCATTTACATCCAATAGCTTTCTTGCCACTTGGCAATGGCACCAACTCCCATGTGTCGTTTGCTTCCAATGCAGCCATCTCTTCATTCATTGCATCATCCCAATGCACATTTCCAACTGCATCCTCAAAACATGTGGGCTCCACATCCTGTATCACCTTAGCCATGTAGGCTTGGTGATGCGCTAGATACCCATCATAAGTCAATTTCTGAACTAGATTTCTGACTCTCTTAGATCTGCGCGGTCCTGGGTCACTCCTTTTTCCTCTAGCATCTTCTTGTACTTTCCTTACACCAGGTGTCCTGACAGCCGGAATTCCAAATTCCTCATCAAGACTTTGTTCAGAACCATCTGAATCCATGTCTATATGTGAAAAACATGATGATGCATCAGTCATAAAGGGAGTTTCATCAACCTTTTCCTTTATTTTTCGTGATACATTTCTTGTACCTGCTGGTGGAGTAACCTGCCTACGTAGTCTACCATTCCATGGCTTCTCAACAGAGCCATGAGAAGAGGACTCTTTGGTCCACTCAAAACCTCTGACTGTGGCCTCACATTTTGTACAACCATATCATCTTTTACAAAACCTGTGACTGTGGCCTCACATTTTGTACAACCATATCATCTTTTACATCAGCCCCAATAGTGCCATGTGCATTACTGTACCAGCTGCTCATCTCATCAAAGACTACATCTTTACTCACTCGTAGTTCTCGTGTAGTAGGATTGTAGCACTTGTACCCCTTTTGTTCAAGGGCATATCCCACAAGAATACATTTCTCTGCTTTAGGATCCAATTTCCTACATAACTCATCTAGTACATGCACGTAAGCTATGCAGCCAAACACTTTCAAGTGTGCCAAATCAGGCTTTGTACCTGTAAACTTTTCCTCAGGTGTTACATCATGCACCGCAGTTGTAAGTGTCATGTTCATAATGTACACAGCTGTATTTACAGCTTCAGCCCAGAAATGATGAGGCATGTTCTCTCATTCATCAATGTATGTGCAACCTCTGCAATGTGCCTGTCTTTCTTTTCTGCGACCCCATTCAGCTGTGGAGTATATCTACATGTAAACTACCTGCATATACCATGCGTTCGCAAAAAATCTGAAAAATCATTGGAGAAGTACTCTCCCCCTCCATCTGACCTCAATGTCTTGATTTTCATATCTGTCTCCTTCTCAATCATGACTTTGAAGTCCTGAAAGTGACCAAACACTTCACTTTTGTTACGCATGAAGTAGACCCATACTTTCCTTGTATGGTCATCAATGAAAGAGACATAATACCTGCAACCATGTATACTTGCAGTATCGGTTGGACCCCAAACATCTGTGTGCACCACCGCAAGTGGATTTTTACATACATTGCGCTCATGTGGAAATGAGCCCTTTGACTGTTTTCCAAACTGGCATGCTGCACACACTTTATGCATACCACCACCTTAAATTTGGGCAAACCTTTTACAATCTATTTTGATTGCATGCTACGTAATCTCTGCCCATTGACATGGACAATGCGTTTGTGCCAAATGTCAACATCAGCCACAACACCTGTGCCCTGTGTAAATAATGCAGCTTTCACCTCAGGCATGTCTACATTCAGCGTAAACATTTGCCCACACATTTGCCCTCTGTGATCATCTTACAGCCATTCTGGAAATCTTCTACATAACAAGCATTCGGATTGAAGCGAACCTGCAAACCCTGCTCAACCATTTGTCCAATAGAAACAAGATTCTTTGTAATTTTGGGACATGAAGTACATCTGCTAAGTACTTTGATTTCCCATTCTTTGTATTTAGAGGTATGTCCCCTACATGAGCAATGGGGTGAGCTGTGTCATCTCCTGTCTGCACATAACCTGACACATCTGGTTTGCGCATATCTCTAAACCACTCTCCACGAGACGTCATGTGATTAGAGGCACCTGAATCCACATACCAAACATCATCTTGGGTGGAATTCTCTGCAGTCATTGTATTCATTACATGCTGCATAACAAACATGCGCTCGCTTCTGCTGTCATCTGCATCTTTGCTAGTAGATGCATAGTTGCCATGTTCTCTCTTTCCACTTGCTTTTCCCTTTGGACAGTCACGTGACATGTGACCTTTTTCACCACAAGTCCAACATTCTCTGCTATCTGCTGTATGTTGCTGCCTACTTGATCCTGCACCACGATCTCTTTGACTCCCCCTGCCTTGAGACTAATTTCCCCCACCACTTGTATTGTTTTGATTTGATTGACCTTCTCGAAATTGGCCCCTGCAACCACTTGGGCCTCGACCACGACCTCTACCTCTGTTGGAGTTAGAATAGAAGGCCTGTTCAGGCCTATTTCTGCCACACGAGAAGAAGATGTGTCAAGACCAAGGTTCTTCTCCTCAAGAATAAGCATAGAAATCAAATCTTGGAACACGGGGATGTCGTCTCTTGTATTCATGAAAGACCTAAAATGTACATACTCATGTCCTAGACCATCCAAGCATGCACGGACAATGTCATCGTCTTCCACTGAGACTCTAATAGATCCAAGAGCCTCAATGATACTCTTGATCTTCAAGGCATAATCATTGATGGAGAGGTTATTCCTCTTAACCTGATTTAGCTCCAACTTTAGTTGAAGCTTCCTGGCCTTGGTGTTCACCTCGAACACTCTGCCTAAGTTTTTCCATGCAATGGCGGGGGTTTCAGCATCCTGTAGATAGCCCATCATGCCATCTGTGATGCTCATAGAAAGCCAATACATCACTTTAGTATGGCCTTGTTGCCAATCCCTCAAAGCTTTTCTTTGTTCTGCTGTAGCATTTGCCTCGGGAATCTCTGGTTCCTTTTCATTGTCTCCTTCTACATAGTCCCAATAACCTTTTCCTTTTAGGAAATTTTTTATTGTGAACTTCCATGCAGGATAGTTATTTTTCTCAAGCTTCTCAGTGACAATCTGACTGAAACCGTCAAACATCTTGAAGCACTAAGACAAAATAGCTGCAATCTACAAAAACCTGCAAATCTGTTGAACCTGCTATCGTGGTACCTGTAACGCTTTCTACACTCAACGAGTGTCCACAATCAAGCGTACATACAACCACTGTACTTGTACAGTAAATCTCTGTGTACTGCACTTTGGAGACCTGTTCAGAAACTTGTACGAGAAACTTGTCGTGGATTGCGAACTTAGAGATTGTGATGCTCTTGCTCTCTTAGCCTCTCTTGCCTGCACCAGGCTCTGATATCATGTAAAGAATGAGGATGCAAGAGAGCTACACAAGACAAGCACAGAGCACACAGAGATGGAAAGCTTCTTCTTCTTCTACGCTTAGAAAAGAGAGTACAAAATGACTAAGTGCTAAAGCTGAAAAGTAGCACATATGTACATGCGGTCACTAAGTGTGAACTCGCTAGAAGCGTACTAGGCTGGCACTATAAGTGTAGTCCAGCTGTAGAATCACTGGCAGAGATCCTCCGTGTCAGTCATCTAACGCGCCAGTGAGTAAATTTCGTAAGCGACCAAGACCCGTAGTGGATGCCAGCTCAAGATGTAGAGCTCGACATCTCAACACTCATATCATATCCTCTAACACTTGACCAAAAGTGATTGTTAAACTTGGGATCATGATCACTCACAATGCAATCCATATAGTCAATATAGCTTGTCAACAAAGAGCTTGGCTAGCTCTGGAGTCTTAATAGTAGACTTAGTTGAATAAACTTACAAAGTTTAGTCAACATGTCTACCCATACCAAATCATGTCCTTGAATGGAGGTTGGTAAACACACTATGATATCCATCAAGATACTCTCCCATTTACCATTGGGAATATCCAAAAGATGCAAGAGACCTCCTACCTTCGGGCTCTCTCCTTTATTAACTTGACATTTTGAGCAATGCAAGACATAGTTTTGAACATACCCATGTAAACTTGGCCAATAAAATTGTCATCCCATGAGTGCATGAGTCTTCTTTATGCTTGGGTGCATGCACTAGGATTGTCATGACATTCATAGAGAATTTGACACCAAATTTTTGTGTTCCATAGGTACAAAAACTTCCTTGTGGAGTAGGTACTCATTATCAATGGAAAAACTATTCCATCTATTTAGCTCATCACTTGAAAGAGGAGAACCAAGTGTGGAGGAAATAGAAACACTACCAGCATTCGAGTGAGAAGGATCTCTCTTTTTGACATGGCTCCACGCCTTGGAGTATGCATCATCATGCTCACATATACCCTTCAAAGATTCCAAAAACTCATTTCGATATTTTGTAAAGAGAAGAGAGTTGATCTCCAGCGTTCTATTAAGAGCATCTAGCTACCACATAGTATCGTCCTTTATGATAGCAAAGCTTTGCATCATACTCTTAGAGAATCTCAGCTCACGTGGCCTTCCAACCCTTCAAGTCAAATTGTTGTGTAGACCACTTGATACTTTCATGGTCAGATTGAACACCATACAAATAATGGTGCCATGTTTCAAAGAAAACACTCTTGCATAGAGCTCTCTTTCATAAGTAGAATGACTCTCTTTTGTAGAATTGAGTTTCTTGCTTTCAAATGCAATTGGCCTACCTTTTTATATAAGAATTGCTCCAATAGTGTGATTGCTAGCATTTGTGTCGAGCACAAAAGGTTTTGTTGGATCCACAATAGCTAAAACGGGTACAATAGATAGAGAAACCTTAAGTACACTAAAGCTTTGTTGTTAAGCTTCTCCCCAATTAAAAAACTTTGCCCTTGGATTCTAATTGATCCATCATAGGAATAACAATTTGGGCATAATTTTTAACAAACCTTCAATAAAAACCTACAAATCCCAAGAAAATCTAGAGCTTTTCCAAAAAAAATGGAGAAGGTCTGTTATGGATGGTATCCACTTTGGATTGATCCATATGTAGGCCTATAGCAAAGATTACATGCTCCAAATAGTGAATTTCTTCTTTCAAAAAACACACTTGGATTTCTTGTCATATAATTTGTGTTGCCATAGTAGATCAAAGACCTGCTTTAAATATTGTAAGTGCCCTTCCTCATATGCATTGTACACTTCAATGTCATCCAAAAAAACAATGACAAAGTTGCCCACATATGGTTTCAAAACACTATCCATGAGTTTCATGTAAGTAGCTAGAGCTTTGGTTAAAAGCCAAAAGGCATTACCAAAAACTCGTAAAGTCCAAACTTTGTTTGGAAAGCAAATTTAGGGATATCAATAAGCTAAATTTTCACTTGATGATACCTTCAACATAGCCCTATTTTTGTAAAAAATACAGGCATGGGTGAGTTTATCAAACATTTCTTGGGGATCCATCATAGCATGGCTCCAATTCCCAACAAATAATGTCAATCTAGAGAGATGAGCTACCCAATTATGGCATGGAAACCTCACAGATGATTAGTGGATAATCAAGGCAACACAAATGGTTGACTCTATGAGGTGACATAGGCCTATGGAGGAGCTAAGCCACAAGATTGGCAGTATACAATTCCATTTTTCCTCATCGAGATCAACTCAAATCAACACACTAATGATTCCAATGATGCACAACGTCGCTAATCATATCATGCTATACACTAATCACAAGCGCACTGTAATGGAATATGGATATAACATTGGCTGTAGCAAAAATTGAAATAACAATAGTGAGCATTTCCTTTAAGAGAATTCTTAAAGCGCATAAGAGGAATAATTGATTAAAGGTAGCAAGATGAACATTACACCTAATTAGCTTGGCAAGAACATTACTTGTAAAAGAGAGAGAGACACACACACACACACACACACACACACACACACACACAGGATTAGAGAAATTGACAACAGTTGAGGATCGATTTGGAGCCGGTCCCCCCTCCAAAAGGCTTATGTATTATAGATTCCCCCATAAAGAGAGACTTGGTACAATACAAGCTTGTGTTCCTTGAGACCTCATCGGTGCAATGAAGATGGTAGACTTCATACACCAAAATTATGCCCTTAATTAACTTGCAAAAGCATTAACATATCCCTAACCTCAATCCCAAGACCTCAAACTCCTTCAAAGGTGGAGAGAGCTAGTAGGGAGTAAGGGAAGGGAAGAGGAAGAAGAAGTAACATACAAGAAAGAAATAGACTCCTCACTTGTTATTACTCTTGTTGCTTAGTATAGCATAATAGCATAGTAATGGAGATGAAGGAGATGGCAAGCATGCATTTTGGAGCATGGCTGTTGGTTGGATTTGCATTCCATAGCCAAGAGTTGTTGGTGTAGTCCTCTTCTCAAGCTTGGAGAAGGAGACGGAGTCCTTGCATAACACACTATGAGAATGAGTGTGTGTGAGTGTGTGAGAGAGGGTATATGGGTAAGCACACCCCCTCCTTGCTTGGGTCAACCCCTTCTTGTAGCTCATGCTTGAAGCTCATTGGCTCATGTCAAGCCTAGCCAATCACAAGCCTAGGTCATTTCAAGCAATAGAGGTAGCCTTTAGTCAAGTATCCTCCTTTCACCTTTGAGAGAGAGGGCTTGAATAATGCTTAAACAATTGATTAAACTCATTGGACCCCTTTAGAGGCCAACCAATAGGCTTCAAGCACCTTATGAGGGCAACATGGGGAGGAGCTTGACGTGTATCCTTGTTGCCTCTTTAGACTTGGCTTGCCTTGAGTGAGTGAGTGTGTGTTCTCTCTCACGCCCCTACTTGTAGGGCTCACCCCCCCTTGTGTAGGGATGTTGTTGACTTTTTGAAACACCTCCAACCCCTCAAGCACCTTAGTCATGAAGCACCTTAGGAACCTTAGTTATAAAGCATGACAAGCACCTTAGTCATCAAGCACGACAAGCACCTCCAAGCACCTTAGTCTGCTCAAGCACGACAAACACCTGGAGCACCTCAAGTACACGCTTAGCTTGTCTAAGGTCTAAAATACCCTAAGGTCCTAGGTCTAAGGACTTTTAACACTAACCTTTGGGGTCTTTAATGAAGCTAACCCTAAGGTCTTTTAAGCTCCATTATCTGGTCATTTGTCTTTGATAGACCATCTCCCTTTTGGACCCGTTGCCTTCTCTCCCTTTGGTCCCGTGCTGAGATAGACCTAAAAGCACATGTCTATATTTTAACTCTTGTTCCCATTTATTTCCCCACATTACATGATCAGTTCAATATGAGAAAATCATTTGGGTTAGTTAGATATTAAATTTTATGACATTACCTCTCTCTTCAAATCATAGTCATCCTCGACTATAAGGTAGAGAAGATAAATCCTAAGTCATTAGTCTATGTTTCTTAGCGGGTAGAGGATCCCTTTTTACACTACGACATCATTCTAGAATGGATGACTATTCCATTTGGTGCTTTTGAGACTTAGCTATCGCAAGCATGTCTGCTCTTTAGTCCATATCATACTTTCCAAAGTAGAGTGAGAAATTCTACTTGGTGTTTGGGAGACGTCATCATCACAAACATGATTATAAGCATGCATACTACTCAAATTTGTGCACAATAAACCTTGGCTAGGTTACCCTCATGGTGTGCCTAAAGCCTATTGGTTGGCCTTCCAAAGGGTCCAATGATAATTCAGTGGATTTAATTAATTGTTTTAGCATTTATCAAGTCCTCTCTCAAAGGGGAAAGGGGGACACTTGTCCCAAGGCTACCCTTGTTGCTTGATATGCCCTTGCTTGTGATGATTGGCTAGGTCAGGAGGGGTCCAATGAGCTTCAAGCATGAGCTTCAAGGGGGGGTCGACCAAAGCAAGTTAGGGGGTTTCTTGATGGTATACTCTCCCACACACACTCTCATTGTGTATTGTGCAAAGTGCAAGAGCTCCCTCTCCTTCTCCAAGCAAGTAGAGAGGTTCAGAGCCTACACCAACACTCTTGGCTATGGAATGCAAATCCAACCAAGAGACATGCTTAAATGCTTAAGCTTGCCATCTTCATTACTATGCTATTTTGTATGCTAGCAAGAAGAGTGATGTTAAGTGAAGAACTAATTCTTTCTCCTATGAAATGTTTCCTCTTCCTCTTCCCTACCCTCATTCCTTGCTAACTCTCTCCACCTTCGAAGGTGTTTGAGGTCTTGGGACTGAGGCTTGGGATAGTTAATGCTTTCCACAAATATTATATTATGCTCGTGCTGCATGAAGCTTTCCATCTTCATTGCATCATCTAGGTCACAAGGAACACAAAGATTGTATTGTACCAAGTCTCTCTTGATGGGAGAAACTATAATACAAATGCCTATTGGAGGGGGGACCGGCTCCACATAAATCTGATCCTCAATTGTTATCATGTTCTCTAAACTCTCTCTCTTGCAAAAGTATTGTTCATGCCAAGTTAACTAAATGCTATGTTTATGTTGCTACCATCAATTAAGTTCACCCGCTATGCTCACAAAGTAATATCATAAAAGTACTTCTCTAATATCCTCTACTCTCAAAGTTAATATGCCATTTACATTACATTGGTATCAGAGCATTTGGTTTCTCTTTTCTTGCTTAAGAAGAGAGGTCCTTAAGTAGCCTATAAATGGTTAATTTTGTTAATTATATTACGGTAAGTGGGACTGGGATCTAT
The DNA here is from genome assembly GCF_014529385.1 of Adiantum capillus-veneris. Taxonomy (NCBI): domain Eukaryota; kingdom Viridiplantae; phylum Streptophyta; class Polypodiopsida; order Polypodiales; family Pteridaceae; genus Adiantum; species Adiantum capillus-veneris. The sequence continues at coordinate 132,599,408 of NC_140934.1, read as the reverse complement.
AATCGATTTTTTTGAGCCCACTATGTGGGATATGGTGCACACCTTGGGAGCTTTGGACTTAATAATGGGGTCTTTTTATACTTGCCTATGGCTTTACCATTATAGAGCCATATGAAGTCCGAAAGGAGCTAGCCCTCGGCAATTCTACAATATTAGACCCACTTCACTACTCTCTATAATTTACCACTTCTAGCCGTGGGTGTAGATATTTAAGTGCCAATTTTCAAAGGCTAAGAGGAGTGGCAACTAAGGTTTTGAATTGCCAAAGCATACACTACGTAAGTACACAAATTTTGTTAACATGGCTGACAATAACCAAGAGAGTAGAATGAACATTGATAGATTTGATTTTGCACATGAAGGTGCTAATGATGATGCCCCCATATTGTCAATTATCTCGTTACTAGGTTGCAGCAAGCTATGGGCAACCCTACTTTGCAAGCCAAAGTTACTCAACAACTTTGCGCTATGGGATTTTCCTTCCTCTCCAAGAGGAGGGAGAGGCCTCTTGAAGAGACCCCCAAAACAAGACTCTCTCCCATACGAGAGGAGGAATCCAAAGAGCAAGAAAGCAATGAAACTTTAAGTTTCTCTGAATATGTGGGTCCACGTAGACGACGTTCTAAACGATCGCCAACTCCTCCCAAGAGGAAAAGATCAACACACAGTCCTTATCCTTGTCATTTTGAAAGGGAAGAGAGGAAAAAAAGGAAGAAAAGGGCAAGAAAGAAGTCACCCTCTTCTCCTTCTTCTTCACCTTCCTCCTCTTCCAACGAAAGCTATGGCTATTCTCCTAGAGAATACAAGAGAGGAGGACATCACAAATCATACCCTGCATGGCGAAGGTCACAAAAGCTTAAGAAGTTCAAAGAGGGAGGAAAGAGTATCTCTTTTCTCACCTATGATGGCACCTTTGGTGCCACCGACAAAGTATTGGCCTTCATCCAGCAATTTGATGCGGCCTTTAGAGATGAGGGCTTCACGGAGTCCTCCAAGCTACACCACGTAGCTATGCACTTCCAAAAATTGGCTCGTCAATGGTGGGCTAGCCTTTGTGGCAATGGCGAAGCTCCAAAGACATGGAAAACTCTACAAGTTTCCATCATGAAGTAATTCCTTGCAAGCGATGCAAAGGACAAAGTGCTCATCGAATGGTGCAGTTTGAAGCTTCTCTCTCATGAGTCTATCCAAAAATATGTAGACAAGTTTTGGGATTTACATCTCAAGGCTAATATCTTCCAAAATTTAGACTTCACCGAGCAAAAGCAACAATTTTGTGCAGGATTACATGAAGAGATGGCCAAATACGTCAACTCTCAACGGCCTAGTTCTATCACCGAAGTAATCCATCACACCATCATAGCGTCATGCATCAATTTCCAACAAGGGGCTAGACGTAATGTCAAGCCCATGGAAAACAAACACAAAAATGATGCAAAGAGGAAAACCAATGCCCAAAATTCTTCCCAAGGCACTTCTAACAACAACAACAACAATAATCGGTCCAAAGAGAGGGGAGTTTACAAGGCAAAAACAAACTCTCTCTTGAAGAGCTTGAAGCTTTCCGCAAGGACCATAACATGGCTATCATTCTTGCCCCAAGAAAAATGCTCGCAATGAGACTCCTAGGGCTTCCACCATCGAAGCTCCAAAAGAGGATGCTCATTGCAAAAGATCATCTCTCTCCTATGCTTGGGGAAAGGTAAGGGAGCATGATGCTGATGGGGGCTTTTCACAAGCCAAGCTCCCATACCCCTCTTCTCTTGTCCCCACCCCATGGAAACATCCTCTTAGGGAGGGAGTGATAAAAGGCATTGGACAAAAGTAAGAAAAAAAAAAGTATGATTATGTAAATATATAAGAAAGGTAAAATAGGCCACCTCATGCCTGCGGGACAGCCCATCCCCACCTTGCCTCCTTTTTCTTCATTGTTGCCCCGCCGTGTGTCCCTTTTCCTCTCCTCCACTCAAAAGGTCAACCCCCTCTCTCTTCCCCTTGTCCTTTCTCCTCAAGCTACCCCACCTCTCACCAATAATGCATTCTAACTCACCAATAATGCAACCTAACTCACATGCAACTTATCCTATCTTCCAAAATAGTATATCCCACCCCCCCTTTCTCTCTTCTATCATATCCCATGACCCAAATACCCCCTCTCTCTCTCTCTAAAGGGCGCCATGTCTCTTGTCTTGTAGCTAAATAACCTCCCCCACACTCACACACACTCAGTTTCACTGAAAAAGGTGCCCACAGACCCATCCCCACCCGGTGGTTACCTGATTTTTCTTGTGTTCACACACATCTGCACACAGATTCACCTCTGAACACACTCCCCTCTTGTAATTACTTTATTCTCCATGTCACCTCTCACTTTTTTCATCAACCCATCTCTCTCTCTTAGTCTCTCTCTCATGAGACTGCTGTTCTGGCACATATACACACAGCTAGACAAGTGGGGCCCACAGTCACATGGCCTATGTAGATAATGATTTCTTCATTTCTAAATTCTAGAATTTCTTCCCCCTCCTCCCCTATATAAAGAGGGGTCACCATCACACAAAACACACACAACATCACCAAAGAACACACTATGCACTGTGTGTGCCTAGTGCACACACACACACCCACACCATCACCATCACCGCAATCACCATGCTCGCCTTGAGCATGACCTCTACACCCTTGGGCTATGGAAGATGAAGGGTAGATAAATGAAGGATGATGGCCATAACCCTCATGCGAGTCTTCGCCATCAACTCCCACCTATCCGCCATGCGCTCTACCACTCTCTCCCTTCTCATTCCCCTACCTTATGCTCCCCATTTCATCGCCTTATTCTCTAAATAAAGCTTGAGGTTTTGTGAGTATGTTTTCCTGCAATTTTTTGCCCATGTGAGGTGTGCGGAATTGCCACCTAGTCTTGTGTTTGGAGTGAGCTTGTGTATGTGTGAAGGGTGTGCGGATTCGCCATCCTTCTGTGGTGCCTAAGTACTAAGCCGCTATACCCCCTCCCTCACTCTCTCTCTCTCTCTCTCTCTCTCTCTCTCTCTCTCTCTCTCTTGATCTCATTTCCCTTCCTCTTCATCATTACTCTCAAGCATCCATCTCTCTTGGATGAAAACTTTTTTATGGTGGTGTGTTCTTTGCGTCCTAGCCGCTGAAGCTAGGTGGTGCCCCCTGTTTGCTTTACCATGACAGGCTCAAGGCGCGTCATTCGGTCCCCGGTGTTTTAGAGGCCGTCGGGGTTCGGGGTTCGCTTTGCTCCCATCATTTGGTGCCCCCCACTGAGGATCTTTTCATGAAACCCTTCAGTTTACAAGACTGAAACCCCTAAACTATTGTGAATGGATGAATGGCTAGCAGGATTTGCTAATTGGACGACAGAAGAAGAAGAGCTCCAAGCACAACTAGACGAACTCTGCATCTCCATCAAATCTCGAGTGCCAGGCGTAACTGTAATCGATTTACAGTGGGAGAGTCAACCAACACGCCAAACCCAGTGGATATACATAGGCCGAGTGCCAAGAAGAAGAAGGAGAAGGTCGAAACCATGTCCGCAACCTACAACAAACCCACAACAACAAAATGGAAGGAGCTCTACACAATAGAGAATCAACACTATTCTACTTTGAGAATCGGGTAACTCAAGTCACCGAGGTAATTATCACAATCAGTTTTCAAGTCGCACCTGATGCTGCAGCACAGATAACGGAATAATTGGCTCACACTCTCACTAGAGAAACTAGGGGTCTACTGAGTTTGTTTCACGAAAGAACACCACCCTCTCCCACAAGCTTGGACAGTGACTAAGCACCTCTAAGCTTCACATGAATCAGTACAACCTACCTCAAGACAGATCACACATACCAACACGTGTACGCTCAATCAAGGTAATACTGGATTTGAAGGCTCACTACCAGCACGTCATTGACACCATGCTGGGTGGGGAGCGATTTTTTGAGGTTCTGGCATCAGATCAACCATTTGTCTTACCTTTGGTACAAGGCAATGTACCGTTTGAAGTTTTGATCTATGTCCTAATATAAGAGGGTATACATGCCTCCTTGTAAAGAAGAAAAAAACTTTTGCAAGCTAAGCAGTGTGTCTTTCTAGCTCTCTCTCAGTAATCATGGCAAGTGTAGCATTTCCAACATTTAAAGGAAAGAAGGGGGAGGATTTGGTAATAGACTTCCTAGATGACTTTGAAGTAGCATGTGTAGTGAGCAACAAAGATACGGATGAATCCCGGGTTAGAATCTTTAAGCATCTCATGAAGCTAGAAGTTAGATCATGGTACAATGCACTTCCACAAGAAACCAAGGATGACTGGGAGCCCTTAAAAACCACTTTTAAGAGGCGCTTTGGGGGAGGTACCACTTCAGAAAAGTTGTGGGACAAGTTGAGAGACTTGAAGCAGGAGGGTCTTTTAGAATATGCCACCTATGAGTCCAAATTTGTGGATTTGTGAGAACGGTGGGTTGAGTCACTAGCAAGGGGGGAAGCTACACCCGATTTCCTAAAAAAAGATCGGTTCACGCATGGCTTATGGCCGCTTCTCAAGGAGAAGGTGAAAGGTAGATTCCCGGCTACGTACGAGTTAGCCGTTGAGATTGCTCGCCTTAAGGACAAGAAGCTGCGAATGAAAGCCAAAGAAACCGAGTCAACAGAAACAGCAACATCACGTCGACCAGCAACTATGACAACCACCATTCCACCACCACCACCGGCTCTTGGGGTAAGAGATGACCAACAAGATATGTTGGCCCATATTACTGACCAACTGCAGAATTTGTCTGTCCACTTAATATAGCAAGGGAGGAGTCAAGAAAGAGATCAAGACCCTGGAAGAGCACGACGACAAAACAGGGAGTATCATTGCTACAACTGCGGAGAAGATGGTCACGGTATGTACTACTGTCCCAAACCACAACAAAACTATAATAGAGGAGGTAGGAGGAACCAATTGTCACCCCCTAGAGAAAGAACACCCCCACCCCGAGCACCAACCCCACCAACACAAATTCTACGTCCGCCACAATCACCACTTACAATCATCCTACGTCCACCACCAATTGGTACCTGCACACCAAGTATCATTGGTCTTGCAGAAGAGGTCAAGATGAAGGTAAGAGAAGAAGGATCAACGAGAAGTTTATTCAAAGGACTGAAGCAGTGGAACAAGAGGTTAAAGAATCAAAAGATGCTACCCCAGTGGGTGAGGTAAGTCAAGAAAAATGTGTTACAAATGTGAGTACATCTTTAACCTTGGATGAAATAGGCACCAAAGCAATCAATCGACAACATTGGGCAGTAAGGGTAAGAAGGTGTAAAGTGTTGATTAGGCCTCGTCAGAGTAAGAGGAATGCAAAGGTCATGAAAGATACAAGAGAAGAGGAAGACCAGCCTATTAGCAAGGCTTTGCAGAAGATGGACAACATATCAAGCAAAGGGGAGGGCTTTGAAAATGGAAGCCTGTGCACCAGCATGGACCCGGGACAGTGTAGCAAGCTAAAGGAATCTTGCATCAAGGCAGTTTCACTTGAGGACCGTAACGAAGAGGTAAGTATGACTGAAGGTTTGGAGTTGGATATTGCTCCAGAAGCTTGGCAACCGAGCAAGACTTTATTGTGTAGTGTTATAGACTTAGAGATGGGTAATGCCTCTAGTCTACTGAAGGGTGTTATAAACTTGGAGATGGGTAATGCCTCCAGTTTATGTGAGGATGTTCATAGTAAGTTTGATGATCAATATGTTGCCAACCTTTTAAGGATGTTCCAAACTCCTCCACAACATAGCATTGTGTTTGCATGGGATGCATTAGACCTATGGCTATGGCTAGCCGCTATAACATATAGAGATAAGATCAACATGGAGATAAGAGCAAAGGAGCCATGGATAGACAAAAGCCTGATAGAATGCAAGAATGAATACCTCCTTCGCAATTTGGTACAATTTTTTTACAAATAGTGCATCCTCTCTTTGGAGAAAGGTAAGTGGATTACGCTTGTATTTAAGCCGCAAGGTAGGTGGCTTGCTATTAGCATCAGTAAAGGAAGCTGACATGTTTGAGCACACCCAAAAGAAGCATGATATGCTAGCAGTTTTTTCTAGTCATGGCAGTAAGCAGGATTCTGAAGACAACTTGAGCTCACCACACCAACAAGGCGGCCATATATGGTGGATTCTTGGTACACTCTTGGGAATCATAATTTTCAGTTCTGTCTTTGCAGGAGCCAAGATGCTCATTTCCCCTCTCGCTACTGGTGGTTACAAATTTGGTCCAATTTGGCATGCAAATTTTATTGTTCGGACACTACAGACAATGATCCTATTTTTCACTTGGGATCCAGGAGGACACTGGCACAAAGTTCTGGAAGCCATGGGCTTCCCATTTAATCAACCGACAAGACAATGATCCTATTTTTCACTTGGGATCCAGGAGGACACTGGCACAAAGTTCTGGAAGCCATGGGCTTCCCATTTAATCAACCGACACTATTCCAAGGAACGGGCTATCACCCGGACCTGTTGCAATTTCATGAATATCCTAGAAATCTCACCAATGGCCAAATGGAATGGATAGTTCAGAAGGCAACTCGATATCGGATCCTACAGCTAAGCGGAAGAAGAAACAGATGAGCTGGAGGCATGAATGCCTCTAGCCAAAAGGGGAGGGCTAATGATGGGGGCTTTTCACAAGCCAAGATCCCATACCCCTCTTCTCTTGTAGAACATGTATATAGATGTTAGTGAGTGTGGTCATATTATACCACTTGTAAATCCTCCTGCTTTTGATAAATCAATGAAGAGCTCAGTTTTCGCGTACATGATTTTTGTCAAAGAGTCCCTAAAAGGTCCTAATGTTTCATCAAATGTAAATGGTAGGAATCAAGAAGAGTTAGACTTGTCTAATTTTCTAAAAGGATTCCAAGGTTTGTTCATCGATGATATCCCTATGGACATACCTCCAAAATGAGGGCATGATGACCATCGCATGAGCTCCTTCTAGGAGGCTCACCGCCTAGCAAGCCTCCTTATCTAGTTTCTTATGCTCAGCAAGAGGAGATCATGAGGCAAGTACAAGAATTGGTTGACAAAGGGATGGTGAGGCGTAGCTCCTCTCCCTTTTGTTCCTAGCAAAAGAAAGATGGTACATATCGTATGTGTGTGGACTATCGAGCACTAAACCATATCACTATCAAAAACAGATTTCCCGTGCCTTGGGTAGAAGATCTGTTTGATAAGATACAAGGCTCTACCTACTTCAGTAGGATTGACCTTAAAAGTGGCTATCATCAAATAAGGATAGTGGATGAAGATATCCTAAAGACTGCGTTTTGCACAACCTTCGATCTTTATGAATATCTAGTCATGCCTTTTGGCTTGACTAATGCACCAACTACGTTCAACTGTCTAATGGAGAAAATCTTTAGACCCTATCACAAATTCACTGGAGTGTTCTTTGATGATATCATCATCTACTCCAAGTCTTTGGAGGAACATAAGCAACATCTCCAAGTGATTTTTCAAGCACTGAGGGAGAACAAGCTTTTTCTCAACCAAAAGAAAAGCAAACTTTTCCTTCAAGAGATTCAATACCTAGGTCATATTATCTCTCAAGATGGTATGCATATGGATCCATCAAAGTTAGACGTAATAAAAGTATGGCCTAATCCAAGGAATCTACATGAGCTAAGAAGCTTTATTGGTATGTGTGCATACTATAGACACTTCATAGCAAAATTTTCTCAATTAGCAGGACCACTACATGACTTAACTAAGAAGAAGGTTAAGTATTTATGGACTGCTAAGGAGCAAAATGCTTTTGACAAGCTCAAAGAGAAGCTTACCTCCCAACTAGTCCTCATGCTTCCGGATCCCATATCACAGATTTTCAAACACCATGGATTGCCAACATCCATCGTGTCAGATAGAGATCCTAGAATGGCCAATAATTTGTCAAAAGGTCTCTTTGAAAATCTAGGAGCAAGATTGAATTTCTCTTCGGCCTATCACCCACAAGCAGATGGCCAAAGTGAGATAGCCAATCTTACAATACTCGATCTACTAAAGACTTATGTTACAGAAGTAGATCAACGCTCACAATGGGAAAAGTACTTACCTCTTGTAGAGTATGCCTACAATAATACTGTACATACTTCTACGAGAAAAGCACCTTTTGAAATAATTGAGGGAAGACCTAAAAGTCCCTTGCTACTTAAAGTACATGGGAAGATCTTCACTGCCGATGAGTATAGCCGTGACCTACAAGAATCTTTTCAAAAGATTTAAGGAGGCTATATCCATCTCTCAACAAAGGCAAAAAGTTGTTGCTTACAAGCACAGAAGGGCCTTAACATTCAAAGAAAATGATTGGGTCTTACTTAAGTTTCCTAAGGCTTGATTGAGGCAAACGACAGGCAAAAATTCTACGGGCCATCAAAAGTATTATGCTAAGCTAGCAAAAAGATACTATGCTCCTTTCCGAACCTTGAAGCCCATCAATGAGATGGCTTCCCAACTCAAGTTGCCCAACCATTGGCTCATACACAATGCTTTTCATGTGAGCCTACTTAAGCCCTACAAAGGAGAGCCACCAAGTGAACCAATTATTGAAGAACCTCCCGAAGTTGAAGACCAAGAAGAGGTGCTACAACCCCAAGCTATCCTTCAGCATGAAGACAAGGTACTACGACATGGTAAGATTATCCAAGGGTATTTGATTAAGTTCAAAAATTATCCTTTTGAAGATGCTAGATGGATGCAAGGAATACTTAAGGATAGTATGAACCTTGTCAAAGCTCACAATGATACATTAGAGTAAGCAAATGTACAAATTTCTTTTAAATGACGAATGTTTTTGTCTTATAAGACTAGTTCTCTTTTCATTGTGTACAAACTTAAATAGTAGCCATGCTTAGAATCATGTCTGTGATGACGACGTCTCTCAAACACCAAGTAGAATTTTTCCTCTACTTGGGAGAATGAAATGGCCCTAAAGAGCAGAAATGCTTGCGGCAGCTATGTCTCCCAAGCACCAAATGGATTAGCCATCTTGGAAAGATGTCGTAGGGTAAAAATGGATTCTCTACCCGCTAAGCAAGATTGATTAATGACTAAGGCTTTATCTCTTCTACCTCATAGTCGAGGACGACTATGATTTCAAGAGAGAGGTAATGTCATAAAATCTAATATCTAACCAACCCAAATGATTTTCTCATATTAAACTGATCATTTAACGTGGAGAATAAACGAGAACAAGGGTTAGGATATAGACATGTGCTTATAGATCTATCTCAACACGAGGCCAATGGTAAAGGGGTCCAAATGAGAGATAGTATGTCAAAGAGGAAGGCTAGCCAATGGAGCTTAAAGACCTTAGGATTAGCTAGTGTTAAAAGTCCTTTGACCTTAGGTAAGCTAGGGCTATGCTTGAGGTGGGAACCCGGCCCAAGCTTGAGGTGCTTGTCATGCCTGATGACTGAGATTCTTGAGATATTTGAAGTGCTTAATGATTGAGATGCTTGAGGTGCTTGTCATGCTTGAGATGCTAGGGCTGTACTTGAGGTGGGAACCCAACCCAAGCTTGAGGGGTTTAAGGGCCAAGCTTGTGGTGAGAACTGGGCCCAAGGTTGAGGGGCTTTAGGTGTCACAAAAGTCAAACCAAATTCCTACAAAGAGGGGGCGAGCCATGAAAGAAGGGGGGGTGGTTGCTTGACCACTCTCTTCCCCAAAGGGCACCCCTTGCCCAAGAGGCAAGTAGGACACATGTCAAGCCCTTGGCTAGGTTACCCTCATTGTGTGCCTAAAGCCTATTAATTGGCCTTCCAAGGTGTCCAATGATAATTTAGTGGATTTGATTAATTGTTTTAGCATTTATCAAGTCCTCTCTCTCAAAGGGGAAAGGGGGACACTTGTCCCAAGGCTACCCTTGTTGCTTGATATGCCCTTGCTTGTGATGATTGGCTAGGCCAGGAGGGGTCCAATGAGCTTCAAGCATGAGCTTCAAGGGGGGGTCGACCAAAGCAAGTTAGGGGGTTTCTTGATGGTATACTCTCCCACACACACTCTCATTGTGTATTGTGCAAAGTGCAAGAGCTCCCTCTCCTTCTCCAAGCAAGTAGAGAGGTTGAGAGTCTACACCAACACTCTTGGCTATGGAATGCAAATCCAACCAAGAGACATTCTTCAATGCTTAAGCTTGCCATCTTCATTACTATGCTATTTTGTATGCTAGCAAGAAGAGTGATGTTAAGTGAAGAACTAATTCTTTCTCCTATGAAATGTTTCCTCTTCCTCTTCCCTACCCTCATTCCCTGCTAACTCTCTCCACCTTTGAAGGTGTTTGAGGTCTTGGGACTGAGGCTTGGGATAGTTAATGCTTTCCACAAATATTATATTATGCTCATGATGCATGAAGCTTTCCATCTTCATTGCATCATCTAGGTCACAAGGAACACAAAGATTGTATTGTACCAAGTCTCTCTTGATGGGAGAAACTATAATACAAATGCCTATTGGAGGGGGGACCGGCTCCACATAAATCCGATCTTCAATTGTTATCATGTTCTCTAAACTCTCTCTCTCTTGCAAAAGTATTGTTCATGCCAAGTTAACTAAATGCTATGTTTATGTTGCTACCATCAATTAAGTTCACCCGCTATGCTCACAAAGTAATATCATAAAAGTACTTCTCTAATATCCTCTACTCTCAAAGTTAATAGGCCATTTTCATTACAGTTTGCCTCAATCGAGCCTTGGAAAACTTAAGTAAGACCCAATCATTTTCTTTGAACGTTAAGGCCCTTCTGTGCTTCTTAGCAGCAGCTTTTTTCCTTTGTTGGGAGATGGGCAAGGGACTTTTAGGTCTTACCTCAATGATTTCAAAAGGTGTCTTGCCTGTAGTGTTACTGTACACATACCTTAGTCATAAAGCATGACAAGTACCTCAAGCACCTTAGTCATAAAGCATGACAAGCACCTCAAGCACCTTAGCCATAAAGCATGAGAAGCACCTCAAGCACCTTAGTCATCAAGCACAACAAGCACCTCAAGCACCTTAGTCACCTCAAGCACGACAAGCACCTCAAGCACATGCTTAGCTTGTCTAAGGTCTAAAATAATTGTTAAGCAACTTTAACGGATAGTTGTTTACACATGGAGCAAGCTATGTTCTATTAATGAACATGTTTTCATTTGATACTTAGGTGTGATTGATTTTCACATTCTATTATGGTCCAAATATGTTAGAACGGCTTTCACGTGATTGTAGGGGAATGCATTTGGTTCTTTCCTTGTTTGTTGTGAGCATAACATTTGCCATAAGCATTGGAAAGTATGTTCATGAAAATGCAGGTTTGGATCCATTTTTGTTGAATGCATGCAAACTAGGTTTTATGGGCCCTAGTGTTTAGCAAATATTGATTTGGAACAACATGCAAATTCATGAAATTGATAGCTTGTAAAGTATATTGCACTATATGTGTAGTACCGCAATGAGATTAATTGTGGGTCTACCAATCACTAACAAAGGTCATGGCTTGGTTTGGGTGCTTGTAGATAAGTTGATTAGACTTTGTAAAATTTATTCAATCCACTTTTTCAATCTCTAAAGTTAACTTAACATTGTTAAAAACTTAGCAATGTTGCAAGGAATTGTGATCCCTGTTTACCAGTCATTTTGGAGAATTGTCTCTAAATAGTGGGGAAATACACCTCCGTACTACCAGTGCTATGCCTGTATGTTAGCACCAAGCAATCCAATGGAAAGGTCATTTCTCTAGTTGGAGTTTCCTTAGCATGAGGGGAAGCATGTTACGACTAAGTTTAGTCCCTTCATGTTTCGGTCAGGTTCTCAACTTCGATCACCAATTATGGTGGGGTTGTTTTACTGATGAACAATGATAACAAGTCAAGGACTTAATCTTTGTTGATGAGTTATGTTAGCATGTTACTTTTATGGAAAGTGAGAAAAGGTATTCTTTTAGACACCTCTTAGTTGTGGTAACTCATTTAGTATACTCTAGTGAGTTATAAATAGAGTTTACACACTATGTTGGATACAAGCCGGTTACACAAAATGGTTGTAAAGAGACAACAATGTGGAAAAGCAAGATGTTCTTCTTGATTTGTTTTTTTATTTGGTACATCTTGGGAGTAGCCTTGAGATTAATATTTTCAAGGAAGTCTAGATTCTGAATAGGCTTACCCTTTAGTAGAACTCTTGTTTGGAATACTCTCTTGATGGAAAAGTTCTCATGGACTTGAAGCCTTGCATTTGCACTTGGAAAATCATAGCTCACACTTGTATGTTCTTACTTTAATATTTATACCAAGGCTGAGATCTTGACAAGCCATATGCAAACTAGCTCTTTAATCACACAATTAACATAAATAAAACAATCCTAGCTCCTTCTCTCAACATCCACTCGCTACAAGAGCCTTTACCTACATAGAGCAAGGAAGTGTGTCGAACACACACATACACACACACAGAGACAAAGCTACTATAGTAGAGGATAAGTGATTTTGCATGAGCCTAAACATGCTCTAAGAGCCTAGTTGATTCTTCCTCAGATCACACATACCCCAAAGTTAAGTGGAGCAGCCTCGTCCATGCAAGATGGGCCAGCGAGGTGGTAGGCAAGGAGAAAAGTAAAGCCATGTGAAATTTTTTAACTCTACTTTTTTTCTTCATCTCTACTTATGGGTTCAACCAGCATTCTGAATTTGATTGAATGGACGTGGGATGATTATCCATGCTAATCCCCACCCATATCCACTCACTAGATGTTGTTCACCCGCTTTTGAATATTGTTAAGAGAGAAAATGGCCATTTCTTGTTCATTTTTCACCTGTCTTGGTCTCGAAAAATTAGTCTCAAAAAATCTTAACAAAACCCAAACAAAGACGCCAAAGCTTTGGTATATTTTTATAAGGATTTAATTTAACCCAACCTTAGCATTATGGCCCATTGGCCACCACTGAGAGAGAGAGAGAGAGAGAGAGAGAGAGAGAGAGAGAGAGAGAGTCACATTCCGAGGCTTTTTTTGCACCACAATTTTGTAATAGCTTGTCAAAACTTCCAAAAAATTATCTTGAAGATTTTGAATGTTGTAGAGTCTCGTTAGAAGAATGTTGTGGTTTGGCCTTTATCGCTATTTATAGGTCGTTAGAGGCATTTTTTTGCACTTTTTTTAAATCAAGTCAAAAGAGAGAAAATCATGTTTCAACTTTATTCTTGCATTTTGACCTCACGGCTAACCTGTCACTAGATCAGAATTTCTAATCAAGGATCTCAAGATTTTTCTCCTTTGTTAAATAATCCATTTATATGATAGATATCATGTTGTTTGTGGCTCATTTCAAGCATATAGGCTCTGCTTTATTGTAAGAAATGCGGAATACAATAAGGATCTAGTAGCAAGGAGAGTAGAGAGAGACACAATGCAAAGTAGATTAGTGGCAAATCAAAAAGTTTAGATTAGCACACTATACAAATTGATGGCGTCATCCACCCATGCGCTCTCAAGGTAGAGCTTAGATGGCGATTTAGACAACTAGAGCAAGTGAATACAAGGGACTAATAATCCTTACACAAGGATGTGTTGTGTGCGTCAAGTGTGCACACCATTCTACCAAAATACTCATGAAAAGTCCTCCTTATATAGTTGTAAGGGAGCCTCTAAATGCCCATGTGCAACCGCCCTTAGATAGCCAAGTCCAAGTAGGACTCTCCCATGCGCCCATGTGTAGCCGCTTTTGGGTAGACAAGTCCTCCTAGAAATCGGCCACCGGCCAAGGAAATCCAGCCACCGGCCAAAGACCACCGGCCGCCGACCACCGACCACCGGACGGCCATTTTCTGATTGTCTTCCGGCCGTCATCCGGCCAAGATATTCCGGCGTAAAGGAATATTCCGACGAAGGGAAAAAAAAGTCTCGGGGACGAAAGCCCCCGAGGCCCCCAAAGTTGCCCCTGAATTTGCTCCGTACCATCCACGATCACAAATAGAGATCTCATCAGCGTGCATAGCTGGAATCCACCAAATATATGTGCACCATTGGCTTCTCCTCATATGGGGGCCTTACAAACTGTGCAGCATATATTGTGGTGGCAAAACTTAGAGAGGTGGGCATTGCAAGTATACCAACAACCCCCCTCAATGAACACCCGAAGATGCTCTATGTTGGCCGTGTGCCAACTCCAAGTTGATGAAGATGTCGAAGTAGCTGGTCTTTCCCTAGAGCTTTGGTGAAGATATTTGCACAATTATCTTCAGTAGGACAATACTCTAGCTCCACAATTTCATCCTCAATTAGCTCTCGAACATAATGATATTGAACCTCAATATGCTTTGTGCGTGCATGGAAGACAGGGTTCTTGGCAATCGCCATGCAACTCTGGTTGTCGCATTGAAGTGTTGTTGCTGAATGAAGAGAAACACCTAAGTCCATGAGGACTCGCCTTAGCCAAACTGCTTCACGAGCTGCAAAACAAGCAGCTTTATACTCTGCTTCCATTGAAGAAAGAGCGATGGTTGGCTACTTCTTGTTGATCCAAAAAAACACTCCAGAACCAAGTGAGAAACAAAATCCAGAAACTGACTTTCTAGAGTCACAATCTCCTGCCCAATCAGAGTCACAATACCCACTAAGAGTATTTGTGCCAATGCCATAGGAAATTCCATGGCTTAAAGTACCTTTGATGTACTTAAGAACTCGCATACCTGCCTTCCAATGAGATTCTCTTGGTTGGTTGGAAAACCTACTTAAAACACCTACTGCAAAAGAAGTATCCGGCCTAGTGTTGCACAAGAAAATTAAGCTTCCCACAATTTTTCTGTATTTTTTAATGTCGACTAAGGGAGAAGAATCTTCCATGGAGAGTTTTGCATTTACCTCCATTGGAGTGCTCACAGGTTTGCAATCTATCATGCCAAAAGCTTTTAGGATCTCTGTTGCATACTTTTGTTGAGAGATGAAGATGCCTTTTGAGGATTGCCAAACCTCAATCCCCAAACAATAATGCAACAAACCTAAGTCTTTCATTTCGAATTCAGAACTCAAACTCTCATGAGTTTGTTGGATGAGCTCTTTGTGATCACCTGTGATTATCAAGTCATCAATATACAAGATAATAATGACTTGTTTTCCATTCTCTCTAAGTACATATAAATTCGCTTCAGAAGCACTTCTTCTAAAGCCAAGTTTTTTTGAAAACTTATCAATTCTAACATACTATGCTCTTGGAGACTGTTTCATGCCATATAAAGCCTTCTTCAATCTGCAAACCTTCTGTTTTGAATGGGGTGTCTCAAACCCTGGTGGTTGCTCAATATACACCTCCTCCTTGAGAATTCCATTCAAAAATGATGACACGACATCCATTTGGTAAACAACCCATAAATAGATAGCAGCAAGAGCAAGCACAAGACGAATAGTTGTCATTCGAGCTGTGGGAGCGAAGGTGTCACTAACATCAAACCCTTCGACTTGAGAGAATCCTTGTGCTACTAACCTGGCTTTGTACTTTTTCAAAGAGCCATCAGCTTTATGTTTGAGCTTGTACACCCATTTTGTGCCAATGACTTTCTTCTTTGGAGGCCGATCCACTACTTCCCAAGTGTCATTCTTTATGATGCTGTCGTATTCAAACTGCATCGCTTCCTTCCATTTTGGATCAGCCATGGCCTCGTCGACGGAGGCTGGCTCCTTCACAGAGCCCACAATTTCTGTCATGAGAGCCATGTTGACAATGTGTTCAGAGGCTCTCCTTTGCTCCTCTATTCTCTTTGACCGTCGCAAACCCCCCTCCTCTTCACGAGGATTGTGAACTTGAGGGTTTCAAGCATCAAAAAGCTGTTGAGCCCACTTTGGTAGTGGCTTTTCCTGTGATGCTGCAACAGGTTGGTTAGATTTATTTGAGTCATCATCAGACAACTCCTCCTCTTGATTTTTTACCTGACTTTGGTCTGGCACATGGTGAGTTATTTCTTCATTTAATGAGAAAGTGGACGAACCTTGTTTCTCCACCGTATGTGGCCCTTCTTCAAATACCACATCCCGACTTGTGAGTATTTTCTTTGCCTCTGGATCATAGAGTCTATAAGCCTTAGATTCTTCACTATATCCAAAAAATACACACTTCTTGCTTTTGGCTTCTAACTTTGTTCTTTGAGAATCAGAAATATGAGCATAACAAAAACACGCAAATGTTTTGAAATGCAAGAGTGAAGGTTTCTTATCAGAATAGGCTTCTTGAGGCGTTTTCCCTTTCAAAGCCTTTGTGTAGCTTCGATTGAGAATGTACACTGTTGTACTTACTGCTTCGGGCCAAAAGGAATATGGCATACCCTTGGCTTTGAGCATACACCTTGCCATTTCTACCACTGTCCGATTGCGATGCTCCACAACACCATTTTGTTGTGGTGTGTAAGCTGTAGTAAGGTGTCGTTTTATGCCATGCTCGTTGCAGTAATTGTTGAATTCATTTGAGATGAATTCTCCTCCTCGATCTGTGCGAAGCTTCTTCACCTTCTTTCCTGTTTCATTTTCTACAAGCTTTTGCCACATTTTAAACTTTCCAAAAGCTTCAGACTTCTCACGAATGAAATACACCCACATCTTTCTACTAAAGTCGTCGACTAACAGCAAAAAGTAGAAAGATCCACCTAAAGCGGATGTAGACATTTTTCCACAGAGATCTGTGTGTACCAACTCTAGAGGAGACTTAGCTCGATTACTACTCTCTTGTGGAAATGCCTTTCTTTGTTGCTTGCCCATCATGCAAGCTTCACAAACTTCATTCATCTCTGAGATTTGAGGCAAGTGTGCTACCATCCCAGATTTTTGCATCTCTTTTAGCACAGCAATGCTTAAGTCACCAAATCTCTCATGCCATAATTGAGTTGTACCTTTTTCTGTAGTGACCGTAAGTGCAGAGAGTTCGTAGAGGTTGTTGCGCCTTATACCCTTTCCCACTGTGTTGCCTTTAGAATCCAAGATTTTTGCTCCATTTTTCTTGAAACGGACTTCAAGATCACGATCAATGATTGCAGCAATGGACAACAAATTCTTCTTGATTTGAGGCACGTACAACACATTAGAGAGCTCTTTAGTTTCACCTGTAGCTGCTAATAAAGAAATTGTCCCAGACCCTTCGACTGGACATTTGGCATTATTCCCAACAATTACACTTATGGGTTCCTGTAGAGGCTTCCAGGAACTATACCAGTCTTTCTTACTAGTCATATGTCGGGATGCACCACTATCTAGAATCCAAGATCCATCAACAAGCGGAGTTTGTGCTGATGATCATACCTCTTCTATGACAGCCCATAGTTCAAGGTCTGTTTCAGCATTGTTGGCGGATTCTCTTTCCTTCCAAGAAGCTTTCATGGTGCCGTTCTTCTCATCTGCTTTCTTCTTTCTACAGTCTTTAACAGCATGACCCTTCTTGTCACAGTAAAAACAGCTACCTGAAAATTTCCTCTTCTTGGGCTTCTTAGAAGCATTTGACGTAGTCCCCTTGCCTTTTGCATTGGCTGTGAAGGTAGCATCACCTCCACCATCCCTGATTCTGAGTTGTAGCTCCTCTTCAAGCAACATTGCACTTAGTTCTTCAAACATAAGAGGGGTTGGACGAACCTGAGTGTTGAGTGCTGTAACGAGACCATCATATCTCGTCGGAAGTATGCGAATGCAGCACCGAGCTAAATCTTCTGGAGAAATAGCCACACCAACGGCAGCTAATTGATCTTGGAGGTCCTTAATCCGCTTGATGAATGCCTCCAATTTCTCTCCATCAGCAAATTTCTCAGCAGCAAGTTGATTTTCCAGATTTTGAATTCTGGTGTGATTGTGCGCCTCATATTGGCGAGCCAATATGTTCCAAACTTTATGTGCTTTAGTGGTATGCTGAATCAAAGTGAGGACAGAATCACTTACACACATGACAATGGCGCATAATGCATCTACATTCCTTCTTTTCCAAGCACGTAGAAGAGTAGCGTCCGGGGGAATTACAACGGTTGGATTTGCTAGATCATTTGTTGCAGTGGGCTCCAGGTCTGCACCATTTGACCCCAACACCGTATCCAACAATTCATATGAATCTAGAATTGCAAAAATTTTGAATTTCCACAATGTGTAGTTGGTGCCGTCAAGCTTTCCTTCGGTGAATGCTGGTGGACGAATGCGAAGCGGAGTAGCACCGGCAACGGCACTTGAAGACGCCGACATAATTGATTTTGCAAAGTAATACAAGTACTACTCGTACTTTCTTAGCTACGAGCACCTATAGCTCTGATACCATGTAAGAAATGCGTAATACAATAAGGATCTAGTAGCAAGGAGAGTAGAGAGAGACACGATGCAAAGTAGATTAGTGGCAAATCAAAAAATTTAGATTAGCCCACTATACAAATTGATGGCGTCATCCACCCATGCGCTCTCAAGGTAGAGCTTAGATGGCGATTTAGACAACTAGAGCAAGTGAATACAAGGGACTAATAATCCTTACACAAGGATGTGCTGTGTGCGTCAAGTGTGCACACCATTCTACCAAAATACTCATGAAAAGGCCTCCTTATATAGTTGTAAGGGAGCCTCTAAACGCCCATGTGCAACCGCCCTTAGATAGCCAAGTCCAAGTAGGACTCTCCCATGCGCCCATGTGTAGCCGCTTTTGGGTAGACAAGTCCTCCTAGAAATCGGCCACCGGCCAAGGAAATCCGGCCACTTGCCAAAGACCACCGGCCGCCGACCACCGACCAAAGACCATGGACCACCGGCCACCGGACGGCCATTTTCTGATTGTCTTCCGGCCGTCGTCTGGCCAAGATATTCCGGCGTAAAGGAATATTTCGACGAAGGGAAAAAAAAGTCTCGGGGGCGGAAGCCCCCGAGGCCCCCAAAGTTGCCCCTGAATTTGCTCCGTACCACCTACGATCACAAATAGAGATCTCATCAGCGTGCATAGCTGGAATCCACCAAATATATGTGCACCATTGGCTTCTCCTAATATGGGGGCCTTACAAACTGTGCATCATATATTGTGGTGGCAAAACTTAGAGAGGTGGGCATTGCAAGTATACCAACATTTATGCTATTGGAACATGGAGAATTTGGATGTTGTGATACGCCTTAACTAAATTTTAACTTTTTCCTAGGGGGCTCCATATGGTTTGGGCTAGTTCAGGACCAATTTCTTTAAAGCAAATTGTTCTTGCTTAGAATGCATTTAAGGCAAGTATTTGCAAATGCATGACTTATGACTTAATAATCATTGGATGTAAGGAGATTTCATACACGCTAGATACAAAATGTCTCCCATATGGTGGCTTCCCTTATCCTTGATAGATTGAGGGATTTCAACGAAAGTTACATGGTTAGCATAGTCAGATCTTATGCCAAGTGACTATTAAATCTTTGGTTTCTTGTTGTACCCGAATATAGGGGTTAGCTTTGGATGATGCTCTAGGTGTATTTTTGTTACGAGACTGGGCACCCTCCACTTGTATGTGGTTAACTACAATTGGGATAGTTGGAGCATAATGGGTAATTACTATGCTATCTTTTTATTTTTACTAACGGTGAGTTGGTGACTTGTAGATTGGAATTCTGGGAGTTGAGGAGAAGGCGTCACAAATAAATAAAATCCTTGGCCATTTTATATTTTCACAATTGTAGACGGCTGGCGCGTCACCATGTGGGAACGTGTTCTTAGAAGATGGGCAGTGAATCATTTAGTAATTACTAGAGTAATTACTACGGTAAATCCGAAGCATATAAATAGGGCCCATTACTTTGATATCGGGGGGGCAATTGTTATCACTTGTATTAGCGCTTGGAGCTATAATTGCACTTGAGCATCAGTGGCAGTATTATCGGCTACACTTCTCTCTCTGTAATCATATTCACTGTAATCTCAATCATGATATATATATATTCCAGTGATACTGACTTCTCAACAGTCTTTTGAATCTGAATCTGAACTTTATTCCAGTTTTTAAGTCTGATTCTCATTTCAGTATTCATATTTCAGTCTAGTCACTGATTTCTGTCTAGTCTGCTATCTGAACTCTTCCTACTCTAAGTAGTTGAAATCCTTCAACACTGGAATTAGTTGTCTCAAGATATCAGCTCCAATTTCATTTTGGCGATCACGGTGGCTAGAGTTGAAGCTCGTTGACTGAAAGACTCTTCTCCCAGTTGAAGTTTTCAGCAAATGGCACCAAAATCCAATCGTGGCCGGAAATCTACCAATCGTGTGGACCCCATTCCTGAGGAGTCAGGAAGAGAGTCTGACCCCAAGCAAGAGAAAATGACTGACAGTGAGGCTCAGGAGGAGCATAGTCAGGCTGATGAGGCGCAGGACTCATAGCACTCCAGTCATTCTCGACGCAGACGGGCAGAACAGAAAGCACGAAAGGCAAAGAGTTCCAAGAGTTCTCAGTCTCGCCAGAAAGATGAGCATATCAAAGGCAGAAAGGGAAGTCACCGAACTTCTAGCAGACAAAACAGAGAGGATACTGATACTGAGACTGAGACAGAGATCGACTGGGATGCTGACACTGACAATTGCAAGAAGGTTCCCAAGCGTCAGTCTGAAGCCAAGAAGAGAACTGGCGGGATCAGCAGTAACCAAAATGATTACACCGCTTCCATGAAGATTTCCTTTCCCATGTTCAAAGGAGGGAAAAAGGATGATCCTGATGTTCACATACAAGATTTTGAGCAGTATGCTGAACTAAAAAACATTGATGAAGATGATTGGGGGGAATACTTTCCACAAACCTTGAAGGAAGCAGCAAGGAAATGGTATTACCATTACCCTGCATGCCAACTGAGATCATATAATAAATTACTTAAGGCCTTCAGGTTGGAATATTCTGACAATCGAGGGGATGAGGATATTCTCTCTGAATTGGATCAGATCAAACGGAGGAATTTGTCAGTCTGCAGCTATGTCGAAAAGATCAAAGAACTGACTAGACAGTTGCAAGAACCACCGTCTGAGAAGAGATTAAGGGCATGGTTTCTGAATGGGTTCAGAAGCAAGAAGCTGAGAGAACAAGAAGTACCAGCTCCTACAAAGAAATTCACCGACCTGGTCCAGCGAGCATTAAAACTGGAACAGCAGGCTAAGAAAGAAAAGAGCCACAAGAAGCAAAGGACCAGTTTAGCAGTAGTTTGGCTACTGAAGCAACCGATTCCAGTGAAACATCCAGCAGCTCCGATAATTGGACAAAGGAAAAATCAAAGAAAGGATCATGGACCAAGAGAATTGAAAAAATGGCTAGGCAAATTGCAAAGATTAGCCACACAAGACATCCGGTTCGGAAGATGGAGACTTGGTGTTCAAGATGTAAATCCAAGGACCACATCTCCACGGAATGCCCACAATGTACCTACTGTAAGGCCTTCGGTCACCTATGGAATAATTGTGGCATCTGAATTCATCATTTTAAGAAAGGAAAGGATCTATCAGTGGTTGCCTACACTGAACCAGTGAAGGCAGAGCCAATCAAAGTAGCCCAAGAAGAAGGACCAGGTACCAGTGGTACTGGTCAAGGACGAGGCAGATACCAACCAGGAATGGGCAGAGGAAGAGGAAGAGGCAACTTCCAGACCAGAAGCATGAATTGCTACACCTGTGGGAAGTATGGTCATTTTGCAGCCCAATGTCCAGATGCACCGGTAACAACTGCTACTGAGGCTAAGGCACCAGAGCCCCAGTCAGAGTAGTTACCAGGAGCAAAGGAGTAATCATTGAAGAGATTCCAAACATTTCAAAAGTACCATCCAACTCCAACAGCAGCAAGTGGGCCCAACAAAGGGAAGTTTGGAAGGCCAAGGGTAAGGAAAAGGTCGTAGATGAGTGGCAAGAGCAGCGGGAACTAGCAGCTAAAATCATAGAGGATTTAGCTAAGAAGCTGCCAGAGCAGCCAGAAAGTTCCAAGGCTAGAGTCATTCAGAAGATACCAGCCCAATCGATTGATAAAGATTAGTCAGTACCGGCCATGACAGAGACCATGCTGACTGTGGTACATGGACCTAGCTGGTGATATGGAAGAGGAAGGAAAGAGTAGTACTGCTAAAGAAGAATGGCAGTATGAAAACACTAGCTCTTCAAGCTCTGACAATCAGTTTGACCAGGAGCAAGAGGAAATTCAGGTGAAAATTTGTGATAGAATCCAGAAGCTGACTGTAGAGTTGGAGGATATAAGAAAGACCTTACCTGAGGTGGCCAACTTTATCAGGCAGCGTAGGAAGACTGAGGCAAAGGCCAGAACAGTAGACCTGAAGGCTGTCTGGGATGATTAAGTTCCACTTATTCAGGTAGAGTACAAGGTCAGAAAGCAGTGGGAACCTCTCTCAAGCGTCATACTAGATGGAGGAGCAGGAGTCAATATAATGGGAGCCCATCTTCAGCAAAGAATGGGTATCACTAACATGAAACCAGCACCATTCAAAGTAAGAATGGCAGATCATCGAGTCATACAAGCGACGGGCATGATTGAAAACATGCAGATAAGAGTGGGGAGGGAAAAATTCAAAACTAGTTTCCTAGTTTTGGATGTCTAGGGAGCATATGGAATGCTATTAGGCCGCCCATGGTTAAGAACAGTACATGTTGTTCATGACTATGCCAACCAGACCTTAACCATAGAAGGGGCCAGTGGCAGAATCAAAATCCAGACCAACAACAGCAGGAGCTGGAAAAACGAACTGAGGCCGAAGGAGTTGAGCGAATGCTAGCAGCAATGAACATCTTTCCTTTGGCAAAAATTGATTTGAATGCAGTCCTAATAAACAAAGAACAAGCTGACAAGCAGAAGAGACAAATCCCTGATCAGTTTACTGAAGTCAATACAGGGGAAAGAACCGTTCA
The DNA here is from genome assembly GCF_014529385.1 of Adiantum capillus-veneris. Lineage (NCBI taxonomy): Eukaryota > Viridiplantae > Streptophyta > Polypodiopsida > Polypodiales > Pteridaceae > Adiantum > Adiantum capillus-veneris. The sequence goes on along the minus strand of NC_140934.1, from coordinate 132,576,512 downwards.
GCTAACTGGAAGAATGGAGGAACCAGCGGATACTGGCAAAATAGAAGAGCCAGTATCATTAGGTTCTGAAGAGGATCCACTAAATCAGAATAATGATTCAGAGATGAATGGACCTTCTTGGGACTACGTTGAAGATTCAACCAAACGAAAAGGAGGAGGACCAAATTGGTTGCTTCCAGATGATCAAGAAGTGGAGGAGTGGAAACTGGGATCAGAGGAAAATCCCAGAATGATCAAAGTCAACAAGCACCTGAAACCGGCAATGAAGGAAAAGGCAAGGAAAATGTTCCAAAACTATAAAGATGTATTTGCCTGGGAACATACAGATTTGAAGGGAGTAGATCCTGAAGTCTGTCAGCACCGAATACCACTGAAACCAGAAGCTAGGCCAGTCAGATTGCAAAGATACCGGATGAACCCCAACTATGCAAAGAAGGTCAAGGAGGAGATTGATAATCTTCTCAAGGCTGGGTTCATTACGAAGGTAGCAAGTAGTGATTGGTTATTTCCAATAGTCGTCGTTCCTAAGAAGAATGGGAAATTAAGGGTTTGTGTCGACTATAGGAAACTAAATGCCCAGACCATCAAGGATCCATTTCCCTTACCTTTTACTGATATGTTGCTTGATGAGATCGCAGGATATGAGATGTATAGCTTCATGGATGGTTATAGCGGCTATAACCAGTTACAGATTGCTCCAGAAGATAGGGCCAAGACCACTTTCATCACTGAGTGGGGAGCATTCATGTATCTGGTGATGCCTTTTGGCCTGTGCAATGCACCAGCTACTTTTCAGCGGTGTATGATGGAGATGTTTAATGAATTTCTTCATCGGTTCCTCGCCATTTTCATGGATGACTTCACGGTCTATTCAGCTGAGGAACAACACCTTCTATTCCTAGAGATGGTTTTTAAACGCTGTCAGGAGAAAAGGATTTGCTTGAATCCATTTAAATCAGTATTTCTCGTTTGGAAGGGACAGCTACTGGGACATGTGGTTTCCCGCAATAGAATAGAAATTGGCCAATGACAAAATACAATTTGTCCAGCAAGCTAAAGCTCCTAGAACTGCTTCTGAGTTGAGTTCTTTCTTGGGGTATGTGAATTTTTATAGAAGATTTGTACACAAATTTGCCTCTCAAGCAGTACCACTATATGAGCTTACAAAGAAGACCAGTAAGTTCAATTGGACTGTTGAATGTGAGGAGAGTTTCTAGAATTTGAAAAAAGCCATTACCAGCAAACCAGTCCTCAGGCAGCCGAATTGGGATATTATTTTTCATGTACACGTAGATGCTTCAGGATTGGCAATGGGGGAAATATTAGCTCAGCCAGATGGCAGGACAGACTATCCGATCTATTTTGCTAGTCAGAGATTTAGTCAGACTGAACAAGGCTATACGACTACTGAAAGAGAAGCCCTCGGAATGGTTTTTAGCGCTACAAAGTTCAGGCATTACCTATTGGGGAAGTTATTTCATTTTTATGTGGATCATCAAGCTCTTCTGTTTCTGATTAACAAAGTCATTATTCAAGGCAAGCTGATAAGATGGATGATGTTCCTTATGGAATTTGAGTTCAGAATTTTCCATAAGCCTGGCCGAAACCATTGTGGAGCTGACTTCCTTTCCAGAAGTACAGAAGGATATTCAGAATCACCTCTGAGAGATGAACCAGTGGATGCTGATTTATTTCAGTTAGAAGCAGAAGAATCAGTGGATCCTAAATGGTATGACATTTATCAATTCCTTTCCCAAGGTGCCTTTCCAGAAGATTGGAAACAGAATCAGAAGAAGGCTCTGATCATAAAAAGCCTGAAATTTACCATCATTGGGGGAGTACTTTATCGATTGGGTGTGGATGGTATACTTCGGAGATGTGTTCCAATGGAGGGAAGAATGCAAGTTATCTCAGAGGCACATAATGGAGAGTCTGGTGGACACTTTTCCAACGAAGTAACCTACAAGAAGATTATGCAAGCAGGTCTATGGTGGCAAACAATGATTGTTGATGTCAGAAGCTTTTGTAAAACTTGTGATATATGCTAGAGAATGGGCCGACCAACAGCTGCAGACATGACTCCCTTAATGCCAATACAACCATTGGGAGTATTCATGAAATGGGGATTGGATTTTATGGGACCTTTTAAGAAGGTGACTCCTAGGAAGAACAAGTACATCGTGATGGCTACTTGTTATGTTACCAAGTGGGTTGTGTTAGGAAATAAGACGTAGCTAAATAGATAATTGAGTAGATTACTTAATGGAGAGAGACAGGTTTATATACACGAGATTATAGAGTAGAGAGAGAGAGAGAGAGTACACACGATATACGTGGTTCACCCAATGTGGGCTACGTCCACGGGAAAGCAGCCACTCAATGGCTTTAGTACTTCAAAACAAGAAGTAGTTTACAAAGGGATTATACCCTTAATGGAGCTCCCGCCTTGCTTCACTCTCACCACCTCACACTCACCTTGTTGCATCAACTTCACATTATGAAATGTGTGTAGAAATGGCCTCCTTTTATAGGCCAAAAGGGCTGCCCTCTCTTATGAGAGACAGCCATGTGTAGCCGCCCTTGTGCGAATAAGTCCAAATCGGACCCTCCAATCCGTCCATGTGTGGCCGCCCTTGAGAAGACAAGTCCGCTTTTAAATTCGGCCACCGGCCATTGAATTCGGCCACCGGCCACCGGCCATTGACTTCCGACCACCGGCCATTGGCCATTGACCACCGGCCACCGGCCAACCGACCGGTTGTTTTCCGACCACTTTCCGGCCGCCGTCCGGCCATAATATTCCGGTGAAAAAAAGTCTCGATTAAAGTTGCCCCTGATTCTTGTCCGTGAAAATTTTGGTTTCCGGTGAGTGATTTTCCTTCACGCACGATGGCTTCTCCTCATAATGTGGGCCTTACAAATGTGCGCTTTTACCACAGCAAATTACAAGGGTAAATCAGGCTCCATACTTAACAGGTTGAAGCTAAGGCTCTTCCTGACAACACAGCCAAGTCAACTGCAAGATTTCTGTTTGAGAATATTGTCTGCCGATATGGATGTCCAGTGGAAATTGTGACCGATCAAGGGACACATTTCATCAATGATACTATGGAAATCCTATTGGATATGCTTTCAGCCAAGCATCGGAAATCTACTCCTTACTATCCCACATGCAATGGACAAGATGAAAGTAGCAATAAGACAATTAAGACTATTCTCACTAAGGTGGTACAAAAGAAACCAGACCAATGGGATTTGAAGCTTCAGACTGCTCTCTGGGCTTATAGGATAGCTTATAAGGTAACTACTGGAATGACACCATTCAGAATGGTGTATGAAACTGAAGTTGTGGTTTCTCTGGAGTTTATAATCCCCAGTCTGAGAATGGCTGTAAAGTATGGACTAGACTTCAACCATAATCTTAAGAAAAGACTGGATGAACTGATGTAGTTAGATGAACTCAGGCAAAGAGCTATATTGGAGCCGGAAATTGTTCAACAAAGAAGGAAGCACTGGCATGATCGCCGAATTAAAGTCCGAGAATTCCAGAAAGGAGACTTAGTGCTTCTATATCAGTCAAGACTGGGTCCAAAGAAGCCGAATTTGAAGATTGCCTGGGCAGGACCTTTTGAGGTTGATTGGGTCTTCTCCAATGGCACAGTCATATTAAAAGACTTATCGGGACTGATGTTGCCGGGAGTATATAATGGAGTAAAGATCAAACTTTATTACTCACAGACCAGAGAAACTGGGTTAGAAGAAGTCACTAAGGAACTGGAGGTTGTTGATCAAGAGATACTAGAATCATATATTTTTGGTCTTTTCCATGTGCAACCAGTTCCAGCTTCAGAACCAGTACCTGAAGAATCAGATCAGGCTGATTTAAGAACCAGTACCCGTATGGTCCAGCCAGAGTGGGAATCAGTTCAGAACCACTATGAACACATTTTTCAAATTTTAAGTGGCCAACGGTCAAATGGTATGCCAGTGATAATTATTACAAGGATGGGTTGCAGTCTTGTCCAATGCATGTTTGCCACGTCAGCAACGACGCACACAAGTCTAGGTGCGGCGAGTGGTGGATCTTTTATGGCGCGAACACGTATAATAGTCAGGAGAGTTAGCATTTTTCCTCATAAATCTCCTACGCGACGTTTTCCTCCTGTCAACCATTCGCCATCGCCAAGCTCCGAGGTTTCTTCACTACAGCCGCAAACTTCAACCTCTGATGAGACAGCTGACTGTCAGACAACCTTACCAGCGACACCAGGCAACGGCTTGAACACAAGTACGTCCTCTTCGCCTTCGCTTGTTTCATCGTCGTCGACCTCACAGTGTATGGGTAGAAGGAAACGTTCAGAGAAGATGCAGGAAACTCTTGAAGAAACCCAGGCTATCATTGCAGAGGCAAAGGCAAGCCTTCCTGTTCTTCCATACAGTAAAATCCAACCATATGTCTTTACTGATCATGCAATGACTCTGCTACAACTCTGGGATCTACGAGTTGTATTGCAAGCGACAAGGATTGCTTTTGATGCAGTGATCATCAAGCAAGTTCTTGATTCTTTTGATGCAGAAAACAACAGTGCTATGATAAATAATAGGAGGGTGTCAGTGACACCAGAAGCCATTGCATTTGCATTTCGGATGCCCAATGAGCCTAAACCATCGGTGGCAACTGCACAGCAAGTAAGTATTGCTCTAAAGGAGGATGAAGCAGCTCGAAAGAAGCGCAAGGCAAGTGCTCAAGGAGTTCCAATAGCAGGACTGGAAGCCTCCGCTGCTTACAGGTTTGTAGCCGAAGCAGTCAGTCTTAAGAATAACCCTACTTATGTGCCAAAAAAATTATTTGCTATGCTGTTGGCCAAGATACTGGATCCACAAGTCCATATCAACCTGTGTCAAATACTCTCGCATAATGTACTTCAACAGACTGCCAAGTTGAAATCTCAAACTGTTTTCAAGGCATGGTATGTCTGGCAATTTCTGTATTGGGCTACTGCTACAGATGTTAATGAGCAGGTAAAGCTGGCTTGGAGTGAGCAGCCTATTTCTGAACCTAAGAAAATTGAACTGTCCTCAGACGATGAGGAAACGGACAATCAAACAACTTCCAAGGACTTGAAAAGGAAAGCTACTGCAGAGGAAGCTAGTAGTTCAAAGAAACCAAGAATTACACTGACCAAAAGCAGTGAATTCTTGAAGCAAATCGAAAGCCAGGTAAAGGCAGCGAGCACTGAGACAACTGTACCTGATCAGACATTTGTCAAACATACAGTTGTTGCTTGTGCTACTAGGAAAGATCAGGTAAAGCTAGTCACTGAGGCAAAGGTACCAGACCAGTCAGGGGACAAAGGCAAGAATCAACTGGATAAGGGGAAAGTTCCAGCGTCCTCAACTATGTCTGAAACAGTTCTTGTCATTTCTCAAAACCCTCTGCAACTGGTTAAAAAGGATAAGCTGTAGCAACTGCAAACTCAGAAATTGAGAGGGCATCTCTTACTTACCAAAACTGATTATGCATCTCTATCTTATGTGGCTCCTGTGGCAATATATGAACCAGTTGATTCTGATCCAACAACGGTCAAAGACAAATGTTCAGTATTGATACAGTCCTCTTGGAATACCATTGTCAACTGTATGGGACAATTGGTGGAGGTTTCTGGATCAGAAGATGAAGTTAAAAAGCTTAAAGCTGACTTGGCAGAAGCACAACATCAGATTGCCACACTCCAGAAAGCCCAGGAAGTGCAGAACATACAACACAGGGTATTGGAAGCTCAATCAGACAGAGCTCAGGAGTTGTTGAACAAAAATTTAGCTAAAGCTGAGTCTGAAATTATGATCATAAAGAGTCAAAGGAATGAAGCATCAAGAGCTACCGAGCGAGCTGAAATGTGGCTCAGAACGAAGCGGGCAGAATTTAGAAAGCTGCTATTACACCATACAGCTCTGAAGCGTTCGCTGACATACATATACATCTACAATAGCTTGTCTGAAATTTTGAACCCCGCAGGCAATGCTATTTTTTATTTAGAAAATTTAAAGTCCTTGATGGAAAGTCTGCAAAGTGATTTGCAGGACAAGGTGAGTGAGTTCAACAATGCTCTGATGAACCAAGCCATCATGGATTATATTGAGCAGCAGACATCCCCAGAGGAGGATGAAGAAGAAGAAGAAGATGAAGCTGATAAGGAGGAGGATGATCAAGAAGCCGGGCATACACAGGATGATGAAGATGCCCCATCACCATCTCCACCCCCAGGACCTGGTACTGGTGGGACAGGGCCAGATGAAGGAGGCCAGTCACAGCAAGACCAACCAGACCAGACTGAGGAACAGCAGGAAAGATAGGAAACAAAACAACAGTCGGGTCATCAGCAGACTGAAGAACAGCAGCCCAATAACACTGGAGATGAGCCAACTAATAAGTCCCATCACAGCAGAGAGGCTAAAGGGAAAATGAAGGTTAAGGATGAAGGACCAGTGAATGATCATCAGCATTCACTGCAGCTCATTACCTTGAATAAGCAGCTGAGACATCAACAAGCCTCCATCACCAGACAGTATCTGGAGGATGATGCTCTATGGACTGATTTAGAAAGGTTCCAAAGATTATATGTGGGAGCCAGGGAAATGGTGGAACATTGGAAATCTGCTGCTTTCCATGATAAAGAAGCCTGCAGACTACTTGCGCATCCCAGTACAGTTCAGCTGTTGGAACGAGTTCCAGAATGGATACTCAATGCTGATGAGAAAGTGGTAAACCCGCATTGGCAAAGACAGTCTACTGCAGATTGTCACTCTTTAGCTCTAGAACTGGAACTTCTGCTGGGTAACAAACCAACTTACCGGTGCATGAAGGATGTTAGGTTCCAACTTAAGGATGTTCTGGTACAACTGCAAACTGCCAGAGGTGTTTTGGACCAGAGCGTGAAAGCTATCCTGGAGGACCAGACAGCCACTAGCAGAGGACTCCATACGCGAATGTCAGTAGGAGTACAGGCAACTGCTCTCCGAACCCTATTCCAGCTAGTAAGAATTACTAGGAAGATGATGCAACAAGAGAACCAGGCAGTTCTGAATTTCCTGGAATTTGTGCCTGATTCTCCAGTTCTCTTGTATGCTGTTCCAGCAAGAGAAACTGAGTTGCCAAGATTTTTTTCCAGCGCTGTATTCTCAACATCAAGAACTAGTTGATCGACTCACATATTTCAAAATAACTGATGAGCTTAGGGATAAGTATGAGCGATCAACTGTGGAATGGAAGACTTGGCAGACATTGCTCAATGATGCTCTTCAAATCAATGACATCCAGGCAATGAAGGAAGAGCTACACAGGATTCAGCTGTGTATGGGCCAGTGGAAGATTCAGGTCAGAGGATTGACTAAGATTACTAATCAGCTACTACAGCTCACGGTTGAATTTTCCAAACTGCCTGAGAAAGACATTGCAGCAAAGCCGGGGTTGGCACCGCAGTACAGGGAGATGGCTGACATTCTTTTCGAAGCTCGCGTCAAAACCAATCAGCCTCTTCCCGAAGGATGGATCCATACTGCTTCGCATTGTCATAAACTGGCCAGAACCAGATCGAGCAAGGGCAGGCGTACACTCTATGATCCTGACACCAAAACCTATCATTCTCTCACACATTATGAGGTAGAGATGACCACAGACCGGCGGGATCAGCTTGAGCAGGAGGCCATTTACCGACTGATTCAGAAGGAGAATGCTAATGCTGGGACTTCTCAGGCACCAACACGGTCAAAGAGCAAGGGCAAAAGGAAGACGGTCCAATGGAAGGATTATGGGTAGTTCTATCTCAAAATTCAGGGGCGACTTTTCTTCTCAGCATGTAGGGAGAGATGACAGCTCCACCTTGGCCTTTTCAGCTGCCTCTCAAAAAGATAGTGCTCTTTTTTAGAGCTCTGCATCCTTCACCATCTTCTCAATGTCAGACTCTGACAATCCACCAGAAGATGGATTGTCAACATTAGAACCAGACGATGGATTTTTCAGTTCCACATCAAAACCAGACAATGGATTTTTCAGAAATTTTGGAATCTTGCCAAAATTCAAGAAAGAAGGGAAGGATGTAGACGACTGGCGCGTCACCATGTGGGAACGTGTTCTTAGAAGATGGGCAGTGAATCATTTAGTAATTACTAGAGTAATTACTACGGTAAACCCGAAGCATATAAATAGGGCCCATTACTTTGATATCGGGGGGGCAATTGTTATCACTTGTATTAGCGCTTGGAGCTATAATTGCACTTGAGCATCAGTGGCAGTATTATCGGCTACACTTCCTCTCTCTGTAATCATATTCACTGTAATCTCAATCATGATATATATATATATTCCAGTGATACTGACTTCTCAACAGTCTTCTGAATCTGAATCTGAACTTTATTCCAGTCTTTAAGTCTGATTCTCATTTCAGTATTCATATTTCAGTTTAGTCACTGATTTCTGTCTAGTCTGCTGTCTGAACTCTTCCTACTCTAAGTAGCTGAAATCCTTCAACACTAGAATTAGCTGTCTCAAGAGATCAGCTCCAATTCCAACAATGTTTTAGATCTTTTATTAATAAGCCACTTGGTTGTTTCGTAAAAAGGATAGTGAGAACTCACTCGAAGAGAGTCATGCAATAAGTGATGCTCCACTCATAACTCAAGTGGACTAAGTGTAAAAGAGGAGCCTCCAATTTTTGACATCAACAAGTAATATCAAATATTAAATACCAAACTCCACAAGAGGTGCAATGGAGTTTGGGGCGACAATCTTTAGCCCATTCTTGTGTAGATTCTCTCAATTTTTCCTTTCCCCTCTCTTAAGCTATGTCTCGGGCTATGGAGCTTCATTGTGTCATATTCTTGTGTAAGAGTTTGTCCCCTTTCCTTCTTTTCTTTGTGTACTATTATGTGTAGACATGTCAACATCTCCATCCCTTATTTATGTGTCAACATCTTCCCCTTCCATCTGTCTCTTTTCCCTTCTCCATTAAGGCAAGGTCTAAGGTTTTATTTCATGGCCAAGGGTGGAAGCCCACCCTTGCTCCCAACAATTTTCCACGAAGAAACTATAGTCCATTTCTTTTTCCTTTGTCTAGCTTACTGTGAGCTTTTTATTCTCCTCCTTCAACTCTCTCCACCCCTTACCTTTTACATTGAAAGAAATGTTGTTGGGAGAGTGCCATAGAGTTGATGTACCTTTCTGGCATGTAGTGAGAGGCCATGCATAATGAACCATTTACTGCAAAGGTACTCTTGCTTATATGGCGACATGTCCGTACAATTAAGCAATTAGCTCAAGATTTCCTACATGGAACCATAAGGTTCTCCTCCTCATCAACAAAAGATGCTCCTTCTCAAGACAATGGTGATATGCATTAGGTCATGCAAGAACACAAGGTTCTTGCATAACCTAATGAAACATAAGATTCTCCTCATCATAAATAAAAGCTGTTCCATCTCAAAACAATAGTGATGTGTATTAGGTTATGCAAGAACACAAACGACAATCTTATCTTATGAAGCTCTCTAAAGTTTACTCAACATAAGATTAAGGATGCTAGAAGCGTGTTCCTTCTATTTAAACTTAAATTCAAAGATGGTCTTCAATACTCGTTCTGTCCTTGAATTACATCAAAATGCCATGGTTGAAAGCATTTGTTCCTTGTTTTGGACTTTTTCAATACCCTAACCAACTTTTACATAATTTATTGTTATCTATGCTTGGAGTGTTTCCCACATGCTTACTAGAGGCGCTTGTGGATGGACCTCAAAATCATTTCAAGCAACCCCAAACTCTGCTGCGTTCATAAAGCCCCAATTGAAATTGTTCCATACCCTAGTCCAACTATTACTGTTATCTACGCTTAGAGGGCTCCCCCATAGTCGCACTAGCAGCGCTTGCGGAGGGCCCTTGAAAGAACTTTAAGCAACCTCATACTTCACACCTTATATGCAATCTTGTATGTTAACTTCGCTAGGGGTGCTTCAACCAAGCCCTAGAGTGAAAATCGGCCTTTTGACAAAGTATCACTAGTTCGCTGGAGTGAACGACCTGCCTCACTTCATGCTAGTCATGCTAGCTCACCCCAATGGTGAGAGAAACTGTTCTATGAGGCACTGATTTTCCATGTATGCATCATGAAGGACCCCACCATGTACCCAGTGCAACGAGTGAGGTGTTGCGGGCAGATTATTGTGACCTAGAGGGTCTATTGCATCAAGTGCATGGCTGTCGTTGAAATTTTGGCCCTTCTGCGAGCTAAAAACCATCTAAAAATATTTTCAAATTTCCACCTCGTGGCTACTGAGAAATGGCGATTTTTGAAATTGATACACAGCCGGGCCAGAGTCTCGCCGTGCTTCTCTTCAGCGATGTCACTAACAGCAGGTCTCTCTCTCTCTCTCTCTCTCTCTCTCTCTCTCTCTCTCTCTCTGTCTCACACACACACACACACACACACACACATACGCACGCACAGTCTTTTTTTTATTTGGGGTAACACTAGTTTGAAGATACTGTACGATGAGTAGGCCATAACTCAAGACTCGGAGAGGGCAGAGAAAGTGTATGCAATGTCTGCGTGAGAGATGCCATAAAGAAGCAAAAAGGGTCCAGTAAGGTGGTGGAAATTTATGTGAATGTTAAGGCCCCTCAACCCATTTAAAGGAAATGCAAGCATCTGTTGGTGTGCTTGAGGTAAAACCAAGCATCTAGAAGTTTTTCCCAAATTTGTGATAGGGGAATCTCACATGCAGGCACTGAGTAAGATGCAAAAATAAATTCTGAGCAAGTGGGCAAGTCCGAACATGCGCCTCTCGTGAATGTCTACATTTTCTGCAGTGCCCACCAGAAATTTTGCATTTAACAAGCCTCCAAGGGAGTACTCCAACAAGACATTTCTAGAGGAATAGCCTTTACTTTAGCGGAATGTAACTTTTCTGTAACCTAGAAAGACATCGTTGCCACCAAACAGAGGATTTTTGCGATTGCGTAAGTGCATTACACATTCTGATACTCAAGGAGGAGGTTTGAGGCTTGTTGTAAAATGTTTTAGCTGTGATTTGAGCCATAGGAATGGCAAAGACACCAACCAGTCAACTTGTCTTCAAAGTCAGGGGGAGGAGGTGGCACATGGCTGAAGCAAATCAGAAGTTATACGCTAGGCTAGTTGGTAATGATTGTCCTGTTGGGATTGTGGCCTTTGGCCTATACCGACAACTGGTGTGTGAACCGTCTCTTCTACAATCAATAGTCCTCTCATCATATAAGCATGTGAGGGCACATAGCCTAGCACACTTGGCATGGTGAGTTGCAGAAGAGTCCAAGATAGCCTCTCATATTTGTAGGAGCCATATGTGGCCACTTATTTGATTCCTTGACCTTTCAGAGCGATGCTATGTGATCCCTGAGAGGTGCACCTAACAACTTGCTACTACTACGTAAGTAACCACTTGTACATTTTAAGTGTTGTTGTTAATTCATTATCAATCAAGTTATCTTTGAGTTTACACAATCTCTCTCTCTCTCTCTCTCTCTCTCTCTCTCTCTCTCTCTCGCATTGAGTAATTAATGTAATAATTAAGTACACTAATACGAATGTTATGCTTGCTAATTCTAATCCTTTCAATTGGTATTAAAGTCATTGGGGTGATTAATATCTCTTAATCATCATTAAGTCCATCTCTTACTAACCAAGTTCTAACCTATCTATGTGGGGACACGTCCTTGGTAGATCCAAGAGGCCACTGCCCTCCATAGATTAAGCGAGCTTGATTAGAAAGCATTAAGTTTCTTTAGGTTGCAATTAGGCCTAGTTTAGATCATCTTCTCTCATGCTAGATTGATTGAAGAATCTATCACAAACTGTTGATGTGTCAAGCCACTGAAGCCAACTTGCGGATCATGGTCGAGGTGCCTAAACCCTAAGAAGAAACAATAGAAGAAGAAGGAACAATAGAAGAAGCAAAAGCGGCAGAAGAAGTTTCAACAACTTGCAAAGTCTTGTCGAGTGGCCTATTTTTTTAAAAGAGTAGTTCCTACCAACTTATGGGACCCCGTTCAATGGGGGCCCAAGTCACTAGAAGTAAACCTTGCACACACACACACACATGCGTAAAAAGGTGATGATGTGGCACTGTACGGACAATCCACAATTTTCGCTAACATCTGCCGTGACACTTCTTCGTTTTGCGCTGCTGTTTGCTGATGTGGCAGGTTTACTGATTTTCATAATTCACGCTCACAGCTTTTCACGCCAGTTTTTGGGACCAAGTGCTTTTAGAGATGAATGCTTTTCATGTAACTGCTTTTCATGGTTAAGGGCATTTAAATATGAGCTAAGGGCTCATTCTCTGGCATGCTACTGCATGGAGGTGTAGAGAATGGAGTACCGGCGTTGTACTGAGTTGAAGCAATATAAAGAAATACTAAAAGGGGCGCCAAGGTTTGGGGACAGTGCTCTCTTGGGGTAGAACTCTGCCACTTCTCATCTTGTGTGTCGTGTATGTCTTTCAGTTCAGTTGATATTTGAAGTGCTTAAAGTTGTTCAGTCCGTTTTTTTCCATTGGTACGTGGTGCCCATTCATGTGACGGTTGTATCAGAGCTTCAGACATGCGTTTTTTCTGGAAGCATACGAGTCCTACCAAAGAGAAGAGAGAGCAAGTTGGCGCTTCCAAAGCTCACACGAAATTTTCAATATTTTATTAAGGAATCTTCGTGCTCCGACCACGGACTCATTAGTCACTCCCACCCTTATTCCATCGCGCTGAAGCGGTCCGAGGTGGGCAACAAGAAGAGCAACCTCTAGACACCCTTCAAGGCTCCCGTGCTGCTCAATGGGGCTGGGGCACAACACAACACAAACTAAAACAACAAACCCCCAGCCAAATCCCAACTACACAAGGGGCACCACCTAGTTTAAGAGCGAACTAGGACGCAAAAGAGGAGAATCGTTAGAGCAACCCACAAACAAGCAAGGAATTTACACTAACCCTAACTCCAATGGAACACTCTCACACACTAAAACACGAGAGAGAGAGAGAGAGAGAGAGAGAGAGAGAGAGAGAGAGAGAGAAAGAAAGATGGTGCTCGGTCTGCTTTGAAGTGTATCGTTAATGATCAAGCAAACATAAATATATATATGTAAGAAAGAGAGAGAAGGGGGAAGAGGGTGCTTGTTGCACTAATGCCTTCTTACAAATCTGTCATGACCAATCAAAGTGAGATTAGTATTTGTTCAACATAGCCTGAGTAAATTACATCACAACACATCACAAGAAAAAAAACCACCCCAATCACTGTCTTAAGACCAGGGGAGTCCTCTCCACCCTGTCGCCCTCTTACAGCATGTGGGATTTATGGCTAAATTGATAACAATACCCGGAGACAAGCTATCAAGAACTTAAATAAAACACCAAGACACTTACACATCATTATTGTCCATGACGTCACGTTGGAAGGGAGACAAGGTATCCATGCTTAGTCCAAATTCACCCTCCTTGATTTAGCAAATGTTGGGCTTACACTAGTAGGAGAAATGATAGATTTCCTACTCTCAATTTAATGATCTCTCTCTCTTACAATGGCATAGAGTTCCCTTGCTAATCACCCCTAATACAACACATACATATGCCTAATGCCAATGAGATTCCACTCAAGAGCTCCTTCTCAAGAGGTTGAGCTTGGCTTCTCAAGCTATAGCATAGTGCTCTTTCTTCTCTCTCCCTTTTTGTGCTAGCTACATCCTCTTTTTATAGCAATTTTGAAGGCTAGGGTTACTCCTCTAACCATGGTTGGGTTAGATTTTCAGCAATTTATCTAATTTCTTTTGCTTGGAATTATCAAGAAGTTGGTGGGGAAAGAGAGAGGAGAGAAATGGAGGTGATAGGACTTTTCATAGTGGGTTAGTGTTAGTAGAGTTAGTATTAATTTACAAATGGAATTGGATATTTACAATGGGAGTATCCATGTAGGATACAAATAAGGAAGAAAAACTCTTAAGAGGTAAGAAAAGGTGGATTTCTTACAAGGTTGATGCTCCAAGGGTCTTGAGTAGGGTCAATTTTGACGCTTGTTGACGGTCCACTACCTTGGACGGTATATTTTTTCTCCACTCTTGACCTTCCTTGAGAGACAAGGTAATTGAAGCTGAGTAATCAACCACCATGATGCTGTCTTTTAAGAGAAGAGGTTGAATTTTGTGGTTTTTTTGATAGATATGGGTAATTTGGAGGAGGAAAAATGAGACTAGGTGGTCAATTTTGGAATGGAATTGTGTGTGGGAGGTATGAGTTCACCATGGTTTCTCTTATTCTTCATGGTTGAGGAGAAGGTGAGTAGGGTGCAGAGAGGAGTGGTGAGAGAGGTGGGGATGATGAGTGGAGAAGTGTGTGTGAAAGAGGAAAATGATAAAGTGGAAGAGAGAGTGTGGCTGCATAGCATGGGAAAACTAGGGTCCACTAATAAAATCATATCTCACAGCTCGTAGCTCAAAAAAATATGAAAAAATTTGAGGCAAAAGTTCAGCCCACGAGCTACAACTTTTGTTTGTATCACCTTTTCAAATTCGGAGAGCAAGTGAACTTTAAAAATTCAGCAAAACCGACTGTTTTTTTCCACTACACAAAGTCCTTGTGGGGTCCTTCTTTGGATGATTCTTTTGAATACCTCCAAGAGTGAGCCCTCCATAGTGCATGTATGCATGCCAGCTACCCTTGACCTTATTTGGTAGGTCTATAATTGAAGATATTGTTGAGATCATGATATAAGTGAATAGTACAACTAAGAAAATCAAATATTGAGGGGTCTAAAAAATATGTACATGTCAAATATAAATAATATAAGTGGAAAAAATATAAAGGAGTCAAAAGAAATCTCTCTCATTATGAGGCTACCATAAAAAGATGAATATTTTTGGTGTTCTAATTTTTTAGAAAAAAACAAAATAGATGTAGGAAGGGAAAAATCACAATAGTGAAAAAATATACACATAAATAAAACTAGTTTTTTTGGATTTTTGTTGGGGTGGAGTTACACCAAATATAAGAGAAGCTTACATTAAAATATTTCTTTATGGAATAAAGAGTATGAAAAATGGTAAGAAAAATTGTGGTAATGGTGAGGCAATGTACAAAGCATAAATAGCACACACCTAGGTAGAAATATTTAAATAAATACCAAAATGATTATGAAAAAATCTTTTATTTAGGCCCTATATACAAAGAAATATTTACATACGCATGGACCATAATATACTTATATTTTTTATTTTTTTTATTTTTTTGACTCAACTAGCCCAATGACTAGCTAATTGAGGGTTTTTTATTTCAGTAAGGAGATATGGGAAAAGTCTCCTAACTCACACGCACCTATATACAGTGAAAGGGTGAGGGTAACCACAGTGTTTGAGTGATTTGATAGGGTGAGATAACTCACTATGGCAATTACAGAGAGCCGAAAAACGGCTATCATTAGCCCTCCCCCAGGATGATGGTATATTCATGTACGATCATAAAGAATCTTTTCCAAAGAGAGTGCTTCAGATTCCTTGACAAGATCTTCATTGTTTGGCCCCTTGGAATTTTGGTTTGTGTTACACTCATGCTTCATGGAACAATACTTACATGAGATAGTTGCCTTTTGCTATGGTAGATCGTTTGGTAAAAGGCGACTCAAGTAAGGCTTCAAGCGATAGCCGTTTACCTTCCTAGAGTGCTCTTTTCCATTCAAGTCCATAAGTTGATAGTAACTTGAATTGAAAGCCTTCTTAACTATGTATGGCCCCTGCCATCTTATTTCAAATTTGGCATCAAAACGATTATCGAGTCGATTGTCATACCTTAGCACAAGATCTCCTTCATTGATGCCTTTGTCCTTCAGTTTCTTGTCAAGCTTCTCCTTTGTCTGTGTGGCTTTCCTCTTATAGCACTTGTATGCTGCTTCTCTTTTCCACTCAAGCTCAGCTAAGGTAAGAAGTCGATCCATCCATGCTTCTTGATCATCTTGTGCTGATTTGCCATGAAGTCGCATTGTTGGAATGTTTAGCTCAATTGGTTGTAAAGCCTCTTGACCATAGACCAAGTGAAATGGTGTGAACTCCGTGGCTTCTCTATATGTGGTTCGATACGCCCACAAGGCACCATCCAAGAAGTCATCCCACAACTTTGTCTTGTTTTTCATCATCTTTCTAATGATGCCTGCAATGACACCATTAGCTTTTTCTACCAAACCATTTGATTGGGGATAGTAGGGTGTACTGTGACGATGTAGAATGTGAAGTTCTTCACAGACTTCTGTGAGCAATCCCTTTCTAAACCCTGGACCATTATCAGAAACAATCTCCAAAGGTGTGCCAAATCTACAACAAATGTGAGTGTAGACGAATTTGCTCACTGTCCTCTCATTTACCTTTGCCACACTTTGTGCTTCCACCCACCTAGTCATATAGTCTACAGTCACTAGAATGTAGAGTTTACCATTTTTTGTCCTAGGCAGAGGACCCATAGCATCAATGCCCCACTTTTCAAAGGGTCCATTTGCAAGCACGATTTGCCTTGGACCATAAATCAATCTTCTATTCCCATTTACCTGACAATTGTGACAACTTTTATACCAATGTTGGACATCTACATGCAGACTTGGCCAAACA
Source organism: Adiantum capillus-veneris (assembly GCF_014529385.1). Taxonomy (NCBI): domain Eukaryota; kingdom Viridiplantae; phylum Streptophyta; class Polypodiopsida; order Polypodiales; family Pteridaceae; genus Adiantum; species Adiantum capillus-veneris. Next base: position 132,559,847 of record NC_140934.1, on the reverse strand, counting down.
TACCCCGCAAGCAAAATCTTCTTCACAGTTAATTCTTGGGAAAAATGACCACCACATGCCTCTTCATGCAAACCTTTTAGAATGGCTGGAATTTCCGCGATAGTTGGTACTCTTCTGCACACTTTATCCTTCCCTCTTTGATAGAGGGAGCCTTCTAGGAAGAGATACATGCTTGCCTTCTTCATGAGTCTCCTCTTCTGAGCTTTTGTGAAGTCTGGTGGAAACTCACTCTCCAAAATGTAGCCAATGATGGGAGCCAATGACTCCAATCCCTGGTACCTCGGTTGCTTCACAGCAGCCGCCACCATGATGACCTGCACTTCTTTCTTTACACATACAACGGCTTGTTGTGCAAGTAAATCAGCATCTTCATTTTGTTTCCTAGGAATATGATATAATTGCACCTCCTCGAATTGATTAAATAGCTTACGGATGGTATGAACTTTGGCCCTTAGTCTTTCATTTTTGCATGCCCAAATGCCTAAAATCTGCTTCACAATGAGAAGTGCATCTCCTTTTACCATGAGACGTTGTATACCATGGCCAATGCATATTTTTAAACCATGAAGTAGTGTGTCATATTGTGCTTCATTGTTGCTAGCTGAACTTGGTAGATTGAACTTCTCTTTCATGACCACCTCTCCACTTGGGTTGAGCAACACTAGCCCTCCCCCTGCTTTTCCTGTGGCTCGACGAAAAGCTCCATCAAAGAACAAGGTAAAAGCATTAGGAATACTTTTTGGTGGTGGCAATGGTAGGGTCTTTACTTCAGGCACCTTAATCTCCTTTTCATGCACCCTATAAGTGAGAATCCTTGCCAATTGTGCACGTACACTATCTTCTACCTTGAAAGAGTATTGAAACTCTTGCAACTCCATAATCCACTTTGAGATCCTAGTACTAAGATTCATTTGAGATGACACCCAAGGGAACAAATTCTCTGCGGTGAGGATTACAAAAGGTTTTGGGAGCAAGTAGGATCTAAACTTCCTTATCGCAAACATGAGAGAAAGCATCATGAGTTCTGCCTCCGTGTAGCCTCTCTCTAAGGCATTCATGACCCTACTAGCAAAGTAGATGGGCCGCATCCTGGTACTATAGGGATCTTGTTGTAGCAAAACTGCATCAATTGTTTCTTTCCCAGCACTAGAGCTAACAAAGAATGTGTACTCCCGACAAGGAGGCATGAGTGTTGGTAGCTCTGACAAAATGGCTTTAATGTTACAAAAGTACTCTTCAAGCTCATCAGACCATGCAAATTCTACTTGTTGTGTCAACTTTTGCAAAGGGTGCAGTAACTCCGAGGCTAAGTGAATGAAGCGTGACATATACTTCACCTTTTGAATGAATGAGATGACCTCCTTAAGACTCTTGGGTGATGGTAGCTCAATAAGAGCCTTTGCCTTTGAAGGATCCACTTCAATGCCTTTGTAAGAAACTTTATGACCAAGCAAGATTACTTCATCCTCACCTATATGGCACTTGTCGGGGTTGAGTTGACCTCCCATGTCGTAGAGCTTCTTTAAACCTTCTTCTACCCTTTGTAGATGCAATGATTTTGAGCTATAAATACAGAAATCATCAATGAACACCCTAATTGACTTTCCAAAGAATGCTTGAAACACCATATTCATGAAACGTTGGAATGTTGCAGGAGCATTTGTCAGACCAAATGGCATGACTCTAAAAGCATAACAACCCCAAGGAGTGATAAAGGTTGTTTTCAATTGATCCTCCAATGCAATCCCTATTTGAAAGTAACCTGAGTAACCATCGCACACAGTGTACTTCTCATGACCAGCTACCTCATTTAGTATTTCATCCTGGAATGGGAGGGGAAAGTGATCTCTTTTTGTTGCCTCATTGAGGGGACGGTAATCCACACACACCCTCTACTTGCCATTTTTCTTAGGAGTGACAACAACAGGAGAGACCCACTCTGAATTCTCCACTGGATAAATGAAACCTGTTGCTAGAAGCTCTCTTACCTCCTTGAGTAGAGCCTGCTCCTTTATAACTCCTAGACTTCGTAGCTTCTGAGCTTTAGGTGTGGCCTCAGGCTTTAACTCAATCTTGTGTTGAACAACATCTACCCCACGCACGTCGGTGTAGTCTTTAGCAAAAAGCCTAGGAAACTTCCTTAGCACACATTTGAACTCCTCTCTTTCATCCTTTGTAAGTGTTGTTGATAGCATACCTTCCAGCATCCCTTCATCTTGAACACCTTCGTTCTCTTGAGGACCTACCTCCTCCAAGCCTTGACAAGAGGTCTCTTGGTTGCTTGGCTTAAACCTTACCCCCATGACTTCGATGGAAGACTCCTCTTCAGTAATGCTGCCGCTACTTTCTTCTTCTGAAGTGCTATCGGTCCAACCTTCTTCCGTCTCACTTTAAGATGATTCTTCATGGAGCTCCTCTTGGCGTTGCTCCTTCATGTCAAAGACAACCTTCTTATGATTGTCATTCCTTCAAATTAATTTCCCACTCTCCCAATCCTGCAAAGCTCGCATTTTCATTAGCCATTGTCTTCCTAGGATAAATGGATAACCACTTCCCTTGGTCGACATAACATAAAAATCCACCGCTTTCTTAATGCCAAAGGCCTCTACAAAGACATTTTTACAAATGCCTACACACCTAGCCTTGCTATTGTTTGCCATCTTGACTTTGATTTCAGGTGTCTCATGGATGTGCATGCCTAGTCTTTGCATGAGTCCCTCTGTCATGATGCAAATATGTGCACCCCCATCCACTAGACCTTTCCTAACCAATCTTCCTTTGATGTAACAGTCTAGCACCGGTGTAATGTCCTCATTCATTTCAGCTTGTGCAATTTTTACAACAGGCACACTCTCTTTTACCTTTCTCCTAGTGCTAACTGCCCTTGTTAAATCCCTCCTAACTTGTGGACATAATGCAAGAAATTGAGGCCATGAAATATCAGGACCCTTACCTCTCATGTCTTCCAACAAGTTGTACGGAGCCATACCATGTCCAAGAGGGAAGTCTTGGAGGTTGATACGACGTCGAGTCCTCTTGGTTTCCTTGGTTTCCTTTGCCTTCTTGCCTTGTCCATGGTCACTCTGTGATGTGACTCCTTCTTTATCTTTACCTTTTTCTCTCCCACGCTTAATGCCATTAGCTTCCATGTCAACCTCATTTGAATTTGTTACCTCTACCACATGCACATTTGGATCTGGCAAAGGTGGAACTCCTTCTACCCCTTGTGGAGGTGGTCTTGGTTCATTTGGCCTTTGTAGAAGCCTTGGTTGTTGACCAGCTCCTTCTCCTACATTCATCACTGGGTAATTCAAGTTAGGTCTCCCTGGCTCTCCACGGGGCCAAGGACAATTATACATCCCATGTCCAGACCCTCCGCAATTCCAACATTGCAAGACTCTCCTAGTTTGTGGCTCTCTCTCTTCTGACTTCTTTGCTTGTCCCTTTGGACCTACAGCTTGTGCAAGGTGAATTGACAGGCTGCTTAAAGATATTTAACTTCTCAATCACTTCAGCCGTTACCTCAGGAAGCTCCCTAGATGTTGATGTTTGTGACTTACCTTTGGGTCTAAGACCTTCTATTGGAACCTCTCCCCTTAAGCACTTGAGTTTCCTATACTTCTCAGCAGCCCTAGTTTCAGCTGCATCAAAAGTAGCAGGTGCACCCGCCTCAACTTTTATCTTAAGGTTAGGAAAGAGTCCGGCTATGAACCTCTCCTTCTTTAAAAATTCTGCACCATCACCAGGGTTAGCAACATTTCGTATCCATAGAGCCCAAAGACGTAGAAACTCTTGCTTGTACAAGTAGTAGTCATCTAAGTCTTTTTGCTTATGAGAAACAATGTCTTGCCATAGTTTTTGAGTGTTTTGGGGATCAAAGAAGTATCTCTTAAAACGATTCAAAACTTCTGTGTAATTTCCCTTAACTTCCTCAGACAAAGAGTCAAACCAGGTACTAGCATCTTTCCTAAGGACCACCTCAAACATTTCTACACGTTCTTGATCGGTTACTATCCTCTTGATACGGCAAGACATCTTGAAATTTGCTAAAAATAATTCTGCATCCTCTCCAGGCCCTCCAAAGAAAAGAGGATATCCAGACATTTGGCGTTGGCTCTCCATTATTATGAAAGATTACAACACGAGTTACAATAAGAGATACAATAGAGATTTAGAACCACTCGCCTGTAAATGAAGAAGTAAGAAAATACCACTCTAGGTTTTCTTCTTCAGCTATCCAAGCTTCAATGAGGTCTCGATTTGTTTGATCAAAACAAAAAGGTAGACTATTCTAAGGCGATAAACAGAAATCTCTAGAACTTCATTTTCTGGATCCAAAAGAGCAACCACGTCCCAAGTGATAAATTGCACTTGTTCTACAATTCCCAACGCACAAGCGGTTTGTATAAAAACTAGATCTTCATGCTCGTCGAAGGCCGTGAGAAAGTAGCAATTGACTAGGAGCTCCTTTCCTTCGAGTTCCACACAGTCGGAGTGAGGCAAACTTCTCACAATTTCATAAAGAACATCCTCATCAAGTCCAATCAAGTTTGCAAGATTTAAAGACTCCACTTGTGCTACAAAATTCTTGGACAAAAACTCCTTAGGATTATGGTTAAATCATTCAAAAGCATAAAGAGATTTACAGTGTCTCTATGAACAAAGTGTCATAGAAAGTAGAGAAGGATGAGAATTTATACAAATTTGCAATCTTCTCTATGCTCTCTTTATTAAGACAAGCTCTGAATAGCTCCCTATCTCCTTTGTTGAAAGCGAAAGGAAGACTATTAATAAGACGCAAATGAGGGAAAAATTCACCAAATGTGAGTCTATGAAGCATGAACTCTGGCCGCAAGTTTCCTGAAGAGTCTTCCTCAATGGTGAAATGCACTCGCCAAATGCCAAATTTCACTCTATTTACCAATCTTAGGGCACACACTAGTTGGATGAATGCGCGGTCTTTCTTAGTGCCCAACAACAAGAGGAAAATGGAATCCACGCGTAGGACCTTTCGTCTTAACTTCACCACGCTCTTGTTATGAGGGAGACGCCTTACTACTTGCTCCTGCAACTCAATTGGTAATAGAGCTAGATCTCTAAGGATTGAACTTTCACTGCACACACATTCCCTGTTAGAACAAATGATCGTTTTTTGTTTCTTGTAACAACTTGGACAAAGAAAAAACAAACATATACACTATTTTGCCGAGCTGCACTTCATTTTAAAATAAAATGAACACATGTACATCAAAAGAAGTGTGGTAGTTGATGAGAGGTAGAATGACAGGGTTTGGTGATGCAAGAATTTCTCCTACTCTTTGGGCACCAAACATGAACACCATTCGTTGTTGAAAATGGATCTTTCTACTAATTGCAACGTTTATTCTAATGTGTGGAGTAAAATGAAAGGGAAAAACCTCTATTCCTGGGCCATTATCCATGGCCTATGCATGTCCTAACGCTTAAAATAACACAAAAATATAAACGTCCAAGCTAATATTGTACCTAATGAGAGGCAAAATAAAAGGATTTACCGAAGTGTTTATCTCGGCTAACTTAAGAGGACCTAAAATCCTACGAATTACCCTTTGAAATTGCAACTTAGTACTAACAATTATGTGTATCTTTTGCCTTGCAATGGGAATGAAAGGATCATACAAACTCTCGTGATTCATGCAAACTACTTGACTATGCTAAAAGTTGATCCTACACAAAAACATACATAAGTTGTTCTCCTCAGTGGGGGCACCAATTTGAAGCGGTCCGGGGCGGGCAACAAGAAGAGCAACCTCTAGACACCCTTCAAGGCTCCCGTGCTGCTCAATGGGGCTAGGGCACAACACAACACAAACCAAAACAACAAACCCCCAGCCAAATCCCAACTACACAAGGGGCACCACCTAGTTTAAGAGCGAACTAGGACGCAAAAGAGGAGAATCGTTAGAGCAACCCACAAACAAGCAAGGAATTTATACTAACCCTAACTCCAATGGAACACTCACACACTAAAACACGAGAGAGAGAGAGAGAGAGAGAGAGAGAGAGAGAGAGAGAGAGAGAGAGAGAGAGAGAGAGTGCTCGGGCTGCTTTGAAGTGTATCGTTAATGATCAAGCAAACATAAATATATATATGTAAGAAAGAGAGAGAAGGGGGAAGAGGGTGCTTGTTGTACTAATGCCTTCTTACAAATCTGTCATGACCAATCAAAGTGAGATTAGTATTTGTTCAACATATCCTGAGTAAATTACACCACAACACATTACAAGAAAAAAAACCACCCCAATCACTGTCTTAAGGCCAGGGGAGTCCTCTCCACCCTGTCGCCCTCTTACAGCATGTGGGATTTATGACTAAATTGATAACAATACCCGGAGACAAGCTATCAAGAACTTAAATAAAACACCAAGACACTTACACATCATTATTGTCCATGACGTCACGTTGGAAGGGAGACAAGGTATCCATGCTTAGTCCAAATTCACCCTCCTTGATTCAGCAAATGTTGGGTTTACACTAGTAGGAGAAATGATAGATTTCCTACTCTCAATTTAATGATCTCTCTCTCTTACAATGACATAGAGTTCCCTTGCTAATCACCCCTAATACAACACATACATATGCCTAATGCCAATGAGATTCCACTCAAGAGCTCCTTCTCAAGAGGTTGAGCTTGGCTTCTCAAGCTATAGCATAGTGCTCTTTCTTCTCTCTCCCTTTTTGTGCTAGCTACACCCTCCTTTTATAGCAATTTTGAAAGCTAGGGTTACTTCTCTAACCATGGTTGGGTTAGATTTTCAGCAATTTATCTAATTTCTTTTGCTTGGAATTATCAAGAAGTTGGTGGGGAAAGAGAGAGGAGAGAAATGGAGGTGATAGGACTTTTCATAGTGGGTTAGTGTTAGTAGAGTTAGTATTAATTTACAAATGGAATTGGATATTTACAATGGGAGTATCCATGTAGGATACAAATAAGGAAGAAAAACTCTTAAGAGGTAAGAAAAGGTGGATTTCTTACAAGGTTGATGCTCCAAGGGTCTTGAGTAGGGTCAATTTTGACGCTTGTTGACGGTCCACTACCTTGGACGGTACATTTTTTCTCCACTCTTGACCTTCCTTGAGAGACAAGGTAATTGAAGCTGAGTAATCAACCACCATGATGCTGTCTTTTAAGAGAAGAGGTTGAATTTTGTGGTTTTTTTGATAGATATGGGTAATTTGGAGGAGGAAAAATGAGACTAGGTGGTCAATTTTGGAATGGAATTGTGTGTGGGAGGTATGAGTTCACCATGGTTTCTCTTATTCTTCATGGTTGAGGAGAAGGTGAGTAGGGTGCAGAGAGGAGTGGTGAGAGAGGTGGGGATGATGAGTGGAGAAGTGTGTGTGAAAGAGGAAAATGATAAAGTGGAAGAGAGAGTGTGGCTGCATAGCATGGGAAAACTAGGGTCCACTAATAAAATCATATCTCACAGCTCGTAGCTCAAAAAAATATGAAAAAATTTGAGGCAAAAGTTCAGCCCACGAGCTACAACTTTTGTTTGTATCACCTTTTCAAATTCGGAGAGCAAGTGAACTTTAAAAATTCAGCAAAACCGACTGTTTTTTTCCACTACACAAAGTCCTTGTGGGGTCCTTCTTTGGATGATTCTTTTGAATACCTCTAAGAGTGAGCCCTCCATAGTGCATGTATGCATGCCAGCTACCCTTGACCTTATTTGGTAGGTCTATAATTGAAGATATTGTTGAGATCATGATATAAGTGAATAGTACAACTAAGAAAATCAAATATTGAGGGGTCTAAAAAATATGTACATGTCAAATATAAATAATTTAAGTGGAAAAAATATAAAGGGGTCAAAAGAAATCTCTCTCATTATGAGGCTACCATAAAAAGATGAATATTTTTGGTGTTCTAATTTTTTAGAAAAAAACAAAATAGATGTAGGAAGGGAAAAATCACAATAGTGAAAAAATATACACATAAATAAAACTAGTTTTTTTGGATTTTTGTTGGGGTGGAGTTACACCAAATATAAGAGAAGCTTACATTAAAATATTTCTTTATGGAATAAAGAGTATGAAAAATGGTAAGAAAAATTGTGGTAATGGTGAGGCAATGTACAGAGCATAAATAACACACACCTAGGTAGAAATACCTAAATAAATACCAAAATGATTATGAAAAAATCTTTTATTTAGGCCCTATATACAAAGAAATATTTACATACGCATGGGTCATAATATATTTATATTTTTTATATTTTTTATTTTTTTGGCTCAACTAGCCCAATGGCTAGCTAATTGAGGGTTTTTTATTTCAGTAAGGAGATATGGGAAAAGTCTCCTAACTCACACGCACCTATATACAGTGAAAGGGTGAGGGTAACCACAGTGTTTGAGTGATTTGATAGGGTGAGATAACTCACTATGGCAATTACAGAGAGCCGAAAAACGGCTATCAGCGCATCGAGCACGCTCCCGTCTTCATCGCTCTGTCTTACAAGGCATAAGCCATAAAGATCACTTGCAAGAGAAGGATCAAAGATTTATCGAGCCGCTGTTTTTCTTAGAGGCAGTGACTGCAGTGGTGGATGTCTATATCTACCAAGCCGCACACTGCAAGCTTTCAAGAAAATTTTAGCCCGAAGTTACATGATTTCTTATATCTCCTTTCGGAGTACAGCTTCTGCTAGAGGAGGTATCCTGAAATGCTTGCCATGGAAACCCTAGCAAATTACGAATTGAAATTTTTGACATCTCATAACAGGTATGTCTTCTCAAGCTAATAAGCTGGGAGGTCGAGTCACTGTTACTAGGGAACGCCATTTCACGGACAGGGACGCCGGAACGGCGTTTCGGGGAGTGCTCTAGCTTGGAACGGCCAGCTGTTCCGGACAAGCATGTGATACCGGAACGGCAGGCCCGGAATGGCTTGGAATGGGTAGATTTTCAGATTTAGGTGTTTTATCTTATGAGCCTCCCCCTTATTAAATGCCCCTCCCTCCACCCCTTACCTTCACAATGCACACAAGCTTTCAAGAACCAAGGTTCAAGCTCTTGTTAGAGTTTTGGCATCTCAAGTGAACTACCCAATGTGAACCCATTATTTGTTTTGGCTTTTAGGTATTTATGCTACTTATTTGTCAAAGTCTGGGTAGGGCAATTTACCGAGGTTTCTATATAAGCAACCCCTTGCCTCCATTGTAATTACACATTCAAATATTCATTGCGAAGGTTGATTGGTTTATGAGACTCTCTCTCTCTGCCCACTCTCTCTCGTGCTCAGTCTCCGTGGTCTCTACGCTTATGCATCGGCGACTTTGACAGCTCTACCCTCTCACTCTCAAGCTCTACCCTCTTTCAAGCTTTTCAAGTCTAGACTGTACAAGGTTAAAAACTCTCTCCCTCTCCCCCTCTCTCTCTCTCTCTCTCTCTCTCTCACTCCTCTCAAGCTCTCTCCCTCTCTCCCCCTCTCAGGCGTACACGACACACATTTGTCATAGTAAGTTTAAATGGTCTTCAAATCAAGTTTTTTGTGAGTAATAGAGTAAAAGGACTCTAGTACTACTTCTATTCAATCACACAAAGCTAAAAATTGCATTATATGGGTGTTTTAATGCTTCCTGTTCTGCATCGTTTCCGTTTTGGACCCCTGTGCCGTTCACCTGTTCCGGGGGGATCTCGTTCCCGTTCTGCATTTCGGGTAACTCTAGTTCCAGTGTGATTGCTATATCTTGGGGCTACCATCACCGCCACAGAAACACTGTCTGTCGAGGCTTGTTTCAATTAATTCAAGAGCTTATGGACCATGCTACGGTCGGCTACAATTTGATTAAAGGAAACTAACCCTAATTTTGGTGTAGGTTTTAGGATGGAAAGCAAGTCGACTTTGGAGTTCGATTGATTTTGAGAATGCTTTTTTAATTAGCTTTGACAGTTTTCTGAGTTTTGTTTGAGAACTTGTTTGGTGATTCTGTTTGGAATTTGAGTGAAATGGATGATATGTGTTTTAAACCTGTCGTGGTGCCGATTTCAATTGTTCGACTCTGGTTTTCATCTTGGCTTCAATGATTGGTGATTTACTCCCAAGAGGAGTACTGAAGAAAATTGATGTTTGAGAATGCTTGCATATACTCATGGCTAGGACCCTTGTGGTTATTTGTGGGGAGAGTATTGAATGTTTGAATAGTGTTGTTTTTACTCGTGGGAGCCCCCCTTCCCACAGGCCACGTCTTTCCACGGGTCACCTCTACTAGGGGTCTTTCCAACGAGCAGAATAGCAAGGCTTGCCCATAAGCCTCAAAGCCTCTCCTAGGGGTGTTTCCTATGTGTAGAGGTATTAAAGAGCAACAAAATTTCAAGGAGAGCTTCATAAGTTTTAAGCTTCACCAAAAGGGCTCAAATTCTAAAGGAAGCTCAAGGCTTGTCTTCAATCGGGGTTCTTTAAACTTACAAAATAGGAAGGTCCTCAAAGAGCATTAAAAGGGACAAAAAAAAGAGAGCTTCAAAGCATTTTTTTTTTCCGAGAAAAACATCCATTCTATTAGTTAATGAAACTGCCCATAGGGCTACAACCTCCTCTACAAGAGAGGACTACAACCATCATGATGGGGAGACTCTCCCAATGAAAAAACAACATATGTACAATAAGTCTGGATCATGGGATGGGAGGAGGGAAGAGCCACACAGGTGGACGGTAGTGCCATCTGAGCACACCCTGGACCATGGTGAAAAATGGCCTAGGATGCCGAAGTCGAAGGAAAGCCTCTCTGCGCTTCCGCATGCGGTCGGAACTGCCCTGGAGTCTCTCAAAGTGTCCTCTGAGAGTATGAACCTACTCAAGCCAAAGATCCCGAACAGTCTCTGCTGGTGGTACAGGACGAGCCTCGAAGATGCGGAAGCAACGGGCCCGCCAGATGAACCAGAGTGTCAAGCCATCGATGAGCTCCCAACACACCTCTCTCACTGCACCACTCCTGTGGAGTAAGCTCTGTGGCAGGCTGGAGTGTAGGTCGCCCCCCCTGCATCACTATCATCCTACCGGTGGATGATAGCTCAAACTGAAGTGCCGGGCCCGTGAGAGTGGACCAAGCAGCTAATCCCAAGTGTGCTGCCAAGCTGTGGAAAGAGCGGGGATCAGCCAAAGAACACGAAGCCACACCTGTTGTGCCAAGGGGCAATCTCAAAGACAGTGACGTTGACTCTCCACAAGATGGTCACAAGCTGTGCATGCAGACGAGAGGCCACTATGCACTAGCTAGCTCCCAACTGCTGTAGCTCTGTGTGCGACCAGCCACTGAAACAAAGTGACTCGCCTCGGCAGTCTGGAGTCCCACAACCTCTCCCAAAAAGCTGCCAAGAACTCAGCTGTGAGACCCTCCTTCTGCCAATGAGGTGCTGCAGCAGGGCGAGCCTCTCTGTGTGCTGCCAGTATGTGATGTCCCAGTCGAACAGTGTACTGAAAGAAGGGGACACCTGGGTGGTCTGCAAAAGAGAAAGGGTCCCTCCACAGCCACTCTCCAGGATCCCACTGTACTTGTGCCAGTGGACAACTCTCTGAAGCCCACAATCTCCAGTGTCCAGTCTGAAGAGCAGTTGGGTCAGGATTGATGACACAAGTCCTTCGACAAATGCCCACCACTCGGATCCTCTGAAAACAGCACTTTGCCACCTGCGGGGCCTCTACTGCAACTCGTTGTAAGCGTCCCTCACCCTGTAGCTCGAAAAACAGGGAGGAAACAGTCTCTGAGCAAGCCCAAACAGAGATGAGAACCTCCCGTCGCGTGAAGGCTCCCATCCATCTGGGCGCTGCTAACTCGAGAGGCGTGAGCCACTCAACTGGTACTACCTCTGAGATGTCCTGGCACATGCTCTGCACCCCTCTCATGCCTGTAGAGCTGAAAGCCGTGTAGCTCCTCTGATAAGCTTGAAAACTGTAACCAGTCACCTAAAGACCGTGCTGGACCCGCTGCCATGGAACCCTAGGAAACATGAGGCCGACTACCAACCAAGTGACCTCTCTGAGTGCTAACCATGGGGTTCCAAACAAGGGGCTGTCGTAGGTGCTTCTCCGTCATGCAAGTAGGTTGACGCTACTCCAGGCCTCGCCGCAAGTGCTCCCAAGATCGAAGCAACCCCACAGCGAAACGATCCTCCAATCTCCTGCTCAAACCAACTCTACGCATCTCTGTGTAGATCCATCTAGTCGAAGGTTGCCAGGGGTCTCTTGCCTGAGACACCCTAGCACTAAGCCGCTGTAACAAGAACTCCTTCCAGGCTCCCTCACCTGGAAGAAGACCTCGGACGATGAACTTCCCAAGAAGGGCTCTGCTCTGCTGTGCTGGGTCTATGATCCGAAGCCCTCCCTGTGAACAAGGAAGAATGATGATCTGTCAAGCCACTTTGGCCCGGGCTGTCAGAGTCACGCCTTGACTACAGGAAGTTCTCGAGCAGCCACTCTACTTGGCTGATACAAGAACTCGAGAAGATCCAGCAAGAAGTGATGTACCACATAGTAGCCAACAGCACCTGGTTGGCCACTACAACTCTGCCAGCCAAAGAAAGTCGTGCGGAGCTCCAATGTAACAACTTCCTCCTGATAGACAGGAGGAGGGGAGCAATTTGTTGCTCGGGAGACGAGTTTAAACCAACCTGACAGCCCAAGTACCGAACTGCAGTGTCACGTGACACATCCAGCCCTATGTGTCCGTGGACAAGCTACAACATGATCAGGGTTCAGTCAGTCTAGTCAGTCTAGATTAGAAGTGATCTGGCACTTTTGTGAGTCTATTCGTAGACCGTGCATGCCCAGTCACTTAGCATAGATGCATATCCTTTGGTTGCACACATCATGATCATCAGTATTCCCATCAGAATTCATTAGAATTAGTTAGGGGATTTTTCCAGTGCATTTAGCCTATTTTCCCTATTTTTGACATTTTTCACTTATTAATTTAAGTGACTTTCCAACAAAAGTAGGTAGGGCAATTTTGCTAAGTTTGTATATAAGCAAACCCAAGTTAGCACTAAATGGGAGAAGAGGCAGCAGGAGCTCCCCGCTCAACAAGCACCTTCTCAGCAAGAACCTCTCAAGCACCATCAACCCTAGCGTTTTGGTCTTCATCTGCACCTCTCCCTAGCCATGGTGTTTTCAGCTTTGCAGTGACCGCCATCATTCCCAGATCCCTGGCGTTTTTCAGCTTTGCAAACATCGCCAACTTTCACAAATCCCTAGCGTTTTTGCTAGCGCTACACAAGGACACCAGCGTTTTCGTTTTCAGCCATTAGCGAAGCCATTGTACCAGCGTTTCAGCCTTGAAGACAACAGCAAATTCAGCCCTAGATCCATGCAGAAGAACCCCAATTTCAGCCTGAAAAACGCAGCCAAACCAGTCATTTTCAGCCACCGAATCAGCCCTGAAATTCAGCAGTTAGAAGACCACAGATTTCAGCCCTAAAGTCGTCGTCGTCATCACCGTCGTCGTCATCGGCATAGTCCCAAGTTGCATCGTCATTGTACCACTTTGTGCAATCAATAGTAGACCACTCTCGCCGACGAGAGTGGGGCCTTCGGAGGAGGGTTTTACAACGTCTCTGGTGTCGTATCTCTCTTCTCTCTATCTCTCAGTCTCATACACTTGCACGCACAGTATCCATTCACTTTGTTGTGATCATAGCACTTTCCATTAAGAACGGAAGGCTCTCCCTTCCATAAGAACTAAAAGGAATCTTGAGCACAGTTCGGAGCACTCATCTTGAGCAAAGCGCAAACAATCATTCCGCTGCACCTAACATTGGTATCAGAGCTTTGGCAGTGTTTTGTATCACTCAAGGGAAGAACCACAAGAATTATTATTTTTTTGCTTGTTGCGGTCACACGAACCTAAGTTCGCTTGGGCGTGTCGATTCCTAATTGTGTTTTTGAAGAGTGACAGAAATCCCAAGAAAGAAGAGCTTGTCCAGCCTCCCCTTGTGTCTCTTTTCACTCATTGAGAGCGGACCGTGCACTTAGCGGCCGGCCAATCGACGTGAGGTGGGAAAAAGCAACCTTGGTGTGAGCGCAAGGCTGCCAAGGGGTACGCCCACAGGAAAGAGTAGACCTCGGGTGAAGAGAAGATCCTTCTCAAATATGGTTTGCAAGCGAAAGAAAACCTCAAGAACCTCAAGAACCTCAAGACCCTCAAGAACCCAAGTTCCTCGTGAACTTAAGCACCAAAGATCATAGTGCATGGTCGTCGGTGATGAGCATGAGAGAGGCGACGAAGAATTTTCCCCACCAGGAGATTTTTTTGACCCTCCCCCTTCGCCATGTACGCCACCAAGTGTACCAAACCCTATGGAGGCAATGGTCAAGCAGATGATGGCCATGATGGATAAACAAGAAGCAAATCGCTTTGCTTTAGAACGCGAGCACGACGAACGCAAAGAACGAAAACAACAAAGAAAGGCGTAAGAGGCAGCATGAAGCGCGGCCTTTGAGGCCGAGCGTGCAGCTCAAAGAGTGGCTTTGGAGATTGAGCGTGAGGCTCAAGACGCACTCAAGAATTGATTCGACAAGTACTTGCCTCGAAGTCCGACCCACCCAAAGATCGTGGGAGTTCATCAAGTGGCGCAAGCCACGACGCGGATTCCAACCATCTAGTCACAGAGAAGTTGACTTTCAGTAAGTATGATGGTAAGATGGATGCTACGGTTATTCATTCTTGGTTGCATCAATTTAATGCTTATTTTGTGACAACTAAAAAGACAGGAAATAGCAAAGTTCTGACGACATCTATGTACCTTGTCGGTGATGCCATTAATTGGTACCACGCATGGCAAGAGTCATAGTTAGCCGCGCACCTAGAGGAAGTCGACGAATTCACGCCCCTTTCCTTCAATTGGGCTGATTTCCAAGACAAGCTCAAGGCGCGGTTTATGCCACCTCAGTACCTCGCACGATTGAAGGACGATTGGTGCGCTCTCAAGCAAAATGGTATGCCGGTTATGTTTTTTTTTAATCGTGTTTTACAGCTAGGTACTCAATTACGAAAATCGGATGATGAGCGCAAAGAGACATTTCTCTCTGGATTGGACGAGTATATCAAGTACGATGTCGAGGTGCTCGATCCAATCGATCTCAACAAGGCGGTAGCGATTGCTCTCGCACAAGAGATGAAGCACGACAAGGGAAATCCTAAGGAGAACAAGACTTCCACAAGTACCTCGCAGACTTCTCAGAATCCTCAGAACGGTAAGAACGGTAACTCTTCTAACCAATCTTCCAACAGTCTCTCAGAAAAGAATTCTTCCAATGAATCTAAGGGTAAGGCTAACACAATTGCTAAACCTAAGCTTACTCCAGATGAAAAGGTAGCACAAGGAATTGTAGGAGGATACATCACCTCGGAAGAGCAAAGCACTTATTCTAAGGAAGGTCGTCGTTTTCATTGTCATATTAAGGGTCACATAAAAAGAACATGTCCTAAGCTTGAATCGAATGAGTCTAAAGAATCCACAGAACCTACTTCCTGTGTCAATACAATGAATGATAACACGAGTGTGCTCTAAGTTTCTCATGACCCTCCCATGGATGATTCTCTCATTAAATATTATGGTCGTACGTCGGGGCAGCGTTTTGTCATATTGTTTGACCCAGGTAGTATGCATGATGTGATCAGTTCCTCTCTTGTTGAGAGAGCCCGCCTCGAAGTTAGTCTGAGATCTCCTATCGAGGTCTCTGGCTTTGTTCCCGGTATGGACGCTCTCATCACGGAGGAGTACCTTGATGTGTTGTTTGCAATTCAACAAGCTGCCTTCACTAGAAGATTTGTTGTTTCTCCTCTCTTAGGATGTGATATGATTTTGGGCATTCGATGGTTTTGTGATAATAACGCTCTCATTGATTTTGAGACTAACACTTTAACTCTCAATGCCAAAAGTGATTCTCCTATTGTCATTCATGGAGAGGACATTGTTCATTCTCCATCTCTCATTGCTAATATGCAGGACAAGATTGAAAGGATTCAGGAGAAGAAGACTCTCTCAGTCTCTTTTTCTCCACAGCATTTGCATTATTATGAGAAGCATGATGATTTGAATGATAATGATTTGCTTGATGGTTTGGATAACAAAGATAAGCATGATGATTTGCATGATCAAGATGTGATTTCTCACAAGCATGATGAGTTGCATGAAGAAGATGTGATTGTTCACAAGGATGATGTGTTAGTGGATGCTTTTTCTAGCGAAGCTAACCTCGTTGCAGATTCGATCAATCACGAAGGATCGATCTTGCCTCTCGAGCCTAGGTCCAAAGAACCCTCACAGGAAGTATTATGTGTTCACATGATTGATACGCACACATTGTACGAGTGTTTCATTCGTGATCGTTTCCTGTATTTTAGTCAGCGTCTTTATGTGATCCCTTTTCCTAAGCATGACATATTGTTCGTTGAGCACGTTTCTCTCATGGATGAGCACGAATGTATGCGGATTTTTCATGAAAAGCTGAAAAGTATGTTTGTAAGGAAGTCACATTCTATGTCTCTTCCTTGGCATGACACATTTGTAGAAAGAGCACATGAAAGTATGAGCGCCAAGCATGGGCATTTCTGTTGTGAATTGCCACAGTTGATTGCTCTAGATCATAAGAGAAAGATTCGATCTCATTGTTTGCATGTGTTTGATGAATGGGTTGTCACTCCGTCTCTTTGTTCATCTACATTGCATGCACAGTCTTTAGCGAAGACAAGATTTTTTTCCTTCACTTTACATGGAATGGGTATGTTCATGGTTTTGTGTTGGAAATGGTTTCAGGAATTTTCAGCCATGGAGATTCTTGAAGATGAAAGAAGTAGGTCTCTAAACGAAGTTGAAGTAAGGAAGGAGCCACAGAAGACTTTGTCGCTTTCGGCGCGGCCCAAAGAAGCAAGCATTGCAGATCTTTATGAAGTTCAAGTACCGCACGATCCACACATCAGAGTGGGCCGGCGAAGAGTCCCTTCCAGGATTCCGGATGCTATTGGCGATCTCCCTTGACGCCATACAGTTCGGTACCAGTACCTCACTTTGAAAAGGAGGGGATGTCACGTGACACATCCAAACCTATGTGTCCGTGGACAAGCTACAGCATGATCAGGGTTCAGTCAATCCAGTCAGTCTAGATTAGAATTGATTTGACACTTTTGTGAGTCTATTCGTAATTTCGTAGACCGTGCATGCCGAGTCACTTAGCATAGATGCATATCCTCTGGTTGCACACAACATGATCATCAGTATTCCCATCAGAATCCATTAGAATCAGTTAGGGGATTTTTCCAGTGCATTTAGCCTATTTTCCCTATTTTTGACATTTTTCACTTATTAATTTAAGTGACTTTCCAACAAAAGTAGGTAGGGCAATTTTGCTAAGGTTGTATATAAGCAAACCCAAGTTAGCACTAAATGGGAGAAGAGGCAGCAGGAGCTCCCCGCTCAACATGCACCTTCTTAGCAAGAATCCCTCAAGCACCATCAACCCTAGCGTTTTGGTCTTCATCAGTACCTCTCCCTAGCCATGGTGTTTTCAGCTTTGCAGTGACCGCCATCATTCCCAGATCCCTGGCGTTTTTCAGCTTTGCAGACATCGCCAACTTTCACAGATGCCTAGCGTTTTTGCTAGCGCTACACAAGGACACCAGCGTTTTCATTTTCAGCCATTAGCAAAGCCATTGTACCAGCGTTTTCAGCCTTGAAGACAACAACAAATTCAGCCCTAGATCCATGCAGAAGAACCCCAATTTCAGCCTAAAGAACGCAGCCAAACCAGTCATTTTCAGCCACCGAATCAGCCCCGAAATTCAGCAGTTAGAAGACCACAGATTTCAGCCCTAAAGTCGTCGTCGTCATCACCGTCGTCGTCATCGGCATAGTCCCAGGTTGCATCAGTCCATTGCATCGTCATTGTACCACTTTGTGCAATCAATAGTAGACCACTCTCGCCGATGAGAGTGGGGCCTTCGGAGGAGGGTTTTACAACGTCTCTGATGTCGTATCTCTCTTCTCTCTATCTCTCAGTCTCATACACTTGCACGCACAGTGTCCATTCACTTTGTTGTGATCATAGCACTTTCCATTAAGAACGGAAGGCTCTCCCTTCCATAAGAACTAAAAGGAACCTTGAGCATAGTTCGGAGCACTTATCTTGAGCAAAGTGCAAACAATCATTCCGTTGCACCTAACATGCAGTCCTTGGGGGAATCCACTTGAAACCCTCACCTAGCATCCAGTCGGGCACAGGAGCACTACCAACCGAAAAAGCCACTGTCTTTCTCCAGTTGATCAGTGCTCCAGATACACAACAGGTCTCAAGAGCCTGCTCACAGCTGTGAAGGTTGGCCTTCTGGCCATCCAAGTACAAGGCTGAGTCGTCAGCAAACTCAGTGTCCAGTAGCTCATCTCCCCGAATAGGGAGTGCTAAGCCCTGTAAACCAACCTGCTGTGACACCAAAAACTTGCTCATCGCCTCAGCATAGAACAAAAAGAGGAAGGGGGCAAGAGGGCAGCCCTGTCTGACTGAACGTGTGAGCATGAAACGATCACCTCTACCTCCTGACAAAAGTACTTGACTGTGTGCCCATCTGTACAAGGCTGACACCCCTCTGATCCAAGCATCTGAGAAGCCCATCCTGTGTAGAGTGCCCTCTAGAAAGTCCCAGTCAAGTCTGTCGTAGGCTTGCTCAAAATCGAGAAGAAGAATCACCAGATCCTCACCACGGAGCCGCGCTAGGGCAGAAGCCTCCCAAAAAGTAAAGATGTTGTCAAGGATATTGCGCTCCTTGACAAAACCTGTCTGAGTCCCATGTATAAGGCTCTCAAGAAGTGGCCGGATCTTTGAACTCAGAGCCTTGGCAAGAATTTTGTAGGTTGAGTTGAGGATGGTGATGGGGTATCACTGTCGAATCTCATCCAAGGAGCCACCCTCCTTGGGAATGAGGTAGATCAGACCCTCACTCATGCTGTTAGGCATCTCTCCTGTGTGCAAGATGTACTGAAAAGCACTACAGAGATCTGGGCCAAGCAAGTCCTAGTACTCCAAGAAAAAACTGGGAGTCAAGCCATCCTCTCCTGGACAGCTACCACGGGGGAGTGCACTAAGAGCCGTATGCAACTCCTCAAGCTGAAGTGGCAGCTCAAGCCTCTGACGCATCTCCTCAGTCACAAGGCAAGGCATCTGTGCCCACACTTGCTCCCTGCATGCATCTTGACGCTTTGACTGAGGCTCTGTAGATAGTAACTCACGGTAAAAGTTAGTAGCAACTGCACGCATGTCCTCTGGCTCAGAAGCAACTGACCCGTCGGGCCTCCTCAACTGACTGACCTTGGCATGCGTATGCCGAGGTTCCACTGCCTCGAAGAAAGCACCAGTCACTCTGTCACCCACTTGTGTCCACTGAGATGCCTGTCGATGGAAAGCAAACTCATGGCGCTGCTCCTTTGTGCTAACAAGCTCCTGGCGAGCCTGCTGTAGCTGCTCCTCCAACCAAGGACTGTGTGGATGGTGCTCTCTGCAAGGAAGCAACGCCCCGTCTGAGACACTGCTCCTCCTCTCTCGCTGCAGCCAGGCGAGCCAAAGACTCCTGGAGAAAGAAACGACTAATCTGAGCTAGTCCTGAGGCCACTCTGTTAGCAGGAGAATCCTGCATGTCCAAGCTCTTTGTCCAAAGAGCCTCTACTCGCTCTCTGAGTGCAGAGTCCACCAAGACCCTCTCAGGTATGCGAAGCATTGTGCTCCCCCTCCTCTGTCTGTCTGCCACTGTGAGGATCATTGGTGCATGGTCCGAGAAGGAAGTCCTTGCCAGAATGCCAACTGTCCCACCCAAGTCACTGAGATGGTTACTAGTGTACAAGCGATCTATCCGCGATAGATTCACTCCTCCCACTCTGTTGTCCGAACGAGAGAAGGCCAGGTTGTCTTGGGGCCTCACAAAACTAGAGTGCTGCCACACATCGGAGACCCTCAGAGTCATACAAAACCTCTCCCAAGCTGCCAGCTCAACTCCATGCACAGTAGCATGGCTACCACCAATCTTGTCAGAAGGGTCCTTCAACACGTTGAAGTCACCCCCTATGCACCAATGTTCTGCTTGCGGTAGAGACTCAACAATCTGTGACCAAAACTCTGCTCATGCACTCACCACATTGGGTGCATATATGTTCAAGAAGCCCACAAGGCAACCCTGAACTTGCATAGTGATCCACTGAGCTCTGCCTGACATACTAATCCCTCTGTCCACAATGGCCTGCTGCAAAGAATCCGCAATAGTCATACATACCCCACCCTGGATGCCTCCAGGTCCAAAAGCAGCTGACCAAAAAGTGTCATCGTGCACACAAGAGCTGACCACGTCTAATGCGGCTCTCACACAGATGATGCTCGTGTAGCATAAGGAGATCAATCTCTCCTCCCACAAGGCAGCGCTGAAGCTCCTGACGCAGTCGGCCCCGCTGACGCTGAAACTGGGGCCCACCAAGTCCCTGCACGTTCCATGAGACGATCCTCATGGGGAGCGAGAGAGAAGAGATGCTGCTGCAACAGCTAGACATGCTATCTTCGAGGCTGGCTTGGATGGGGAGTAATCTGCATCCGAGCGTCCTCTAGATAGGCGTGACTGCAACGAGTGCCTGGCCCAAGCCCAAGTAGAGCGAGCCGTACGTAAAGCAACCTCCTCTATCCAGGAGTCCTCATGAATGTATACATAGCATGGCGAGCACTGAGTATTAGCAAAGAGGTGAACCAGAATGTATCTACATCCTGTTGCATATGGAGGAGTCACCGCAAACTTGGCCAATGGCCGGAGAGTAGAAAGCAAGTCTGTAACTCCTAGGTCTCCCATGTTGTGAGAGAACTTTAGGACCTGTGTATGCACCCACTCCAACATTGAGTCGAGAGTCAACTCAGTCTGGTCCTTGCCGCAAAGGGGAAAAGAGAAGCCAACCGCCAAGTCTAAGGCCTCTATCCCCCTAGTTGCAAGGAACAGAACATGAACCCTGAAGCAGGCTGCCTCATGGTCTGCTGAGGAGTCGCTGAGAAAACGTGTAAAGTCGTAGTCAAAGAAGTCCCATCGGCACCAAACGTCGAAGCTCGTCAGACCACGAGGGACTGCTGCAAAGGGAGACGTCTGTACCTGTAAAGGGGGTCGCAAGAAAGGCTGTCCCTCCCTTGCCAAGCGACTCGTGGCAAAGGCACTGGCAAGAGATCTCCTAGCAGCCGAAGAGGGCCCTACCCCCTGGGTCGATTGAGAAATTGGAGCGGGAGGGGGGGGTGTAGGAGCAGGGGGAAGAGGGGGAGAAGAGGGGCGGGGGCGAGCGGCAAAAGTAGAGGGGCGAGGGGAAGAGGCGGCGGGAGCAGGAGGCGGGGAGGGAGGATGATGAGGAGGGGGGGAACTGTGGGGGGGAAGGGGCTGTTGAGGGTGAAGCTGAGGTGGGGGCTGGAGCAGGGACCTCATCCTGCTCAAGAGGACCGAAACGGTTCCCCGTGGGAACCCACTGCTCCTATGTAGACGCCTGAGGACCACTCTGAGTGTCAGACTGTCTCGCTGTGACCCCTGCCGTCGTCAACCACGAACCTGCTGCCATCCCTCCTCCCCCGGAGTCCCAGGCTCGGAGGGTGGCTCTGCATGTGTGCGTTGTCTCTGCTTGTGGCTGCTAGCCAGCCCTTGTAGGCTGGGGCTGAGTCTGTGGTGTAGGTCGAGGCCGCCTCCGTGGACAGGCCTTCGTAAGATGGCCCATTTGTCGACAAATGAAGCACTGGTTCGGGAGGCCCGAATACTCCTCGCTTTGTCTAAACCAACCCCCACTCACCCGAGGCAGAAGAATGACCTTCGGGAGAGTGTGAGTGTCCCTAACCAGAACGCGAACTGAGGGAATGCCGGCCGCCTTGGCAGCTACTGAGGCTGCTGTGCGAGGTGTCTCCAAGACAGTCCCAATCGCTCAGCCTATCCTGGACAAGAGTGGTAGGTACTTCCTCCGCAAACCAGGAAAGCAGATGGAGATGGGGAAGTCTGCCTCCTCTACCAGAACATCTGAAGCAGGGTCAAAACCATGTCTCCACTGTCGAAAGTGGGCTTGAGCTGCTCGGATGGTCGGACTCATGGCGATGACCTTGGACGCCATCTCGGGGGTCTCGAACTCGATCTGGTAGTAGCCCCATCCGAGGATTTGAATGTCCAAGATCTTGCCCACCTCTGCAAGAAGGCGGGCCTGGAGAAGGTCACGCAGCTCTCCTCTGCTGGGTCTGGTGCCGAGAATCTTCCAGATGACGGAAGTCGCCTGCAGACGATCCACCTCTGCGGCTAGGCTCGCTTGCTCTGTCGGAGTAAGAGCAAGTCGAATGGTGGGCTCAACGGGGTCGAGCGAGGGGACTTCATCAGAGTCCCTCTGTGGCGGAGCTTGAGCCTCCATCTGTGTCTGCTGCTGTGTCGGAGAAGAAACAGAAAAAGATTTTTTGCAAAAGAGCCCCAACGAGCATTGTCCGGAAATTAGCACTTGTGAGAGTCAATCACAAGGAAAATTCCGGCGTGAGAGTGGCAGAGAACGAAGATAACGGGCGGGGCGGGGGGGGTGGTTGTGGCGCGGGGCAGGCTGGAAATGGCAAAGGGTGGGGGTAGCGGGTTGGCAGCGGCAGCGAGGGGATGGCGGGCAGCGAACGGGCGGGCAGGTGGCTGAGGGGCGGACAACGAGGGTAGCGCAAGGCAAGGGGAGGCAGAAGACAGCGAGCACGTGGAGCAGAGGTTGCTGGCGGCGCAAGGGCGGGGGGGGGGAGGGCTAGCGATGGCGGGAGGGGGGGGCGACAGGTGCTGGCGAGGGAGGGAGGAGGAGCAGCAGCGTGCGTCGCTTCAAAGCATTGTTCTCACTCTTTCTAATTTCTTGTAATAATAAAGTTAAACTTTTACTTTCCAAGGCATTAACTTTTGCAATGTATGTGATTGTTGTATACGGGGGCGATTTGATATTGTGCTACCCTTGAAGAGTCTTCAGGTGGTAAGACTGCTCCATCTGGCACCATGAGAGAAAAGGGAAAGCTATCTTCAAGGGGAAAAACAACATCATCATAAGCTAGTTTTGCATTTAATTTTTCATTTCTCAGGACTACATCTAGTTTTGCATCAAATAAAGGTATCAAGACATGCTACGAATGTAGAAATCCTAAATATGAAGTGAACGATTGCCGGGAGGTTTAAAGCATGTACACACTGTAGAAAGATGGGGCATCTCTCTACCAAGTGTCGACAAAGAAGTAGTAGCCAGAGAGCAACACATTAGAAGAGATTAACGTGAAGTCAGTGTCCCGTGTTTTGGCAGTGACAATGACAGTGATAGCTTGTAGGCAAAATATGGGTGAACCTCAGCCTCATTTTTTGGAATCATCTTTGGAGGACAACTCGATCTGTGTGGACAAGCTTGGTTGTAAGAGACTCATAGCTCAAGGGAAGGAGTCTTTGGTCTCCGTGGCACCATAGTTTATTGAGTCACCATAACCTTTGTGGTCCGGTCTTCTTGGCATAACCTGTGTGGTCTGACCTTTGTGGTAGTGTGAGCTGTTTGTAGTGGGTTACTAGCCAAGTCCAAAGTTCAAGGGGAGGTTTCTTGGGATTATGGCCTTTGGTCTATTCCGATAACTGGTGTGTAAACCGTCTTTTCTACAATCAGCATGGCAGTCATCATATAAGCATGTGAGGGCACATGGCCTAGCACACTTGGCATGGTGAGTTGCACAAGAGTCCAAGATAGCCTCTCATATTCTTAGGAGCCACATGTAGCCACTTGGTTGATTCCTTGATCTCTCAGAGAGATGCTATGTGACCCTTGAGAGGTGGTCCTAGCCACTTGCTACTACTACAGAAGTACCCACTTCTTGTACTTCGCAAGTGTTGTTAGTTCATTATCAATCAAGTTATCTTTGAGTCTACACAATCTCCCTCTCTCTCTTTCTCTTACATTGAATAATTAGTGTGATAATTAAGTATGCTGATATGAATGCTATGCTTGCTAATCCCCTCTAATCCTTTCATGCTCGATTTAAAATGAGATCAAGCAAGAACAAAAGACTCATAATTGTTGTTTCAGTATGGACATCATTAAACAAATGGACCTCTCTCTCTCTCTCTCTCTCTCTCTCTCTCTCTCATAATTTTGGCCTTTTGTACACGTTAATATATCATTTCATTTCATTTTGTAACAAACTGCCGACGTGTCAAAGGCTAAAGAATGGAGCCAACTTACAGATGCCGGCCAAGGGGCCTAAACCCTAAGAAGAGCAAG
Source organism: Adiantum capillus-veneris (assembly GCF_014529385.1). Taxonomy (NCBI): domain Eukaryota; kingdom Viridiplantae; phylum Streptophyta; class Polypodiopsida; order Polypodiales; family Pteridaceae; genus Adiantum; species Adiantum capillus-veneris. The sequence continues at coordinate 132,535,567 of NC_140934.1, read as the reverse complement.
TAATAGAAGAAGTCCTACCAACTTATGAGTACCCCGTCCGATGGGGCCCCAAGTGACATAAAGGATTAAAATAAAGCAGGACCCTCACACAACCAAAAACTGATGACGTGGTAGATTTCCGAAAATTGCGCTGGCATGATGATGTGGCAGGCTGTACGGATTTTCGTGTTTTGCGTTGGCTGATGACGTGGTAGGCTATATGGATTTCCGTGATTTACGCTGACAGCTTTTTGGCTTTGCTTTTGGACCGGATGCTTTTGAGTTTGAAGGCTTTGGGACCTAGGGCCTTTAAATATGAGGTTAGGGCTCATTCTCTGGCATGCTTCTTGAAGAAGGTGCAGAGTCTGGAGTACCGGCTTGTATTGTGTTGATGCAATATAAAGAAATACCGAAAGAGGCGCCAGGGTTTGGGGCCAATACTCTCTGGGATGGAATTCCACCACTCCGTGTCGCGTGTCGTCTCTCTCTCTCTCTCTCTCTCTCTCTCTCTCAATTCAATTGTTAATGAAGTGCTAAAAGTCTGTTCAGTCTGTTCTTCTCTATTGGCATGTGGTGCCCGTCTTGTGACAGTGGTATCAGAGCATCAGCCGTGTGCTTTTCTGAAAGCATACCGGTTCTACAAAAGAGCAGACAGAGCTATTGGAATTTTATTCGAGGTATCTTGGCCCTCCAACCCGGACTTATCAGCCACTCCCACCCTTTTACTTCATCGCGCATCGGGCGCACTCCCGTCTTCACCACTCATGTCTTATAGGGCATAAGCAAATTAAGATCACTTGCAAGAGAAGGATCCAGATTTGTTTCAAGTCAATGTTTTTCTCAGAAACAGTGCCATGCAGATGTTGATAGCTACCAAGCAGCATACTCCAAGTACTTGGCAAGCTTTCAAGAAATTTTTTGCCTGAAGTTGCATGGTTTTTGACATCTTCCTTCGGAGTGCAACTTCTGGTAGAGTGGGGTATTGTTGCTAAATTGGCTTTATCTGACAGAAAAATAATTCTAAATGAATTATTGGATTTATAAGTGAGAGGGTTTTCTCGCTTGGAACACCAAGGAAAAATAATTCTAAATGAATTATTGGAATTTTAAGTGAGAGGGCTTTTCTCACTGGAGACATCCGAGTACAAAGTATTCCTAGTGCGTCATTTAAAGTAACGACGGGAACATTGAGAACGGGAATATCTGTAAGGCCACCAGGAACGGGTACTTCTGATGCGTCACATCGGATAGGTGGCAGGGAGCATCGGAAAGAAGTATCCGACCATCCGGGAACGGACATCTCTGATGCGTCACAGGATGGGTGACATAGAGCATCGTGAAGGAGATTGTACTGTAAGTTCGGTAGGAAAGGACTAGGTGATGGGTATTCCTGATGCGTCACAAGGTGGGTGACGGGTGCATCGGAAAGGGAATATCCATAGTCGGGAGGAAATTCCGAACTGTGTTAGAATTGTGCACAAGGAAAAGCAAGCACTTGAATAAAGATGGGTTCTGAGAAGCTTTTCTTAAAAAGCAGAATATTTTAACGAGTTTTTCGGGAAGAGCAGACGCTTTCCCGCGAGGAATCTATGTTTGCATTGCATTCGTGCATGTGGTTGCATCCAGGGACGCCTGGGAAGTGCTGTGAAAGCATTGTTTTTAACTTATAAGGTTTTATTGAGTTTTTGGGCAGGTTCAGACCAATTTTAAAAATATGCCGGCCGTCCACTTATTAATAAGTGGGCAGCCACATAGAAAATAAAGCAACAAAACCAGCTAGCGAATTCTCTCTCCCTATTTCGGGTCGAAAAGAAAAAAAAAAAGCAAAAAAAAAAAAAAAACCCAGCCGCGATCTCTCCGCGAGCAGCTATTCGTGCCGTGGTGAAGGAGCTATAAAAGCACCACATGCCCTCACTGAAGGGGGTTACCAACGCCAGCAAGAGAAGACTCTGCCGCCAAAAGACGCGAGAGATCGCGCGAGACTACGAAGCACGGAAGTCGCTTTTCCCGCGCAAGAGCGACAGGTATCTATTGTGGATTCGCCATATGAATTGTTGTCGTGTGTTTGCGTGTGTGTTTGCAGGTACTTCATTGCGAAGGAGAAGCGAGAAGGCTTCGGCCTACGCTTGGGAATTCCGGAAACGGAATTCGGAAATTGTTTGCGGAGTCTCAACTCCGAGTACATACGGAAAAAGGATTGAGAGCTTGTCTCTCGGATTTCCCTTACGGGAAGGAACGGCCATCGAGTCAGAGATTTAGAACGGAGGGGTTTTCTCCAGTTCTTGTGCTTGTAAAAAGATTCTCCCTAATAAAGAATTCTCTTTAAGGGGGGGGACCAGCCCATCTTCTGGTCCCCAGTACTGTGTTGATCTTCTCACTCTCTCTCTCACACTATCTATTTCTCTCTATATCCTTTGGCTTCAGTATTAAGTGATAAATTCTATTTATCCGAGTATATTTTATATTGTCATGCGCTTCCGTTTGTGACAGGTATCCTGAAATGCTTGCCATGGAAACCCTAGCAGATTATAACTTAAAATTTCTCGACATCTCTCAGTCGATGTCTCTTCACAAGCAGACGACCTTGGAGGTCCAGTGCGATTGCTATCTTGGGACTACCATCGCCGTCAAAGAAACATTGTTTATCCAAGAGCTGATGGACCATGCTGTTCTCAACTACGACCTTATGGAATGAACCTAACCCTAATTTTTGGTGCAGGTTTCAGGATGGAAAGTCAGACGACTTTTCGAGCTCGACTGTTGTCAAGATTGCTTTTTAAGTTTGAAATCTTTTTGAGAACTTGTTTGGTGATCCTGTTTGGAATTTGTTTGAAATGGATGGTATCTGTTTTGAACCTGTCTTGGTGCAGATTTGATGTTAGGTGCAGCGGAATGAATATTTAAACTTTGCTCAAGATAAGTGCTCAGAACTGTGCTCAAGGTTCCTTTTTTTCTTATGGAAGGGAGAGCCTTCCGTTCTTATTGAGAGAGTGCAATGAACACAAACAAAGTGAATGGACACTGTGCGTGAAAGTGTATGAGACTGAGAGATAGAGAAGAGAATACAACACCAGAGACGACGTAAAACCCTCCTCCGAAGGCCCCACTCTCTATGGCGAGAGCGGTCTACTTATGATTGCACAAATCTCTAGAATGCTTGGACTTGCCGACGATGTCGACGACGATGAGACGGGCTGAAATCTGCAAAGCTTTATCTGCTGAATTCTGACTCTATGTCGGAGACGATGTCGATGACGATGATGCAACGACGACGCGCTGAAAACGCAGATGCTGAAATCTGCGTTTCCGGGCTGAACTGCGAACTTCGATGGATCCCACTGTGCGGCGAGGAACTGCTGCTGGAAGGTGAGATCTGCGAGGTACGGGACTTGATCTGCGGTGTCTAAGGGCTGAAAACTGAAAACGCTGAGGTTTCTTGATATTCCGTCGCGGTGAATCTGCAAAACATCGGGGCTGATCTGCAAACCAAAAACGCTAGGGCTGAAAATTGTTATGCTGTCGCCGGATGTCTTGCAAATGCAAAACGCTAGGCTTCTCGTTGAGTCTTTTGTCGCCAGGGATGTGCAGGAGCAAAAACGCTGGCTGATCTGGTTCAAAAACGTTAGGTGGTTGCTGTGGAGCAAAAACGCTAGGGCTTGGGGTTCTGCTGAGAAGTTGCCCGTTGAGCGAGTGCTCGTGCTGCCTCGTCTGCCAATTAGTGCTAGCCTAGGTTTGCTTATGTACAAACTTACTCAATTTGCCCTACCTACTTTCCAATAAAAGTCACTTAAATTAATAAGTGAAAAATGTCAAAGTAGGAAAAATAGGCTAAATGCACTGGAAAATTCCCCTGAAGGATTCTGATGGGAATGCTTATGATCATGCTATGTGCAACCAGAGGATATGCATCTACACTAAGTGCCTGGGCATGCACGGTCTGCGAACACTCACAAAAGTGCCAGAACACTTCTAATCTAGACTGACCGGACTGACGGAACCCTTGTTATGAAGTAGCTTGTCCACGGACACAGAGGGTTGGATGTGTCACATGACATTTGAATTGTTTGACTTTGGTTTTAATACTGGTTTCAATGATTGGTGATTTTACTCCCGGGTGGAGTAGTGAGAAATGATGTTCAGAATCGCTTGTGGTTATTTGCGGGGGGAGTATTGAATGATTGAAAAGTGCTGTTTTTACTCATGGCCCGGACCCTTGTGGTTATTTGCGGGGGGAGTATTGTTGTTGTTACTCATGGCCTGCGGACCTGGATGGTTATGCGGGAGGAGTATTAAGAAGTCTGAGCAGTGGCTACTCTCAACACCTCCAAACGACGCAGGCTGCAGTCTAGGGGACGTTTGGTTGTAAAAGGCCTCTATATCTCATGGCCCGGACCTTTTTAGATTATTTGCGGGAGGAGTGATGAGGGAGTCGTTGAATAGCTCATGGCCCGGACCTGGATGGTTATTTTCGGGGGGAGTGTTCATCGGCGACTTTATGTCTCTATGTCTTGTAACATGCATATGTGAGCATTTGTGTTGCATTGTGATGTGTCAACTATCGAATATTCCTAATTGGATGAGATTGCCTGGGTATGTAATTTTAGTGTATCAAGACACCTTTGGAAGATCAGTACACTCTGGGTGTGATGGCTAATTTTACTACGCCGGAATATCAAGAGTTCCGATCTGGACGAAAAGAGAAACTAACTCCTTGATCAAAACAGCCGAAAGGAGAAGCAAACTCCTTGATCAAAAGAGTAGAAACGAGAAGCTAACTTCTTAATAAAAAGAGCGAACTGATCGTCCTTCGGAAATTTTTGAGCTAACTTGAGTTGTTTTGCAGATATGCTGTAATCGCGGACGATTACTCTCTTTCAAGAAGGGGAGATGTAACAAACTGCTAACGTGTCAAAGCCTAAAGAATGGAGCCAACTTACAGATGCCGGCCGAGGGGCCTAAACCCTAAGAAGAGCAAGTAATAGAAGAAATCCTACCAACTTATGGGGACCCCGTCTGATGGGGCCCCAAGTGACATAAAGGATTAAAATAAAGCAGGACCCGCACACACGTAAAAACTGATGACGTGGCAGATTTCCAAAAACTGCGCTGACATGATGGCGTGGCAGGCTGTACGAATTTCGCGTTTTGCGTTGGTTGATGATGTGGCAGGCTATACGGATTTCCGTGATTTACGTTGGCAGCTTTTTGACTTTGTTTTTGGACCGGATGCTTTGGAGTGTGAATGCTTTTTACTTTAAACTGCTTTTGGGACCTACGGCCTTTAAATATGAGGTTAGGGCTCATTCTCTTGCATGCTTCCTAGAGAAGGTGCAGAGTCTGGAGTACCGGATTGTACTGTGTTGATGCAATATAAAGAAATATCGAAAGGGGTGCCAAGGTTTGGGGCCAATACTCTTTGGGGTGGGATTGCGCCACTCCGTGTCGTGTGTTGTCTCTCTCTCTCTCTCTCTCTCTCTCTCTCAGTTCAATTGTTAATGAAGTGCTAAAAGTGTGTTCAGTCTGTTCTATTCTATTGGCACGTGGTGCCCGTCTTGTAATAGTGGTATCAGAGCATCAGCTGTGTGCTTTTCTGAAAGCATACTGATCCTACAAAAGAGCAGACAGAGCTATTGGAATTTTATTCAAGGTATCTTGGCCCTCCAACCCGGACTTATCAGCCACTCCACCCCTTACTTCATCGCGCATTGGGCGCGCTCCCGTCTTCACCGCTCATGTCTTACAGGGCATAAGCCAATTAAGATCACTTGCAAGAGAAGGATCCAGATTTGCTTCAAGTCACTGTTTTTCTCAGAAACAGTGACTTGAAACATCAGTCGTTTTTATCAGAGCATCAGCCGTGTGCTTTCCTGAAAGCATACCAGTCCTACAAAAGAGCAGACAGAGCTATTGGAATTTTATTCGAGCTATCTTGGCCCTCCAACCCGGACTTATCAGCCACTCCCACCCTTACTTCATTGCGCATCGGGCACGCTCCCGTCTGCACCGCTCATGTCTTACAGGGCATAAGCCAATTAAGATCACTTGCAATGGAAGGATGCATATTTTTTTCAAGTCACTGTTTTTCTCAGAAACAGTGCCATGTAGATGTTGATAGCTACCAAGCAGCATACTCCAAGTACTTGGCAAGCTTTTAGGAAAATTTTTGCCCGAAGTTATATGGTTTCTGACATCTTCCTTCAGAGTGTAACTTCTGGTAGAGTGGGGTATCCTGAAATGCTTGCCATGAAAACCCTAGCAGATTATAACTTGAAATTTCTGGACATCTCTCAGTAGATGTCTCTTCACAAGGAGACGACCTTGGAGGTCTAGTGTGATTGCTATCTTGGGACTACCATCGCCGTCAAAGAAACATTGTTTGTCCAAGAGCTAATGGACCATGCTGTGCTCAACTACGACCTTATGGAATGAACCTAACCCTAATTTTTGGTGCAGGTTTCAGGATGGAAAGTCAGTCGACTTTTCGAGCTCGACTGATGTCGAGATTGCTTTCTAAATTTGAAATCTGTTTGAGAACTTGTTTGGTGATCCTGTTTGGAATTTGTTTGAAATGGATGGTATCTGTTTTGAACCTGTCTTGGTGCAGATTTGAATTGTTTGACTTTGGTTTTAATACTGGTTTCAATGATTGGTGATTTTACTCCCGGGTGGAGTAGTGAGAAATGATGTTTGAGAATGCTTGTTCATACTCATGGCTTGGACCCTTGTGGTTATTTGCGGGGGGAGTATTGAATGATTGAAAAGTGCTATTTTTACTCATGGCCCGGACCCTTGTGGTTATTTATGGGTGGAGTATTGTTGTTGTTACTTATGTCCCGGACCTGGATGGTTATGCGGGAGGAGTATTAAGAAGTCTGAGCAGTGGTTACTCTCAGCACCTCCAAACGACGCAAGCTGCGGTCTGGGGGGCGTTTGTTGTAAAAGACCTCTATATCTCATGGCTCGGACCTTTTTAGGTTATATGCGAGAGGAGTGATGAGGGAGTCGTTGAATAGCTCATGGCCCGGACCTGGATGGTTATTTGCGGGGGGAGTGTTCATTGGCGACTTTATGTTTCTATGTCTTGTAACATGCATATGCGAGCATTTGTGCTGCATTGTGATGTGCCAACTACTGAATATTCCTAATTGAATGAGATTGCCTCGGTAAGTAATTTTAGTGCATCAAGACACCCGTGGAAGATCAGTACAGTCTGGGTGTGATGGCTAATTTTACTACGCCGGAATATCTTGAGTTCCGATCTGGACGAAAGGAGAAGCTAACTCCTTGATCAAAACAGCCGAAAAGAGAAGCTAACTCCTTGATCAAAAGAGTAGAAACGAGAAGCTAACTCCTTAATAAAAAGAGCAAACTGATTGTCCCTTGGAAATATTTGAGCTTACTTGAGTTGTTTTGCAGATATGTTGTAATCGCGGACGATTACTCTCTCTCAAGAAGGGGAGATGTAACAAACTGCTGACGTGTCAAAGCCTAAAGAATGGAGCCAACTTACAGATGCCAGCCAAGGGGCCTAAACCCTAAGAAGAGCAAGTAATAGGAGAAGTTCTACCACCTTATGGGGACCCCGACCGATGGGGCCCCGAGTGACATAAAGGATTAAAATAAAGCAGGACCCGCGCACATGCAAAAACTGATGAAGTGGCAGATTTCTTAAAATTGCCCTGACATGATGACCTGGCAGGCTGTACGGATTTCCTCGTTTTGTGTTGGTTGATGACGTGGCAGGCTATATGGATTTCCATGATTTACGTTGACAGCTTTTTGGCTTTGCTTTTGGACCCGATGCTTACGAGTTTGAAGGCTTTTTACTCTAAACTGCTTTTGGGGCCTAGGGCCTTTAAATATGAGGTTAGGGCTCATTCTCTGGCATGCTTCCTGGAGAAGGTGGAGAGTCTGGAGTACCGGCTTGTACAGTGTTGATGCAATATAAAGAAATACCTGAAGGGGCGCCAAGGTTTGGGGCCAATACTCTCTGGGGTGGAATTCCGCCACTCCGTGTCGCGTGTTGTCTCTGTCTCTCAATTTAATTGTTAATGAAGTGCTAAAAGTTTGTTCAGTCTATTCTTTTCTATTGGCACGTGATGCCCGTCTTGTGACAGTGGTATCAGAGAATTAGCCGTGTGCTTTTCTGAAAGCATACCGGTCCTACAAAAGAGCAGACAGAGCTATTGGAATTTTATTTGAGGTATCTTGGCCTGCCAATTCGGACTTATCAGCCACTCCCACCCTTACTTCATCGCGCATGGGGCGCGCTCTTGTCTTCACCGCTCATGTCTTACAAGGCATAAGCCAATTAAGATCACTTGCAAGAGAAGGATACGGATTTGTTTCAAGTCTCTATTTTTCTCAGAAACAGTGCCATGCAGATGTTGATAGCTACCAAGCAGCATACTCCAAGTACTTGGCAAGCTTGCAAGAAAATTTTTGCCCGAAGTTATAGGGTTTGTGACATCTTCCTTTGGAGTGCAACTTCTGGCAGAGTGAGGTATCCTGAAATGCTTTCCATGGAAACCCTAGCTGATTATAACTTGAAATTTCTCGACATCTCTCAGTAGATATCTCTTCACGGGCAGATGACCTTGGAGGTCCAGAGCGATTGCTATCTTGGGACTACCATCGTCGTCAAAGAAACATGTTTGTCCGAGAGCTGATGGACCACGCTGTGCTCAACTACGACCTTATGGAATGAACCTAACCCTAATTTTTGGTGCAGGTTTCAGGATGAAAAGTCAGTCGATTTTTCGAGCTCGACTGATGTCGAGATTGCTTTTTAAGTTTGAAATCTGTTTGAGAACTTGTTTGGTGATCTTGTTTGGAATTTGTTTGAAATGGATGGTATTTGTTTTGAACCTGTCTTGGTGCAGATTTGAATTGTTTGACTCTGGTTTTAATACTGGTTTCAATGATTGGTGATTTTACTCCCGTGTCGAGTAGTGAGAAATGATGTTTGAGAATGCTTGTTCATACTCATGTCCGAGACCCTTGTGGTTATTTGGGGAGGGACTATTGAATGATTGAAAAGTGTTGTTTTTACTCATGGCCCGGACCCTTGTGGTTATTTACGGGGGGAGTATTGTTGTTGTTACTTATGTCCCGGACTTGGATGGTTATGCGGGAGGAGTATTAAGAAGTCTGAGCAGTGGTTACTCTCAGCACCTCCAAACGACGCAGGTTGCGGTCTGGGGTCCGTTTGGTTGTAAAAGGCCTCTATATCTCATGGCCTGGATCTTTTTAGGTTATATGCGGGAGGAGTGATGAGGGAGTCGTTGAATAGCTCATGGCCCAGACCTGGATGGTTATTTTCGGGGGGATTGTTCATCGGCGACTTGATGTTTCTATGCCTTGTAACATGCATATGTGAGCATTTGTGTTGCATTGTGATGTGTCAACTACTGAATATTCCTAATTGGATGAGATTGCCTGGGTATATAATTTTAGTGCATCAAGACACCCGATCAGTACAGTCTGGGTGTGATGGCTAATTTTATGATACCGGAATATCAATAGTGCCGTTTTGGACGAAAGGAGAAGCTAACTCCTTGATCAAAACAGCCGAAAGGAGAAGCTAACTCCTTGATCAAAAGAGCAGAAAGGAGAAGCTAACTCCTTAATAAAAAGAGCAAACGGATTGTCCCTCGGAATGTCCCTCGGAAATTTTTGAGCTAACTTGAGTTGTTTTATAGATATGCTGTAATCGCGGACGATTACTCTCTTTCAAGAAGGGAGATGTAACAAACTGCTGACGTGTCAACCTAAAGAATAGAGCCAACTTACAGATGCCGGCTGAGGGGCCTAAACCCTAAGAAGAGCAAGTAATAGAAGAAGTCCTACCAACTTATGGGGACCCCGTCCAATGGGGCCCTAAGTGACATAAAGGATTAAAATAAAGCAGGACCCGCACACACACAAAAACTTATGACGTGGCAGATTTCTGAAAATTGCGTTGGCATGATGACGTGGTAGGCTGTACTGATTTCCGCCTATTGCACTGGTTGATGACGTGGCAGGCTATACGGATTTCCGTGATTTACGGTGACAGCTTTTTGGCTTTGCTTTTGGACCGGATGCTTTTGAAGTTGAAGGCTTTTTACCTTAAACTGCTTTTGGGGCCTAGGGCCTTTAAATATGAGGTTAGGGCTCATTCTCTAGCATGCTTCCTGGAGAAGGTGCAGAGTTTGGAGTACTGGCTTGTACTGTGTTGATGCAATATAAAGAAATACCGAAAGGGGCGCCAAGGTTTGGGCCCAATACTCTCTGGGGTGGAATTCCACCACTCCGTGTCGCGTGTCGTCTGTCTCTCTCTCTTAGTTCAATTGTTAATGAAGTGCTAAAAGTGTGTTCAGTCTGTCCTTTTCTATTGGCACGTGGTGCCCGTCGTGTGACAGTGGTATCAGAGCATCAGCCGTGTGCTTTCCTACAAAAGAGCAGACATAGCTATTGGAATTTTATTCGAGGTATCTTGACCCTCCAACACGGACTTATCAGCCACTCCCACCCTTACTTCATTGCGCATCGGGCGCACTCCCGTCTTCACCGTTCATGTCTTACAGGGCATAAGCCAATTAAGATCACTTGCAATAGAACGATTCAGATTTGTTTCAAGTCACTGTTTTTCTCAGAAACTATGCCATGCAAATGTTGATAGCTACCAAGCAGCATACTCCAAGTACTTGGCAAGCTTTCAAGAAAAATTTTGCCCAAAGTTGTATGGTTTCTGACATCTTCCTTCGGAGTGTAATTTATGGCAGGGTGGGGTATCATGAAATGCTTGCCATGGAAACCCTAGCAGCTTATAACTTGAAATTTCTCAACATCTCTCAGTAGATGTCTCTTCACGAGCAGATGACCTTGGAGGTCCAGTGCGATTGCTATCTTGGGACTACCATTGTCGTCAAAAAAACATTGTTTGTCCGAGAGCTGATGGACCATGCTCTGCTCAACTACGACCCTATGGATTGAACCTAACCCTAATTTTTGGTGCAGGTTTCAGGATGGGAAGTCAGTCGACTTTTCTAGCTCGACTGATATCGAGATTGCTTTTTAAGTTTGAAATCTGTTTGAGAACTTGTTTTGTGATCCTGTTTGGAATTTGTTTGAAATGGATGGTATCTGTTTTGAACCTGTCTTGGTGCAGATTTGAATTGTTTGACTCTAGTTTTAATACTAGTTTCAATTATTGGCGATTTTACTCCCATGTGGAGTAGTGAGAAATGATGTTTGAGAATGCTTGTTCATACTCATGGCCGGGACCCTTGTTGTTATTTGCAGGGTGAGTATTGAATGATTGAAAGTGCCGTTTTTACTCATGGCCCGAACCCTTGTGGTTATTTACGGGGGGAGTATTGTTGTTGTTACTCATGTCCCGAACCTGGATGGTTATGCGGGAGGAGTATTAAGAAGTCTGAGCAGTGGTTACTCTCAACACCTCCAAAGGACGCAGGTTGCGGTATGGGGGGCGTTTGGTTGTAAAAGGCCTCTATATCTCATGGCCCGGATCTTTTTAGGTTATATTCGGGAGGAGTGATGAGGGAGTCGTTGAATAGCTCATGGCCCGGACCTGGATGGTTATTTTCGGGGAGAGTGTTCATCGGTGACTTTATGTTTCTATGTCTTGTAACATGCATATGTGAGCATTTGTGTTGCATTGTGATGTGCCAACTACTGAATATTCCTAATTGGATGAGATTGCCTGGGTATGTAATTCTAGTACATCAAGACACCCAATCAGTACGGTCTGGGTGTGATGGCTAATTTTATGACACCTGAATATCAAGAGTGCTGATCTGGGCGAAAGGAGAAGCTAACTCCTTGATCAAAACAGCCGAGAGGAGAAGCTAACTCCTTGATCAAAAGAGCAGAAAGGAGAAGCTAACTCCTTAATAAAAAGAGCAAACTGATTGTCCCTCGAAATGTCCCTCGGAAATTTTTGAGCTAACTTGAGTTGTTTTGCAGATATGCTGTAATCGTGGACGATTACTCTCTTTCAAGAAGGGGAGATGTAACAAACTACTGATGTGTCAACCTAAAGAATGGAGCCAACTTACAGATGCCGGCCGAGGGGCCTAAACCCTAAGAAGAGCAAGTAATAGAAGAAGTCCTACCAACTTATGGGGACCCCGTCCAATGGGGCCCCAAGTGACATAAAGGATTAAAATAAAGCAGGACCCGCACAAACGGAAAAATTGATGACGTGGCAGATTTTTGAAAATTGCGCTGGCATGATGACGTGGCAGGCTTTACGGATTACTGCGTTTTGCACTGGTTGATGACGTGACAGGCTATACGGATTTCCGTGATTTACGCTGATAGTTTTTTGGGTTTGCCTTTGGACCGGATGCTTTTGAGTTTGAAGGCTTTTTACTTTAAACTGCTTTTGGGGCCTAGGGCCTTTAAATATGAGGTTAGGGCTCATTCTCTAGCATGCTTCCTGGAGAAGGTGCAGAGTTTGGAGTACCGGCTTGTACTGTGTTGATGCAATATAAAGAAATACCGAAAGGGGCGCCAAGGTTTGGGGCCAATACTCTCGGGGGTGGAATTCCGCCACTCCGTGTCGCGTGTCGTCTCTCTCTCTCTCTCTCTCAGTTCAATTGTTAATGAAGTGCTAAAAGTCTGTTCACTCTGTTCTTTTCTATTGGCACGTGGTGCCCTTCTTGTGACAGTGGTATCAGAGCATCAGCCGTGTGCTTTTCTGAAAGCATACCGGTCCTACAAAAGAGCAGACAGAGCTATTGGAATTTTATTTGAGGTATCTTGGCCTGCCAACCCGGACTTATCAGCCACTCCCACCCTTACTTCATCGCGCATCGGGCGCGCTCCTGTCTTCACTGGTCATGTCTTACAGGGCATAAGCCAATTAAGATCACTTGCAAGAGAAGGATACGGATTTGTTTCAAGTCACTGTTTTTCTCAGAAACAGTGCCATGGAGATGTTGATAGCTACCAAGCAGCATACTCCAAGTACTTGGCAAGCTTGCAAGAAAATTTTTGCCCGAAGTTATAGGGTTTGTGACATCTTCCTGTGGAGTGTAACTTCTGGCAGAGTGGGGTATCCTGAAATGCTTGCCATGGAAACCCTAGCAGATATAACTTGAAATTTCTCAACATCTCTCAGTAGATGTCTCTTCACGAGCAGATGACCTTGGAGGTCCAGTGCGGTTGCTATCTTGGGACTACCATCGCCCTCAAAGAAACATTGTTTGTCCGAGAGCTCATGGACCATGCTGTGCTCAACTACGACCTTATGGAATGAACCTAACCCTAATTTTTGGTGCAGATTTCAAGGTGGAAAGTTAGTCGACTTTTCGAGCTCGATTGATGTCGAGATTGCTTTTTAAGTTTGAAATCTGTTTGAGAACTTGTTTGGTGATCTTGTTTGGAATTTGTTTGAAATGGATGCTATCTGTTTTGAACCTGTCTTGGTGCAGATTTGAATTGTTTGACTCTGGTTTTAATACTGGTTTCAATGATTGGTGATTTTACTCCCGGGTGGAGTAGTGAGAAATGATGTTTGAGAATGCTTGTTCATACTCATGGCCGGGACCCTTGTGGTTATTGGCGGGGTGAGTATTGAATGATTGAAAGTGCTGTTTTTACTCATCGTCCGAACCCTTGTGGTTGGTTATTTACGGGGGGAGTATTGTTGTTGTTACTCATGGCCCGGACGTGGATGGTTATGCGGGAGGAGTATTGAGAAGTCTGAGCAGTGGGTACTCTCAGTACCTCTAAACAACGCAGGCTGCGGTCTGGGGGGCCTTTGGTTGTAAAAGGCCTCTATATCTCATGGCCCGGACCTTTTTTAGGTTATTTGCGGGAGGAGTGATGAGGGAGTCGTTGAACAGCTCATGGCCCGGACCTGGATGGTTATTTTCGGGGGGAGTGTTCATCGGTGACTTTATGTTTCTATGTCTTGTAACATGCATATGTGAGCATTTGTGTTGCATTGTGATGTGTCAACTACTGAATATTCCTAATTGGATGAGATTGCTTGGGTATGTATTTTTAGTGTTTCAAGACACCCGTGGAAGATCAGTACGGTCTGGGTGTGATGGCTAATTTTATTATGTCGGAATATCAAGAGTTCCGATCTGGACGAAAGGAGAAGCTAACTCCTTGATCAAAACAGCCGAAAGGAGAAGCTAACTCCTTGATCAAAACAGCCGAAAGGAAAAGCTAACTCCTTAATAAAATGAGCAAACCGATTGTCCCTCGGAAATTTTTGAGCTAACTTGAGTTGTTTTGCAGATATACTGTAATCGCGGACGATTACTCTCTTTCAAGAAGTGGAGATGTAACAAACTGCTGACGTGTCAAAGCCTAAAGAATGGAGCCAACTTACAGATGCCGGCCGAGGGGCCTAAACCCTAAGAAGAGCAAGTAATAGAAGAAGTCGTACCAACTTATGGGGACCCCGACCGATGGGGCGCCAAGTGACATAAAGGATTAAAATAAAGCAGGACCCGTACACACGCAAAAAGTGATGACGTGGCAGATTTTCGAAAATTGCGCTGGCATGGTGATGTGACAGGTTGTACAGATTTTCGCGTTTTGCGTTGGCTGATGACGTGGCAGGCTATACGGATTTCTGTGATTTACGCTGACAGTTTTTTGGGTTTGCTTTTGGACCGGATACTTTTGAGTTTGAAGGCTTTTTACTTTAATCTGCTTTTGGGGCCTAGGGCCTTTAAATATGAGGTTAGGGCTCATTCTCTAGCATGCTTCCTGGAGAAGGTGCAGAGTCTGGAGTATCGGCTTGTATTGTGTTGATGCAATATAAAGAAATACCGAAAGGGGCGCCAAGGTTGGGGCCAATATTCTGTGGGGTGGAATTCCGCCACCCGTGCCACGTGGTCTCTCTCTCTCTCTCTCTCTCTCTCTCTCTCTCTCTCTCTCTCTCTCTCTCTCAGTTCAATTGTTAATGAAGTGCTAAAAGTCCGTTCAGTCTGTTCTTATCTATTGGCACGTGGTGCCCGTCTCACGTCACTTTCATTTGTGGCTTACTATTTTGAGAATGGATACTTGCTGATATTTAACACTACATGGATGGTTGATATAAGTTAAGAAGGTTATTAGTAGGATATGGATAACAACTGATAGGTTTGTTGACATTTGTAATACGTATTCGAGGCTAACGAATCTATTGTCTTGTTTATATGGATGCAAGTGGGGACTTTATCTTTACCTAGGATCTTTTTGGCTAAGCTGTTGTCCACCACCGTTGAACCTAGCCTCTTTCACTTCAAATGAATCAAAGACTGAGTTGTTTTTGTGCTAACGAAAGCTAGCTGTCTTTTGAACTGCTATCTTCTTTTGTGTATAAGTCTAAAAATAGCAAAACACACACACACACACACACACACACACACACACACACACACACACGCGCGCGCGCGTGCGCACACACACACATCGAGGTGCTTCTCTTGTTCTGTTTATGTCCAACAACGTATTTGCCCGTTTTGATGTGTTTTTTAGGTGTTTTGCATACAACCTTACAATTACTTTATTTTGTAGGGAGCTCTTGCAGGCTGTCCAAACAGGGTCTCTTGAGCCAGATTTGGCCTTGTTCAATGCTTCTTTGGTAATTCCTTCTCTTGAAATATGAAGACCTTAGAATCGTGTATATGCTCCTGGGCATGTTTTTCTTTTGGTGGAATAAGTTTTTTGTTCAAATTTATGGAATGAGGTTATAGAAGTACAATAGAAAGTAAATCGGGAACAGCACACTGTTTCATGAGTCAGTATCTCCAATGTCCATGAAATGCGATAAGTACAAAAGCAGGAAAATTCTAGACGCATGATATGTTAGATGTCTAATGAATATTTCTATTTGTTAGAAGTCAAAGCTTACAATGATTCTTTTTATTTCTGAACTACCATGGGTCTATACCTTGCACTTTCGTTTAGAGTTGAATCTGAGCTTATCCTGGATTCATCTAGGTATATATATATTGTTTCACACTAGTCTACGTAATACTTCGTACATAACATACCGATCATGCATCGAACACTACATGTATTTCTACCTCGATCCATATGGCTATAAGTTTCTCTCTAGTAAAGTACATTCTTCCTTATATTCAGTTACAAGTTATAGCTCATAAGGTTTCACAGAATCTTTCTTTTTGGATGCATGGTTGGTAGACTGTTGGATTTTTTTTCCTTCTGTCACACTCAATTGTGAGATCATTTTCTTCTAGCAAATGGCAGAATTCAAACATCCTGATGATAATGGCAACGTGTGCTATTCAGTGCTTACAGAGTACTCTGTATCTTTTACGTTCAGGTTCCAGATTTGTTCCCTTTGCTAGTTGCAGCGCATAAAACGGTGCTAGCTTTAAGTCAGAGTACCTTGGTCACTCGTACTCTCCATTCTGAACTGATATACAACTTTTCTGGATCAAAACATGTATGTCATACCCACTGTACTTCTGATTGCACCCTCAAAAGAACTTGTGTCAATGTTTGAATATCTTGCGTTAAAGTTTGGGCAACTGTGCAGATAACAGAATCACTAAGAAGATGTGGTTTGAATGAAAGCTCAACCTATGTTCTGGTTGCAAGGTTCAATGCAACAGTTGCAGAGGTACTTTATCTTATTTCTGGATGTCACTAGTTGGTCTCCTCTTTGAAGCAGAGTGATGAAAGAGCTCACCACTTGATTGCATTGTAAGGGGAGTCTTCTTATGTCTTACATTGCCCCCCCTCTCCCCCCTTTTGTTCTCTTTCCCTTTTTCTTGGTGATGCCATAGCCTATATTGCACTCTGACATGGTATCAAAACCCAAGGTGATACTCGAACTCCATGTTTTTTATTGATTTATTTGAGATGGATCATTAGTAGAAGTTCCATTCAAGGCAGCAATTAATCCAACTTTTGGACGTGGTTTCTTAGGTGGAGGATTTATCAGTCAAAGAAGTTCACATTTTTTTGTTAGGGCACTCTTCAGATATGTAGTTCTTCTGTCCACATGTACAACCCTTCCTTTTGAAGCGTTATAGGATTTATCCCTTGGAGTCCTCCATCTTTGTGCCATTTTGTAAGTCGTACCTCTCATATCCTTATTTCGTGTTGGAAGTGTTGGTTTCTTTTGAGAAGTCGACGCCGTCTTTACAAACCCAAATCCTTCTTTATTATTTGATAGCCAATCTGGAAACATGCCTTAAGTTCCAACTCAAGTTAGCCAACAAGGTAGTGTCGGACCGGAAAAGGCAGTCCCACCGTGTATAATTCAACTTGGTTAGCTAAGTAAGAATCTTTTGGTTTACAGAGAACAAGGAAGTGCATTACTCTGGTACAATGCTAAGGAAGAATCTTTCGGTTACAAAGAACAAGGAAGTGCATTACTCTGATACAATTGTACCACTTTAGACACATGTTTCAAATAATTACCTGTGAACCACTAGAATTTGCAACACTAGAATCACTTTAACTCTTTAATACTTGAAAGAAATTGAACTTGTAATAATTAGTGAAGGTAGTGGGTTCAAAAACGACCATGAGCTGTGATGAGAAGGTAAAACAGTCTGTCTCCCAATGTAGCCATGCCAATTAGGAGGAGTAGCTGCATCAATCTCTCTCATACATGTAGCAACCCCTTTTTGGATCTCATAGGTAGCACCAATGACCTCTACACCAACCAAGGAAGCATCCAACCAACGACGTAAAGATGCGGCCTGACCATCATCCCGTCTAGCCCAATCAATGTGTGTCCTCTCACCTAGTTAATGGCCTCTGAATCTCACATATGCATCCCAAATAAGTGTTTGCCTCTCTACTTTGGTCCTCCTCTACACAAGAATGTGGGTGCCAAATCAAAGCAAGGAGCAAATCCATCCAAGTCCTCAACAAGCAGCACCTAAAGGTGACAAGTGAGACATATCTTGTCACGTGCACATGGCTTTGTGTGCCATGTGGACATGCTTCATCTACTTCCAAAGCCAATTTTCCACCTATCCCTAGACAGGAGTGTCAAGAATCCTAGGAGGATTAGTATCGACAATTTTGTGAGCCTGTTTGCAGGACTTGCATGTCTGGACAAGTCCATTAGATTAGGTTTTCCAATTTTTAACCCTCTTGTATAAATCGTTTGTACAAGCATTTTGACAGATGTTATTACACTACGGTGGGCATCTGGCTTGACAAGCGTGTAGGTCTAGGTTAGAGGAATGTGTTGGTCTGGTCGGTTTGTTAAATGTTTCACTGAGCAGCGAGTTATTGCCCGGGTGCATGCATTTGCACATTTTTACTGATCTAACCTAAATGTCTTGACCTGGCCAAAAAGTTCTATAAAGGAAGCAGCCTTGCCAGCGTTTCCATCAGTTGCAGATAGCACAAGATCAGCCCTAGCGTTTTTCTGCAGATTGGCCTTGGCATTTTTGCATCCAAGCAGCGGATCAGCCCCAGCGCCATCCCTTGGCGACAGATCAACCCAACGTTTTCAAATTTCAGCCCTTTCACTCATTGAAACCAGCTAGGATTTGTCACCGCTAGCTTCTTTGTTGCAGCTGTCACGGGGACGGGCACCACGTGCCAATGGAAAAGAACAGATTGAACAACTTTAAGCACTTCAAATAACAACTCAAGTGAAAGAGATAGAGAGTGCACGACACACGAGACGGGAGTGGCGGAGTTCCACCCCGAGAGAGCACTGGCCCCAAACCTTGGCACCCTGGCCCCCTTTTGGTATTTCTTTATGTGAGGTCCTCAACCCTGAGAAGATTGGAGCGACTTGACAGATGGCCTTCCTTTATTCTTCTTTTCCATTGACGACACCCTATTCTGTTTCCACAAAGTAGAGATACGAGCAACAGAAGAGAGGAAGTCCTCTATCCATCGTTTACGTGGTTAGAAGGGTCATACGCCACAAGCCAGGTCGATAAATCTAGGATTCTAATGAAGCTGCTTCTTAACATAAAGATGAAATCCCATTGACATATTTAGAATCCATAAACAATGCTTTTTTCCCCACATTTAAGAGGTACGGCCGCCATCCATAAACCATAAATATGATACGAAACTTAGTTTAAACTAAATAGTAATCTTGTGTCACGTAGATTTGGATCATCTCGACTCATGGCACAATGAGTCTCTAATTTCACTTCTCTTAATAAGAGGGAGTGGAGAGTTTCTCGATTAATCGAGACCACCCATCCTTGACTGGCAACCTGAGCCAGCCCTCACTTTCCACCCCACATTCACACTTTTTACCACACTGTTTAACATATACAAACAATGTTCCTTAATTAATTCCAAACACAGGTTCTTTTTACAGCCCTTCAAACAATACCAAAACTGTTCAAACAAAGCCTAATGAAAACAACCCTATTATTCAACAAAAATAAAAATTCCAATTTCTCATGAGTTGCCGCTACTCGCGGACTTTCTTTGTCTAACCAATAGAGCCTTTGCAAAGGATTTATTCGCTAATCGCAAATTGCGCAACCTTCCCATCTCGCTAACCGCGAGGCATCTTGCTAACCGCCAGACATCCCATTACCCGCGAGGCATCCCGCTAACCGGGAGGCATCTTGCTAACCGCCAGGCATCCCGCTACCCGCGAGGCATCCTGCTAACTGCGACGAACAAAAGAGAGCCGATAACCTTATCTTAATCTCCGCTAACCGCGGGATCATCTCGCTATCCGCGAGGAACAAAAGATATTCTTTCAACAATTCTTCTCTTTAAACGATTCTTCAAACACGATCACCCAATTCTTTATATTAATCAGAATCCACTTATCAAACAATATCAATTTATTAAGCAATAACAATTCAACAAACTGTGACTATTTATCAAACAGTCTTTTACTAATCTATGAAAACATATGTTTGTTTCTTGTGATAAATCACGTTTCTCGGACAGTTTAAGGGGTTCCCTATGCTTAGCTTCCCAAGTCAAACATGAATAGCAATGCATAATTATAAATTTGTCTTACCGGATTTGAAGCGCGTGCGGCTAACTCCTGTGCTAGAGGTTGGATGGCTTCGACTTCTTCTTCGGTTGCTGCTTCCGCATGAGATACGTTCGAAGTAGACACCTTTCTTCCCACCTTCCTTGGTGGTGCAATGGCATGGGCGTCCTTAGAACTTCGCGTTACACACTTTGGAGCCATAGCTTCGGAATAGAGAAAAGAAAAGTGCGTTGTTGGGGAGAAAGAGAGAGTGTGTTCACAAACCGGGAGACGGCACGTCGACGATTGGAGATGGAGATGGCTTGAAGATGAGAGGTTAAGGGAGAGAGCCTCCCTCCGGTGCGTCGTTGCAAGAGAGCTTCCGCTTCCGTAGATGTGGGTGTTCAAAGTGAGAGGAGAAGGGTCCTGTTGCTAATTGGACTATTTTCTTATTTTTAATGATTAATTTCTTTTTTAGGATATTTTATTATGTGCACTAAGAACTGTTAAAAGATTGTAGCTACAGGAACTGCCATCAGGAATGGACAACTCTGATGTGTCATTTGATGGGTGACGGTAAACATCGCGAAGGAGTTTCCGTACGTTCGGTGGAAAGGGCTGGGTTACGAGTGCCCCTGATGCGTCACATGATGGGTGGCGGGTGCATCAGTAAGGGGGCATTCTGTAGGCTAAGGAGGAAATCCGAACTGAGTAAGAAATACGCGTAAGAACGCAAGCACAAGAAGAAAGATGGGTTCAATGAAGCTTTTTATGAAAAGCAGGAACAATCGCGGGAAAGCAGACACTTTCCCGCGAGGAATCTATGTTTGCATTGCATTCATGCATGTGGTTGCATCCAGGGATGCCTGGGAAGTGTTGTGAAATGCATTGGTTTTAACTTATAAGGTTTTATTGAGTTTTTGGGCAGGTTCAGACCAATTTTAAAATATGCCGGCCGCCCACTTAATAAGTGGGCAGCCACTTAGAAGATAAAGCAACAAAACCAGCCAGCAAATTCTCTCTCCCTATTTCGGGTAGAACAGCGCCAAAAAAAAAAAAAAACAGCCGCGATCTCTACGCGAGTTGTTATTCGTGCCGTGGCCAGGGAGCTATAAAAGCACCACATGCCCTCACTCACAGGAGGTACCAACGTCAGCAATAGAAGACTCTGCCGCAAGAGATTGCGAGACTACGAAGCACGGAAGTCGCTTTTTCCCGCGCAAGAGCGACATGTATCTATTGTGGATTCACCATATGAATTGTTGTCACGTGTTTGTGTGGTTTGTTTTGCAGGAATCTCCCGTCTTATGGGAAGGCCCTTAATGGGAAGTACGGCTTCATGCCTAAGTCCCTTACGGGAAAGTACGGCTTCACGCCTAAGTCCCTTACGGGAAAGTACGGCTTCGCACCTAAGGCCCTTACGGGAAGGAACGGCCTTGTGCCCAAGCCCTTTACGGGAAAGCACGACCTTCGGGTCTAAGATTACAGAACGGAGGGGTTCCCTCGGGTTCTCGTGCTTGTATACGAATTCTCCCTGAATAAAAGAATACTCTTAACGGGGGGGGACCAGCCCATCTTCTGGTCCCCAATACTGTGTCGATCTTCTCCCTTCTCTCACATTTGCAAAGTATTTTCATTTTCAGATTTTCAAGTGCTCGTGTACGCTCGCGTTTTGTGACAGTGGTATCAGAGCTCGGACTCCTCTCTTTCTTTGCAAAGAAGGACGATTCCGGGAAGAACGGGAAGAACCATGTCGAGCCAAGGGAGAAGCATTGAAGAGGAGCTTCAACAAGTGCAAGCTCAGCTTGCGGAGTTGCAACAAATTTTAGTGTTGCCAGACGTCCAAAAGCTTTTGGGCGGAATGAAGAAAACGAATGGAACTGATGTAGTCAAGCATCCAGACAACACTGTTGGCTTGAGACCATAGGAGGCAAGAAAAGAAGAACGTGCCGAGGTGCACAAAGGATCTTCGGATAGTAATGAACGGCCTACTCCAAGGAAAGGCCAGGAAAAAGCGCTCTCTTTGCTAGACGAGAGCAAGGACATGTCTATCTCATTTCCATCGTACTCTCCTGATTATGCTTCTACTTCTCGATCATCTCGTCAGAAGGAGGAAGCCGCTATTACTACTACTCTTCATCAACCTTAAGATAAGCCTCGATTCAAGAAGCATGGTCGCAAGTCTCAACATCGCATGAGAGTCTTCAAATTGGGCGACAAGGACATCAAGTTCGAAACCTACAATGGCAGGGAGACATCTCGAAAGCACTGTCCTTCATCAGACAGTTTGAAGTCGCCTTTACCAATGGGCACTTCACAAAAAGATCCAAATTACGCCATGTGGGGATGCACCTCAAGGAAACGGCAAGTAATTGGTGGCTAACCAAGATTCTCGAAGGTTCTCAAGCCAGAACTTTGGAGAGCTTCAAATCTGAATTTTATGAACAATTTCTTCCACGTGACTTCGAGCAGGACATACGGAAAGAATGGGATTGGCTTGCCCAGAAGGAACATGAAAAAGTAACGACCTATGTGGACAAGTATTGGTCGGTTCTTCTGAAGGTCACTCCCTTCATGAAGATTGCCGACGAGGAAAAGAAAAGAAAGTTCGAAGCGGGTCTCCAACCGCAGCTTCGAAAGAGTATGAAGGTGTATCCGCATGATACTCTTCAAAGGATGATGGAGTCAGCAATCATTGCTGAGGATTTGCACTCAACTGGGACGCACACTCAACTGGGACGCCCAGAAAGATGGAGCATAGCACTTACCGTGCAAGACAAAGAGGGGTCTACGATGACCAAGGGTGAACGCTATCACTTCGGTGTATCACCAAGAATTAGAAGCACTACCGGATCTGTATCCGAATGATCCAGACTTCTTCACCATTTGGGGAAAGCTACATCGTGGAGAGAATGAGTTTCCCTATTCCATTCGGGACGGTTATCTCTACCACCATCATGCCATATGTGTGGCGGAACCATTAAGAAAGAAGATCATGGATGAAGCACACGCTTCGCCTTATGCGGGTCATCGGGGTATTCTCCCTACGACCTTAGCAATGGCAAGATATTTCTTTTGGCCTAGCCTTAAAGCAGACATTGATAAGTATGCCAGGGAATGCTTGGTTTGCCAAAAAGTGAAGTATGATCGGCATAAGACGCTTGGGTTGCTACAACCATTGCCTATGCCTAATGAACCTTGGGAAAGTATTGCCATGGACTTCATCATGGACCTCCCTAGAGCTCAGACTGGAAATGACGCGATCTGGACCATTGTGGACCGGTTTAGCAAGCAAGCACACTATATACCATTCAAGAAAACGATCAAAGCAGATCATATGGCTAGGGTCTTTCTAGCACAGATCTTTAAGCATCATGGAATGCCTAAGTCTATTGTGAGCGATCGAGATCCTCGCATGACAGGAAATTTTTGGCGTGCCTTGATGGATATTCTTGGTACAAAGTTGAATTTTTCATCTGCCTACCATCCTCAAACGGATGGGCAAAGTGAGATAGCCAATTCCACAATATTGGACATGTTAAAAGCTTTTGTGTCAGACCGGCAATCAGACTGGGAGAAATATTTGCCTCTTGTCGAGTATGCGTATAACAATACCATACACTCATCGATGGGGAAAGCACCTTTTGAGATTCTCTATGGTAAGCCTTTGCTTCCACCCATCCTTTTAACTAAGGATATGATCTTTGCAGTAGATGAGTATGTCCGGGATTTGGACACCGCCTACGGACAAGTTAGGAGAGCTATTCTACGCTCTCATGAAAAGCATAAGAAAGCTGCAGACAAGCAGAGAAGGAATCTAGACTTAACAGTCGGATAGTTAGTCTTACTCGAGTTTGAGAAGGCAAGACTTAAGAA
The DNA here is from genome assembly GCF_014529385.1 of Adiantum capillus-veneris. Classification (NCBI taxonomy): domain Eukaryota; kingdom Viridiplantae; phylum Streptophyta; class Polypodiopsida; order Polypodiales; family Pteridaceae; genus Adiantum; species Adiantum capillus-veneris. The sequence goes on along the minus strand of NC_140934.1, from coordinate 132,511,806 downwards.
ACAAGCGTCTCATAAGGGGAAGGTGGTAAAACTTTCTACCCGTTACTATGGGCCGTTTAAGATCACTGAACGAGTGAATGATGTCACCTTCCGATTAGAGCTACCGCTTAATTGGAAGATCCATAATGCTTTCCATGTCAGTTTACTCCGGCCGTATGTGGGACCGCCTCCAAGCCAGCCTAGTGCTGAGGAACCTCCTGAGGTTGAGGAAACATAAGAAATACTCCAACCGGAGCAGATTGTAAGTCATCAGGAGCGGCCCCTTATGTCCGGAAATATAACACGGAAGTATTTGGTTAAGTTCAAGAATTATTCGAACTTAGATGCTCAGTGGATGACTCGGGAGGAATTAGCAGCTTATCCCGAGATACTAGGGGTATATGTCCAAGCACTACAGTTGAGGTCAACTGTTTAGAAGCCAGAGGGATGTTGCTAATTGGACTATTTTCTTATTTTTAATGATTAATTTCTTTTTTAGGATATTTTATTATGTGCACTAAGAACTGTTAAAAGATTGTAGCTACAGGAACTGCCATCAAGAACGGACAACTCTGATGTGTCATTTGATGGGTGACGGTAAACATCGCGAAGGAGTTTCCGTATGTTCGGTGGAAAGGGCCGGGTTACGAGTGCCCCTGATGCGTCACATGATGGGTGACGGGTGCATCAGTAAGGGGGCATTCCGTAGGCTAAGGAGGAAATCCGAACTGAGTAAGAAAATACGTGTAAGAACGCAAGCACAAGAAGAAAGATAGGTTCAATGAAGCTTTTTACGAAAAGCAGGAACAATCGCGGGAAGGCAGACGCTTGCCCGCGAGGAATCTATGTTTGCATTGCATTCGTGCATGTGGTTGCATCCAGGGACGCCTGGGAAGTGTTGTGAAATGCATTGGTTTTAACTTATAAGGTTTTATTGAGTTTTTGGGCAGGTTCAGACCAATTTTAAAATATGCCGGCTGTCCACTTATTATTTTTGGGCAGGTTCAAACCAATTTTAAAATATGCCGGCCGCCCACTTAATAAGTGGGCAGCCACTTAGAAGATAAAGCAACAAAACCAGCCAGCAAATTCTCTCTCCCTATTTCGGGTAGAACAGCGGGGAAAAAAAAAAAAAAAAAAAAACGGCCGCGGTCTCTACGCGAGCAGTTATTCGTGCCGTGGCCAGGGAGCTATAAAAGCACCACATGCTCTCACTCACGGGAGGTACCAACGTCAGCAATAGAAGACTCTGCCGCAAGAGATTGCGAGACTACGAAGCACGGAAGTCGCTTTTTCCCGCGCAAGAGTGACAGGTATCTATTGTGGATTCGCCATATGAATTGTTGTCGTGTGTTTGTGTGGTTTGATCTCCCGTCTTATGGGAAGGCCCTTAACAGGAAGTACGGCTTCGCGCCTAAGTCCCTTACGGGAAAGTACGGCTTCGCGCCTAAGTCCCTTACGGGAAAGAAGGAACGGCCTTGTGTCCAAGCCCTTTACGGGAAAGCACGACCTTCGGGTCTAAGATTACAGAACGGAGTTCCCTCGGGTTCTCGTGCTTGTATACAAATTCTCCGTGAATAAAAGAATACTCTTAACGGGGGCGGGGGGGGGGGACCAGCCCATCTTCTGGTCCCCAATACTGTGTCGATCTTCTCCCTTCTCTCACATTTGGAAAGTATTTTAATTTTCAGATTTTCAAGTGCTCATGTATGCTCCCGTTTTGTGACAGGTCCTTTATATAGGCCCTATGGAGATGCTAAGAATACTGAGAGGGTGTCAAGAATAGGAGAAGGAAAAGCTCGCGGAACGTCGCGGCTCAAAAAAATAAAAATAAAAATACAAAATACAAAAAAATAATTTAATTTTTAAAATAAATAAATAATAAATAAATATATTTTAACGTTCGCGAATCCTATGCGCGATTTTTAAAAAGCTCTATACTTACAAGTTTCCATTCTATCTTGAGAGAGAGAGAGAAAGAAAGAAGTATCCTAATTTTGACTTACCTCTCTTTCTTTTATACAAATACTATCTCTAAGCTTTTTATTCACACATAGATTAGGTTCCCACATAAACCTATTGTTCCACATAAAGAAAGATCATAAATAAATAGATTCTGAACCCGATTTCAATCCGATTGCTCTGATAAACTCATGATGACTCACAAAATTGAGAATCTCAATTGTTTTTCAAAATAACTGAAATGACTTATATAGATAAATGTTGGGTACATTACACTTTATATTGTTTGAACTCAATACATCGCCGGTACTCCTTCCCTGCACCTTCACATTGAAGCGTACCAGAGTATGAGCCCTTTGCACATATTTAAAGGCCCTTGGCCTATGAAAAGCAGTTACATGAAAAGCTTCAAACACAAAAGCTTCTGGTCCAAAAAGATGGCATTGAAAAGCTGCCCACTGCAAATCACGGAAATCCATACACCTACCACGCCACCAATTGTCAGCGAAAAATGCTAAAGTCCATACAGTTTGCCATGTCAGCAACCATCGCAAAATTCGGGCGTCTATACAGCTGTCACATCATCAGCTTTTCGCTAGTCTTTTTATGTGTGTGTGAGGGCCTTGTTTTATCTTTAGTACCCTGGGTCCCATCGGAAGGGGTCCCGTAAGTTGGTGTGAACTCTTCTTAAAAAATAGGTCACTTGTCACAAAGTGATGACGTGGCGGACAACAGAAACCCTAATTTCTGCCAGAAACCCTAAACTTCCTGCAAACCCTAATTTCTGCAAGAAACCCTAATTTCCGAAAATCGCGGAGGCGGATTATTTTTTTTTATAAATTTTTTATTTTTTGGAAAATGATGAGCGACGCAAATTTTGCTTTTGCTTTTTTTTATAAAAAAAAAAGAAAAGACTCTCTAAGAGAGAGAGAGAACTGATGCTTTTGATTTTAAAAGCTTTTGGGGCTCTGCTTTTAGGCATCCCTTGTAACCTTTAAATTAGTGGTGAGGGCCTCACTTCTCAGAGCATCTGGACGCAGAGTCTGAGAGTGAAACCCTAACCGCTCTCTTGTACTTCAATGATTGATTAATACAAAAAGAAATACCGAAAGGGGCGCCAGTCTTTGGGGCCAATATCTCTAGGCACGGAACTCTGCCGGGCCAGTGCAAATCTATTGTGATCTGTGAATTGTTTTGAAGTGGTTATTTGGTGCTGTCGCGGTTGATTCTTGACTTGGAGTGTCCAAGTTTGTTACAGTGGTATCAGAGCACGGCCGATTTCTCTTCTACGGGAAATCCGATCCCCGAATTTTTTTTCCACGGCACCTATGGCTTTAGGCAATGATCAGTCGACTCCCTCTGCATCTGGAGATGCGGGCTGGGATCACAACGAAGATTCAGACAGAGAGTATGGCCCGCCTCGGCCTACTCAGACGGAGCAAAGAGAGATGGAGCGTCGTCAATTGATTGGCGATGCAACAAAGATGATGCTCAATTTTGCCAAGGACCCGAAGATGGCAAAATATATGAACCAGACCTCTTTGAAAGAGGTACAGATGGAGTTGCAGAGAACCACAACACCACTCCCGAAACCCGCTCTCAAGAAACCTTCTGCCTCCAAGAAATATACGGAGAAGGAACTGGAGAACGTGGTTGATGCACGGATTGCTCAGCTTTTCGACGTGCAAAAGAAAGGCAAAAAGCGCGGCAAAAAGCAGAACAAAGGTACTGACTTCCCGGGATATTTGGGTCGTCAGTCGACATTCGACAAGGCAAAGAAATTGAAGAAGCGCGTCAAGTTTAAAGACCTACCTAGTTCTTCTTCTTCTTCTTCTTCTGACAGTTCTTCTAGCAGCTCAGATTCGAGCGAAGAAGACAGAAAAGGTAAAAAGCGAAGCAAGAAGCAACGCTTTGGAAAGGGCAAGAGAAAGGCAAAGAAGGCTAAATCTCGCCCAGAGACTGACACTTCTACAGAGGACTCGTCTACGGACAGTTCAGACTCTGACAACGGAAACTTTTATACGAACAAGAGGAATTTTTACAAAGCCAACCAGTATGACTTTCTCGAAGATAAAAGCAAGAAAGTTCGAGAGTTTAAGGAAGGTGGCCAAGCACTTAAGTTTGATACTTTTTCGGGATACTCAGATGCTTCGAAGGCTTTGTCTTTTATAAAGCAGTTTGACATCGCTTTCACGGGAGGACGCTATTCAGAGCACTCCAAGATTCGGAGAGCTGCCTCTTACTTTAAGGGGAATGCTCGTACTTGGTGGTCCACGCTTCTATTAAGCAAGACTGTGCCAGTTACATGGCTGAAATTCAAGAGGCTTTTTATTTCTTCTTGGTTGACTCAAGAGTTTGAGCGAGATATACGAGCTGCTTGGAACCATCTCCGGATGACCAAGAGCGATACAGTGAATTCTTATTGTGAAAGATTCTGGAGCTCTTTTCTACCCACCTCTTCATTCAAGAAGATCTCGTTCAAAGAACAGATTGAGCGGTTTACCTTGGGTCTACCTACAGAGATCCGAGATCACTGCTTGGAACAGAAGTCAGCTTCTATTCAGGAGTTGATGAGTCATGCGAAGCGGGGCTTTGCCATTCACTCTGGTAGTCTGACCTACCCCACAGATGAGGCCATGACACAACGAGCCGAACAGACTTTTGGGAATGAAAGTAGAATGAAAAAGAGCAACCCAGAGAAAAAAAAGGATGCACGACCCAAGCTTACTCCTGAGGAGAGAGCTCACTTCATCAAAGAGGGGAAGTGCTTTGGATGCGGGGAACATGGACATATTTCCGCAAAGTGCCCTGATAAGGCACAGAAAGAACAGAATGATAAAGACGACGACAGGTCTGAGAGTTCGAGAGCAGCTGAGGAATGTGGCAGAAAAGGCAGATAGAAAAGCAGAACTGGTACCACATGGCGTGGGACCTGCACCGAATCTAATGAATGAAAGTACAAACTTTGCCGCTTTCGGGGCAAAGCGAAGGATCAGGAAGCTCTTTTGAAGGAGCCAAGGCCAACTTCTTTTCACTTAAAATTGGCGGCTCGATTTGGAACTACGCCCGACAGACTGACGCCACAGGCGGAGGTAGTTCGACTGGCACCCGGATGGGATGTTGCCATTACACCAAGCATTGGCAAACTTCGTTTGCAATGACAGGGGTGTTCAGGGCACGTGAGTGACGTTCTACTCCGGATCCCTTGGTACCACAAGAACTACGCCGTGGTTGACTACCGGGCCGAGAAAGCGACTTTGATAAATGAAGGGCTTAGAGATTGTACTTGATGAACTTCAGTTTTCTTACTCATTCTTTTGGGAGAACTGAACGATGGATAAAAGTTCAATATGTTTTGACCTGAAGAAAAGAACGCCAAGATTTTTTTTCTCCACGCTCATGCCGATTGCTTTTGAGAGGACCTGAAGATCATACCATTGATCTGATATCTGGAAGCACGCCACCGAATCGGCCACCTTATCGTGTGAGCCGAGTACAGAATGAAAAGATTATGAACTCAGTGAAAGACCTCTTGGAAAAGGGTCTTGTCCAGCCTAGTACTTCACCGTATTGCTCTCCAGTGTTGTTGGTTTTGAAGAAAGAGGGATCTTGGAGAATGTGCATCGATTATAGCACTCTCAACGAAATCACCATCAAGAACAGATTTCCGATTCCTAGGATCGATGATATACTCGACAGGTTACAGGGATCTTCATGCTTTAGCAGGATTGACTTGAAGAGTGGATATCATCAGATCAGAATAGCACCGGGAGACGTCTACAAGACAGCTTTTCGGACGACTTTTGGGTTATTTGAGTTTTTGATGATGCCTTTTGGCTTAACCAATGCTCCTGCGACATTTAATCGGATGATGGACAGGATTTTTCGAGAGTACAGGCTATTTGTTGGCACTTTCTTTGACGACATCATTGTTTTCTCCAAGAATGAGGCAGAACACAGAGATCATCTGCTTCAAGTCTTTCAGGCATTACGAGATCACACGTTAGTGATTAATGCAAAGAAAAGTGAATTTTTCCTACTAGAGATACACTTTTTGGGACACATTGTGTCAGCAGCAGGAGTGCGAATGGACCCGGCCAAGATAGAGACTATCCGTGATTGGCCCGATTTGAGGAATGTCCATGAAGTTAGAAGCTTCTTGGGACTGTGTTTGTACTACAGGCGGTTCATACGAAAGTTTGCAGAGGTTGCTTCCCCTTTGCATACCTTGACACAGAAAGGAGTACCTTTTGCGTGGGGACCCACAGAGGTGACTGCCTTTCGGACATTGAAAGAGAAATTGACTACGAGACCTATTTTGACTTTGCCGGAATTGCAGAAGTCATTTGAAGTATATTGTGATGCTTGTGGTCGTAGTCTGGGTGCGGTCTTGCTGCAAGAAGGCCATGTCATAGCTTACGAGAGCCGTTTGTTCTCTAGGCCGGAGATGACAGCACAAATCTATGGGAAAGAGCTTTTGGCGGTTATCCATGCTCTTACTCAGTGGCGGCATTACCTACTCGGAGCGGATTTTACTGTCTTTATAGACCATCAGAGTTTGCGCTACTTCTTGTCACAGAAGCAGCTTTCGGAAAAGCAGATGCGGTGGGTGAACATCTTGTCACAGTTCCACTTCCAGATTGTCCATGTGCAGGGACAGAAGAATGTGGTGGCAGATGCTTTGTCTCGGAAACCGTTGGTTCTGGCTATTTCCGCGATACATCATAGGAGCTTCGAGGATATGGTCGATCAGTATGCCACAGATACAGGTTTTGCAGATATTTTCACACGGATACGGGATGGGGAGACAGTAGCTGGATACTCCCTTCGGGAAGGCTACTTGATGAAAAAGACTATGTTGTGAGTTACACAGCCGTTGAGGGAAAAGGTTATGACTAATTGCCACTGTCCACCTTTTACGGGTCACCGCGGCATTGCTACCACCATGAAAGGGGTAGAGAGAGATTTCTTTTGGCGGAGACTGAAGAAGGATGTGGAAGAGTTTGTGCGCAGTTGCTTGGTATGCCAGAAGGTCAAGTTTGATAGGCATAAGGCACAGAGATTGTTACAGTCTTTACCCATACCCACCCGCCCCTGGGAAAATATTGAAATGGATTTCATTTTTTTTTATCTCCCGAGAATACAGAATGATCACGATGATTTTCCGATTACATGGCACGCCTGAGACGATTGTCTCCGACAGAGACCCCAGATTTATGAGTTTGTTTTGGAAGGCAATTTGGGAGAACATTGGCACGCGGTTGCAGTTCTCGTCATCGTTCCACTTGCAGACTGACGGGCAATCTGAGATTGCCAATTCAGTGATTTTAGATTTATTGAAGTCTTGTATCTCGCAAGACTCAATGGGAAAAGAAATTACCTTTGGTGGAATTTGCCTACAATAACACGATACACTCTTCGACGGGGAAGACGCCATGAGAGATTGTTGAAACTGCTGCGAAGGTTCCATCCTTCCTGAGCACGAAAGATAAGATCTTTGAAGCGGATGAATATACGTGAGATCTGGATACGGCTTTTGCCAAGGTTCGCGAGACTTTGTAGAAGTCTCAAGAACGACAGAAAAAGGCAGCGGATCGCCATCGTCGCGACATGAAATTGAAGGAGGATGATTGGGTGCTCTTACGTTTTGAGAAGGCACGCCTAGGAAAGAACAAGGGAAAGGAGAGGCTTTTTCCAAAGCTTAGTATGCGATACTACGGCCCTTTCCAGATTACTGAAAAGATAAATGAAGTCTCCTTCCGACTGAAACTGCCAGATACTTGGAGGATTCACAATGCATTTCATGTGAATCTCTTGAAACCTTTTAAAGGTGATGTGCCTGATGATGGGGAGCCCGATGAGCAACCCAAAGTGGAAGAAAACGAGGAGATCCTTGTTCCTGAACAGATTTTGGCACATAATGATACGAAGAAAGGTAAAGTCTGAAGGCGGTTCTTGGTTAAGTTCAAGAACTTTCCTGCATTTGATGCGAAGTGGATGGAGGAGGAGGACCTAGCAGATACTCCTCGGATTGTGAAACTTTACCTCGATGTTTTGGTTTAGCATAGTCTACTCTAAACGGAACCCAGAAACTCAGCTTGGCCGAAGATCTGGTGCAGTGGGATGCACAAGAGGAGAGTTACTCCGCTCCTTTGTCAACAGATGCCTCGATTTTGATACTAAAGTCACTAATGTCTCTTTGAGCTTCAGGGATACTGAGAGCTGACAGTATTCTGCTGGATGACTTTATGAAATGGAATTCTTGATTATGATACTGATTTGTTCTTGACTTCTTGCGAGTGCAGGAACTGATAGCCGAAATGACTGCAGCATTTTGGTCTGATTGATCTCGAATAGACATGGTTGCAATAGGGGTTAGTCAATCGGACATCGATGAGGTCCCGATTGGACCTAGATGTGATTGCTAGCTACATTGCCGATAAATCATGGTCTAAGATCCGAATGAATGTTGAATGTCATGTGATGTCCTGTGATGTCTGGTGATGTCGTGTGATGTGACTGTCGATTTTGTGCATGTGCTAGATGTGTGTTCCTAGTACGTAGGTACTAACAGTCAGTGTCTGCTAAGACGGTTTGTGGCTTTTGTCGGTTTTGCAGGCATAATCGCGGTCGATTACAATGCTTTCAAGAGGGGGGTATGTCACAAAGTGATGATGTGGCGGACAGCAGAAACCCTAAAATTCTTGCAAACCCTAATTTTTGCAAGAAACCCTAATTTCCGGAAATCGCGGAGGCGGATTATTAAAAAAATTTTATTTTTTATTTTTTGGAAAATGATGAGCGACGCAAATTTTGCTTTTGCTTTTTTTTATAAAAAAAAAAGAAAAGACTCTCTAAGAGAGAGAGAGAACTGATGCTTTTGATTTTAAAAGCTTTTGGGGCTCTGCTTTTGGGCATCCCTTGTAACCTTTAAATTAGTGGTGAGGGCCTCACTTCTCAGAGCATCTGGACGCAGAGTCTGAGAGTGAAACCCTAACCGCTCTCTTGTACTTTGATGATTGATTAATACAAAAAGAAATACCGAAAGGGGCGCCAGTCTTTGGGGCCAATATCTCTAGGCACGGAACTCCGCCGGGCCAGTGCAAATCTATTGTGATCTGTGAATTGTTTTGAAGTGGTTATTTGGTGCTGTCGCGGTTGATTCTTGACTTGGAGTGTCCAAGTTTGTTACATCACTCTTCAAGACTTTGCAAGTTGTTAAAACTTCTTTTGCTGCTTCTCCTTAGGGTTTAGGCCTCTCTGCGAGATCTGCAGGTTGGCTCCGTTCTTTAGTGGCTTGACACGTTAGCAGTTTGTGACAGCAGCCCAGTAGTTCGACAACCTATTGAGCCTCTTCTCGGCTATTCCCTCGCTGCATCGAGTGCTCCCATTGCTTCCCATCATCGGCATCATCAAGATTTGCGTTTTTAGCCCTGCTTTGCGTGATAGATCTGCTGCGTTTTGTGTGCTAGATCTACGTGTTTGCAGCTAGCTTTCTGTTGGAGTTTTGGAATCTCAAGTGAGTTGCCCAGTGTGATCTCATTATTTCTTTTGTCTTTAAGGTATTTAGTTTACTTATTTGTCAAAGTCTAGGTAGGGCAATTTACTGTCAATCGGAGTTACGGTTGGTAGGATACTGAAGGTTGAAGATGACGCCGGTTGTCAATAGTTTGTTGACATTTGATTTTCCCTAGTTTTGATGGCCTCGGTTGGGGGACATTGCAAAGTCAAAGCGCGTCGGACTCTGCACGGATTGAAGTCGAGAACTGGAGCTTTCATTGGGATTTTACGGCTTGGTCATTACGGCTTGGTCACTGGAGCCCTAAGTATCAAATGGCAAAGCACTGGAGTGGGGGAGAAGTTTTTTGATAACTTTTGATGGGGGTGTTGGAGCTTTGGGAGGCAGTGCATCGTGGTGCTGCCACGTGGAGGGCTAATATCCCACATGCGGGGGCGAGAGAAATGGATGCGGGGGTATATGGGGTGCACCGTGAGCAACCACTTGTGTATCAGGAGAGAGAAGGGGAGCTTATGAGGCTCTTGGCCATGGCGCACGGCGCTTGGCGCTGTTGTGGGTGACCGACGACCGCTTTGGGCGGCGATCTTGGCGGCAATGTGTTGCGAGAAGATGATGACATGGCAGTTTCCGCGAGGAGTTGTTCACATTGGGGGGCTCGAAGGGCCTCCTCCCTCCTCCCTTTTTTTATGAGGATAAGGGTTCTTTCCCACCAGTAACACTGGCGCTACTACCCTACATAGGGGTACCTCACACGAGCCTTGGGCCCCAAGGCAGCCGAAGGTAGAAAAGAGATTGATCACATGCAAAGTGGGAGTTAAAAATAGAACAGTTCGACAGAAATAGAAAAGACTCTCCACGCCCTATAAGGGTCACATTGTTTTTTGCATTTAGAGGAGGCGGCGGCTCGGTTTTTGGGAAGAAGAAGAGAGCGTGCACAAGGAGAGCTCTCAACGAGGAGGGCTCCACAGGGTAGAAGCCAACAAGGGCTGCCGAAGATGTTTTTTGCTCGTCGATGCGCATGCCGACGGAGCCGAGTCGAGAGCGGTGTGTCCCCTTCATGTAGCGGATTGTATGGTGGTTGTACAGGGAGTTTTTTGTTGAAGAGGAAGCAATCCATTGCCTATTTTTGTGCCGTCTCGTCCCCTTTTCCCCTGTTCTCTTCTTTGCTTTGCTCAAGCATGTGTGGTGCTGGTGTGTGCCCCCCGGCTGTCTGTGTGTATGAGAGAAAGAGAGAGAGGTGTCGTGTTGTGGAAGTGTTGGAAGCGGACGAAATTGGGGTGATTGCTATTTGCCGATTGTGCAAAGCGTGTGTGCGTTGGTATGCACGGAAACCATGATTTGCTTGCAGATGTGTGCAATTTTGATGGTGATTTCTAGTGGATGGGGGTTCTGTGAGTATCCTGGGATATAGAGAGGTATCTGTGTGTGTTTCCGGGTGTGTTCCCATTCCCTCTCTCCAACGTGTGTAACCACAGGTGTAGGTACTCAATGCGTAGAGGAAAGGGAGCGCTAGTAGAGAGAAGAGAGATCGATGACAAAACGTGCTATGTGATTGATGTGATGTGAATGTGCACTGACTGAGTCGTCTTTGTGGAAGTGCTAGCTTCGTGTGGTCTAGTGCTAGCTTCGTGTGGTCTATTGCGTCAGTACTTAGAGTCAGTGTCTACCGAATTGGTTTATGGCCTATGTCTGTTTTGCAGGCGTAATCGAGGGCGATTACAATTCTTTCAAGAGGGGGGTATGTCACAAACATATGACGTGGCAGAACGTACGACAGGTTGACATGGCAGATCGTACAACAGGTGGACGTGGTAGACTGTTCGGACAGTCCGTAATTCGTGCTGACAGCTGTACGGATTTCCACTTTTTGCGCTACAGCTTTTTGCTGGCAAATTTTGGCCAAGTTGCTTTGGAAGCATTGCTTTTAAGTTTATTGCTTTTGGTGGCTCTGCTTTTAGCATCCCTTTGTAACAACAAAAGGGCCCTAGGGGCCTCAGTTCTCAGGGCATCTGGACGCAGACTCTAAGAGCAGAGGACCTATATGGGAGTTGTACTTTGCTCAAGAGTAATGTAAAAATAAATACCGAAAGGGGTGCCAGATTTTGGGGCCAATACCTCTAGGCACGGAACTACATCCGCCAGTGTCGCTTAAATTGTGAACTGTGATGAATCTTGAAGTGTTCTTCTCTCTCGTGTCACGACTGATTAAAGACTTGGGGTGCCCAAGTTTGTTACACTCTTCTCCATGGTGTTGGAGAATTTAAGCATGTGATAAGGCTAGGTCGAGGTAGAAGATAAATCTGCAAATCTGGCCACTACAACAGAAATCAGCCCCAAAAGAGTGAAAAACGCAGAAAAAACATAAAACCGTCTCTTTTCGTCTCGAAAAATCAGCACCACAAACTCACACAAATCACCGGTCCGATTCGAGAACACATCGTGGCTCTGATACCATGTCAAAGGTGCAGTAGAAAAGGGTTAATTGGGTGATGAACTTGTCTGCAACCACAAGCAAACCACCTCTATGTACCGGGCAGCCAATAGATCTCGGATCTACCACAATGGATCTCCTCGTCGTCAAGCTCCTCTCATGTACTGCCCACCTAACGGGCACGGGTAACCGAACATGCGTTTAACCACACGTGTAGGGGCTCAATGCGTAGTGGCAAGGGAGCGCTAGTAGAGAGAAGAGAGATCAATGGCAAAATGTTGAGAGAAAGATCGATGTGGAGAGAGAAAAATGCTAGAGACGTGGCACACCAAAACGCTAGCAAGTGCAAAATGCTAGAGAGAGAGAGAGAGAGTGTGCCCAAACGTTGGATCTTTGCACTGATAACACATGCCAAAAGTACAAGGGGTAGGGGTTGCATATATAGGCAAATCACGAATTTGCCCTGCTTCCAACAAAATCCCACGATCCCATAAATGGCATAATAAATGCTAATAAATATGTAAACTCACTAAAAGTGACTCGACACACATATTTAGTAGCAATACTGCAGAAGACTCACCCCAGAAAACCCTAGGAATGGGAGTCCCACCTCATGCCAGCCTACCGAGTGAGCAACACAGTGAAGTGCACCGCCGTGAAGAGGTATGTCTACCTCAAGTACGGCCGGGCACAGCCAGAAAACAGCCTTCACTCCCTAATCTGCTCGTGGGAGATACTGGGGCCACCATCGGACAAAACTCTAACAATCCTAGCATAAGCTGATCCATCGTCCATCACCTTTGTTTCCATACAAGTAGCAGTGATGTGTGGCTGCCCAAGGATAAGAGAGTATGTAGACATTTTATGGACAAAGAAGTTTTGGTCATCTTTCACATCCCCTATAGTCACCCTTACATTTGGACAAGCTACATATAGTTCCCTTGATGAGTTATTTGTTGTACGAATCATCCATGCATGATTTATATTGATTGGCCGTTTGCCTTTTCGATACAGGCTCTTGGACATGAAGTTAATCTCTAACCCATGATCTATCGGTGCAATGTATGGCTCTTCTAAGTCTCCCACTTTTACCAGGGTCTTTGTAGTTGCTCTTGCCCAATGACTCTGGGAATAATAACTCTTGTGGGTTGTCTCAACTTAATCTTCATCATCCAAGAAGCGAACGTGTTTTACTCCTCTAGACTTGTAGCAGCCAACAACGGTTTCATCACCTTGCTCACCATAAACCTGTATTGCTTGGCATTTAAAGTCTCTCCTTCACCCTGTACATGGATAGCTTCAGTAAGAGATTGTTGCTTTCTTTTGATTATGTCAATGATCTCTTCATGGGACTCCCTCTTTGCTATGCGAAGGACCTCACCCAAGGTAAATTCAACTTTACTGTTCAAAATCCTCTCCTCCAAAACCTTTTTGAGATTTGTCACTGCCTCTATATCTGATTGGAACTTGTAGGCTGGAGCCTTTGCTTTAGCTTTCATTGCTTCCTTCTTCTTTTCTTTAGAAACTTCTTGCAGAGGCACTTCAGGTATAGGCATCTCTTGTGGAGAAGTTGCTCTAGGAGGCAGTGTGTTGTTTCTACCTCCACTCCTCGTGGTCCTTTTTGAAGATCCTTTATCCCCATTCTCATGCCTGTGTTTCTCTTTAACAACGGCTTCATTGGCTTGACATTTGGCAATGTACGCATGCACTGACAAAGAGTCTATGGAATCATCTCAACTTATTTCTAGCCTAATGCAATCTCAAGCTTCATGCAAAACCACTTTACTAATTTTACCCTTCATAGTAGATTCTATTGCACATGGCCACATTTCTCCAATACCATTAGATACCTCTTCGTGAACCTTGGTCCTTGAATCCTTTATGGCTAATGGGATCTACCTTGAGCCCGTAGGTAGTTGCCTCAACCATTGAGATGGCATGGCTAGTAGCCATATCCTCAAGTAGCTTCTTCATCGCGCCTTTGCCAAAGTTTGTCCCCAAGAGCTTACCTGCTTTACTTAAGTGAATCTTGCCATCTTTAAAGAAAACAAGCTCCTTCATCAAAACATCTTTGAAACTTTCACAATCCCTCGCATGGTGAGTACTATCACACCATATGCATATATGCACAAAACCTTCTTTGTTTTGAGGTCTTTGCCTTGTAGATTGACCCAACGGTTCCCCCTTTTCTTCTAGCGTGTAAGCTTTAACTTTAGCCCTTGCATTCCTTTAACAATACATCTAAGATGGATTTGTCACTCTTTGGAACCACAATAACAGGCTTTATGGAACTCTTACGAATGCTTGGGGCTTGAGTAGGATTGACTATCATCTTGTCTCTCCGTCGTCGTCGCTTAGCTAGTGTAATTATTTTAGCTACGGCTACAGTTAAATGAAAATTATTTTTGTGTACACAGAATGAATACATGAATTTAATGGTACCAATTATGAACAAGTGAATCTTCTAGTGAGAACGTGGCTGAACTAAGAGCTAAGAGAGGAGGCTCTTTGTGTGTGAGGAAACTGTTGCAGAAAACCTACAAGAGATAGCGCTAGCCTTTCCTTATAGTTTGGCGGGAAGAACTGCCATCTGGCGCTGCATGAGAGTGGAGAGAGAGTGATCGAAAAATTGCTACGCTGGTCTCTTTGTTTTTTTACGCTACAAGCTTAGTTTTTTTATTCTGGCTGCGTTCAAACCCACCGGCCAGTGATTCTAAAAGGTTTTTAACCTTTACACTTAAAAAGGGACGTCAAATCCCAATTTTCTGGCCTATCTGGGGCGTTATTAACCCAGCCGATTTCATATCTCTTCCGACTCTCATGTCCTCTTGCTGAGAGCTCTTGTGAGAGCAGTAAAAAGCCTACTGAACTTGCAGCGAAGGTGCAGGGCAGACCATAGAGCTTGTGTGTGTCTCTGCGGGGAGTAGACGTATTCAGACAAGCACTGTATCGGCTGTCTGCACAAAATTTCAGCATTCCGAGGAAGTCTAGAGGCAATTTCAGCCAAGAAGCACTTGTGCGGGTACCTCCTATGCGAGTAGATAACAACAGAAAACTTCTCCCGTGCAGAAAATTCCGGCACGAAGCAGTTTTAGCCGTTCACGGCTACATGTATGATAAATTTCAGCTAGTAAGCTTATGAAACCATGCTTTTGGTCCCTAGTGCTGTGTCAACTTTTATGCATTGTTTATCCCAATTTTATGTCGTGCATAATTTTATGTGAAATAGTAAATTAGTTATAAAGTGTTAAGTGCACGCTTCCGTTTCTGTGACAGCCAGCAATAAAACTGCATCTTCGACCTCATTCCAATTGGTCTTTAAGCCTTGTTCAACATCCTTATCCTCAAGTAGTATCTCTTGAATCTTTTTCCCTGCAGCCTGTAAAAAGAGCTGTGTCTTCTTTGAGTTTAAGGTAGCCATTTTAGTCCTTGATAATTGATCATAGCGCCTTTCAAATTCCCTTGGAAGCTCGATAGGTGAAAGTGCCTCTTTTGGCCTAACTACCCACTCTAAAAAGGTTCTTAGTCACCCTTTTAGAGTCCTCCATGAAATACTCTTCCTTCAAAGCTAATTTTAATGCTTCTCAAGTTCCCTCATGTTCATTTCGAATTCCCCTTACATGCTCTCTGATCTCAGGAACCACAGCTAGCTAAAAACTTTGTACCATCTTTGCTTCAGAGTCCTCCATGAAATACTCTTCCTTCAGAGCTAATTTTAACGCTTCTCAAGTTCCCCCATGTTCATTTCGAATTCCCCTTACATGCTCTCTGATCTCAGGAACCACAGCTAGCTCAAAACTTTGTACCATCTTTGCTTCAGGCCCACTATGCAACTCCATCTCCTTTACATACCCACAAAGATACTTCGCTACATCTTTACCATCAAATTGATCCAGTTTCTTCACCACTGATTGAAGGTCTTTGGTCAACGAAAGCTCCCTTCTTTCAGCAGCTTGCTGCTGTTGCATAAACATAGCAAAGGCTTGAAACGCGTTGCCGCCACCACCTCCACCACCGCCGCCACTAGGGTACAATGGTTGGAGCCCGTGTGGATATCCTTATTATTTGTACCCGGGGTACGCAGCTAACCAGCTGAGAGATTTCAAAGATGAAAGAAAGATTGAAAGAAAGCATTGCAGTTTTACAACAAACTGACAACATCTATACTTTGGGGAACTATACAAAAGAATCGAAGATTTCTCGAGCAACGGGATTTCTTAAAGATAATGCTATGCATTGATGGAGTTCAATCGCGACATCATAACCACATGCTCCAAGAACATGGCAAGTTTTCAAGACAATTTTAAAATTATGCCAACCGTGCGTAGCACTTGAGTTTAATCCTAAGGGAAAAAGGGTTTAAGGCTGGGGTTAGGTTAAGGGTTGAGAGGTTGACCAAAC
Source organism: Adiantum capillus-veneris (assembly GCF_014529385.1). NCBI lineage: Eukaryota > Viridiplantae > Streptophyta > Polypodiopsida > Polypodiales > Pteridaceae > Adiantum > Adiantum capillus-veneris. The sequence goes on along the minus strand of NC_140934.1, from coordinate 132,495,514 downwards.
GCGTTTCGCTCCGTGAGGAGCTCATTAGTGGTAGGAGGTGGTAGGAGGTATACAGGGGAGTTCAAAAGAGGGAGGGGGAGTTTATATAGGAGGTGGGTTGGGGAATGTCGAGAAAGGGGGGGGGGGGGGGAAGTTTGTTTGGGAAAAAGTGTCAAAAAGTGGTTTGTAATTTAGAAGATTTGTAGAGAGGTTCAGGGAAAAGGGGTGAGGGCATAGGCTAGTATTTAAGGGAGAGGCCTCCCCTCAACAAAAGAAGGGGAAATCAGGGAGGGGGGATCGAGAGAAATTGCGGGAAAGAATTTTTTTTGAGGAAAAAAAATTTGTTTTATTTCATGAGGGTAAAATTTATTACCGTTGATGTTGAAGGTAGCTTGGTTTGATTGTATTGCAAGTGAGGAAGTGAGAGAGGGTAAGACCGTTAAGTTAAAGGCAGTGTGATTTTACAAGGGTTCAAGTGTATTGCAACTAGAGCGAAGGGGAGTGAGGGGAGGCTGCGGTGGAGTGGGCAAAATTTATTACCGTTAATCTTGAAGGTAGCCTGGTATGATTGCATTGCAAGTGAGCAAGTGAAAGACGGGGAGATCGTTAATTTAAAGGCAGTGTGGTTTTACAAGTGAGCAAGTGAAAGAGGGGGAGACCGTTAAGTTAAAGGCAGTGTGGTTTTTCAAGGGTTCAAGTGTATTGCAAGTAGAGCAAACGAGAGTGAGGGAGACTACGAGGGTGTGGGTTAGCATGTGTAATATAGGGAGATGGGGGTGGATGGGGGGTTTGCGAGAGAGAGAGAGAGAGAGAGAGAGAGAGAGAGAGAGGGAGGTATGACAATATTACCATATCCAAATGTTTGGGCAATAAACACTTTTAATGGTAAAGGGTAGAGGGTAGTTGGTGGTATGGGGGTTTTTCTTTACATCATGAGATCAACACAAAGAAGGGAGTACAATGACCCTAGGTATGTCGAGGTTTCTTGTCGAGGGAGGCTCAGAAAAGACTAGGAAAAAAAGGGGGAGATTCCTTGTCGAGGGAGGCTCAAAAAAGACTAGGAAAAAAAAGGGGGAGAGGAAAAAGGCCAAGAAGGGGTTGTCCAAGTATGTGAAATCTTTGGGCGTATTCCTACAAAACACAAAAATGGGTGTTAGGGTAGGGTAAACTATAAGGGGAAAGAGATGCTCTTCAATGCGGTTTTAAGGCTCTAGTTAGGATAGAGCTTAAATTAGGGCCATTAGTCCAACAAAGGGTGGGTTTGTCGAGATGTGCAAGGGAGGGGGAAAGGCTGCAGGCTAGTTGGAGAGGTTTTCCAATGGTACGGGTAGGATTGAGTTTCCGAGTTTCTGGTGAGAAAGGAAGTTTAAAGATAGCGGGGAGAACTTTTTTGGGTTTTGGAATTTTGCTTAAAAGAGAAGGTCTCTCCTGGTAAGAGATTGAGCAAAAGACTTTAATTAAAAACCCTCTAGGATAACCCCTGCAAAGGAGCCTTTGGAAGAAGAGTTTTCTTAGGCTTGAGAAGCCCTTTGAGGTGCTCTCTCTAATGATATATCGTCTGAATTCTGCTTTTATAAAAGCCAACTTTTGGTGGAGAGGGTGCCAAGAGATCCACGGTATGTATTGGTAAGAGTTTAGTGGTTTTTGGTGGCAGCTAGAGTCTAGAATGCCACATTGGTTAAATCGATGTCCTTTATGAAAATGGACATCCAGGATAGTGGCTTCGAAGGTGGAGATGACATGGGTGATCACTATATGCCTTTGTAGAGGGCGGCATAGAAGTCTAGTGCTTTGGAGAGTATGCTAAGTGTGCCTGTCCAGATTCCAAACGCATCATCTATGAATCTTTTATAATACGCCAGGTTGGGGTTGTGGATAAGAGGGGAGTGGTTTTCTAAGTGACAAAGAAATAGGCAAGCATAAACTACTGCAAAGTTTGACCCCATAGCCGTGCCTTTTATTTGTTTCCACACTTTATCTTTGAAGCAAAGATAATGGTGTGAGAGGATTAGGGTGGCAAGTGAGATGATGAACTCCGTTTTAGGATTATCAAAATGGTTAGTGATAGAACTTCTAAGAGCTAGAAGTCCTTGGGATATGGGGATGCTAGGGTAGAGAGAGGTCACATCAAAAGTGAAGAGGAGACTGTGTGGAGGGAAGGGTTTCTTTTGGAGATCTATGATGAGGGATAGTGAGCCTTTAGGTGTTGTTTCTGTGTAAGGAGGATAGGGTAAAGTTGGTAGTGTAGCCATTTGGAGGCATTTTCTAACATGTATCCTCGATAGGAGCAAATAGGGCGGGCTACAAGGGAAGGTTTATGGATCTTAGGAAGGAATTGGATAGGGCAAGGTTTGATATATGCACAAAACCTTCTTTGTTTTGAGGTCTTTGCCTTGTAGATTGACCCAACGGTTCCCCCTTTTCTTCTAGCCTGTAAGCTTTAACTTTAGCCCTTGCATTCCTTTAACAATACATCTAAGATGGATTTGTCACTCTTTGGAACCACAATAACAGGCTTTATGGAACTCTTACGAATGCTTGGGGCTTGAGTAGGATTGACTATCATCTTGTCTCTCCGTCGTCGTCGCTTAGCTAGTGTAATAATTTTAGCTACGGCTACATTTAAATGAAAATTATTTTTGTGTACACAGAATGAATACATGAATTTAATGGTACCAATTATGAACAAGTGAATCTTCTAGTGAGAACGTGGCTGAACTAAGAGCTAAGAGAGGAGGCTCTTTGTGTGTGAGGAAACTGTTGCAGAAAACCTACAAGAGATAGCGCTAGCCTTTCCTTATAGTTTGGCGGGAAGAACTGCCATCTGGCACTGCATGAGAGTGGAGAGAGAGTGATCGAAAAATTGCTACGCTGGTCTCTTTGTTTTTTTACGCTACAAGCTTAGTTTTTTTATTCTGGCCGCGTTCAAACCCACCGGCCACTGATTCTAAAAGGTTTTTAACCTTTACACTTAAAAAGGGACGTCAAATCCCAATGTTCTGGCCAATCTGGGGCGTTATTAACCCAGCCGATTTCATATCTCTTCCGACTCTCATGTCCTCTTGCTGAGAGCTCTTGTGAGAGCAGTAAAAAGCCTATTGAACTTGCAGCGAAGGTGCAGGGCAGACCATAGAGCTTGTGTGTGTCTCTGCGGGGAGTAGACGTATTCAGACAAGCACTGTATCGGCTGTCTGCACAAAATTTCAGCATTCCGAGGAAGTCTAGAGGCAATTTCAGCCAAGAAGCACTTGTGCGGGTACCTCCTATGCGAGTAGATAACAACAGAAAACTTCTCCCGTGCAGAAAATTCCGGCACGAAGCAGTTTTAGCCGTTCACGGCTACATGAATGATAAATTTCAGCTAGTAAGCTTATGAAACCATGCTTTTGGTCCCTAGTGCTGTGTCAACTTTTATGCATTGTTTATCCCAATTTTATGTCGTGCATAATTTTATGTGAAATAGTAAATTAGTTATAAAGTGTTAAGTTTACGCTTCCGTTTCTGTGACAGCCAGCAATAAAACTGCATCTTCGACCTCATTCCAATTGGTCTTTAAGCCTTGTTCAACATCCTTATCCTCAAGTAGTATCTCTTGAATCTTTTTCCCTGCAGCCTGTAAAAAGAGCTGTGTCTTCTTTGAGTTTAAGGTAGCCATTTTATAGTCCTTGATAATTGATCATAGCGCCTTTCAAATTCCCTTGGAAGCTCGATAGGTGAAAGTGCCTCTTTTGGCCTAACTACCCACTCTAAAAAGGTTCTTAGTCACCCTTTTAGAGTCCTCCATGAAATACTCTTCCTTCAAAGCTAATTTTAATGCTTCTCAAGTTCCCTCATGTTCATTTCGAATTCCCCTTACATGCTCTCTGATCTCAGGAACCACAGCTAGCTAAAAACTTTGTACCATCTTTGCTTCAGAGTCCTCCATGAAATACTCTTCCTTCAAAGCTAATTTTAACGCTTCTCAAGTTCCTCCATGTTCATTTCGAATTCCCCTTACATGCTCTCTGATCTCAGGAACCACAGCTAGCTCAAAACTTTGTACCATCTTTGCTTCAGGCCCACTATGCAACTCCATCTCCTTTACATACCCACAAAGATACTTCGCTACATCTTTACCATCAAATTGATCCAGTTTCTTCACCACTGATTGAAGGGCTTTGGTCAACGAAGGCTCCCTTCTTTCAGCAGCTTGCTGCTGCTGCATAAACATAGCAAAGGCTTGAAACGTGTTGCCACCACCACCTCCACCACCGCCGCCACTAGGGTACAATGGTTGGAGCCCGTGTGGATATCCTTATTATTTGTACCCGGGGTACGCAGCTAACCAGCTGAGAGATTTCAAAGATGAAAGAAAGATTGAAAGAAAGCATTGCAGTTTTACAACAAACTGACAACATCTATACTTTGGGGAACTATACAAAAGAATCGAAGATTTCTCGAGCAACGGGATTTCTTAAAGATAATGCTATGCATTGATGGAGTTCAATCGCGACATCATAACCACATGCTCCAACAACATGGCAAGTTTTCAAGACAATTTTTGTGTGACTTCTCTTTGAAGTCTAGATCTTGTCAAGAATGAGAATGGGGAAACTTAAAAATGCTTGCCACAGAGACCATGGAAGACTATAACCAAAGGTTTCTTGATGTCTACCTTCCTGTGTCTTTCTTTAAATTCATTCCCTTGGAGGACTAGAGCGAGTGATACACCATTGAATTGCCATCACCATTACAAGAATGTTGTTTGTTAAAACAAGTCTCAACCATGCAAGAGCTTATGGACCATGCAGTGGTTGACGGATATAAGGAAAGCTAGAGTTTATCACAAACCAAACTCCGGCAACAAACCTGAACCCTCGATCACAATGAACAACTTCTCTAGATTCTCATGAAAGTTAACCTCAAAGGCCTCGTTCGACGCCTCAACAACGCGATACTTTATTACAAAAAGGCCAATGCTTTGGATGCTTTCAATCAGGGCATAACTATTTTACTTGTCCCCTTCGAATTGATAGACCAACAGCTGTGTTGACAGTCGACAAAAGCCGAGGACCACCTCTAGCCAAACGGGCTAAACGTGCCATTGGCCTTGTTCCTGACATTTATGGCATAAACCTTGAAAGTACAAATGAATTGTACAGAGCATATGGAAAAGTCAATGACTTGATAGCCGTGATTTTCTTTGACTTGGGAGCTACCGAAAATTTCATCCATTCAGAATTCCTGAAGCAAATGGACTTAAAATGGGATTTGATTATGATGCACAGGGTGGAGAACTTGAAGCCGAGTTAGCCACGGGACAAACTCAGAAGGTGGTACCGTTGATTGGTGCTTTTCTAGTGACTATCCAAGGATATGTGGAAAAGCGGATTTCCACATCATGAAGTTGCACAATTGCGACGTTCTCTTGGGCATGCCTTGGCACTAGAAAAATGACGCGACACTCCAAATCCGGAATCGTACGATTACCTTGATGTCGGACAGGCCGGTTGTCCTTAAACGTTCGGCTATCCAAACAAAAACCCGAATGATTTTTCTAGTTGCTTTGTATCTAGATACTTTTGTACTTTGTTTGAGAAAATACTGTTTGAAATTTGTTTGGAAGGAGTATTGACGAGAATTGATGTTTGAGAATGCTTGCCCATACTCATGGCCCAGACCTTTGTTGTTACTTGCGGGGGTGTGTGTGTATAGAGAGAGAGAGAGAGAGAGAGAGAGAGAGAGAGAGAGAGAGACTAATGAATGTTTGAAAAATGTTGTTTTTACTCATGGCCCAAACCTAGATGGTTATTTACGGGGGAGTATTAAGAATTCTGAGCAATAGTTACTCTCAGCACCTCCAAGCGACGCAGGGTGCGGTCCGGTTTGTAAAAGGCCTCTATTATCTCATGGCCCAAGGTTATTTGCAGGAGGAGTGATTAGGGAGTCTTGAACAGCTCGTGGTGCGGACTAGGATGGTTATTTGTAGGGGGAGGAGTGTTTATTGGCGACCATATGTTTCTTTGTCTTGTAACATGAATATGTGAGCATTTGTGTTACATTGTGATGTGCCAACCACTAAATATTCCTAATTGGGTGAGATTGTCTGGGTATGTAATTTTAGTGCATCAAGATACCCGTTCAAGATCAGCGCGGTCTGGGTGTGATGGCTAATTTCGCTACGCCGGAATATCAAGATCTCCGATCTAGAATGAGAAAACTGATTGTCCCTCGGAATGTCTCTCAGAATGACCCTCAAAATTTTTATGAGCTAACTTGAGTTGTTTTGCAAATTTATGGTAATCGCGGACGATTACTCTTCTTTCAAGATTGGGGAATGTCACAAACTGCTGACGTTGTTGGGAAACAAGCAACTTGGAACACCTCTCTAGCGATGTCACCCAAGAGCGTTGAAAGAGCACTACAAGAACACCAAAAGCTTTGGGACACCCCTTTGAAACACCACCAAATCCAACAAGAGTAGTCCCCTTGGGAATTTACTAGCCGTCGCCCACCCAAGAGACTATGCCACAAAGAAGGAAGAAACCTCTTTAGGCACGGAATTACGGACATCGCCTACCAATGCTCTTGAAAACAAAGCTTTCCCCTTCATCAAAAACCACTCTAAAACTCCCCCTTTAAAGCATACATCACCCACAAGACGTATGGATTTCCACAATTTAACCTACATAGTTTTGCCCCAAAGCTTCCATACACTGTAGGCTGTAGATAACAGACCATAACTCCAAAACCCCACTCCAAAAGACATGATTTCAAGCTTCAAAAAATTTCTGCAAACTTTGCAACAAAAGTGTTCAAATCCTTCAAATCGAACCCACGCACAACTATGTTCAAAATCAACGCGAACAGGATGTTGTAATAGGAAGACTAGGTGTAGAGAGAGCTAGTCGAGGGCAAAAAACAGAACAGAGAGAGCATGAGGGAGTCCCAACGACCAAAAACAAGCAAAAAGCTCACATTTTCTTGAACTTTTTTCACTTTGTATCTGTATGTAAGTTATGTGCAAGTCTGCTTTAAAAAAAGAGAAGAACGGGCACTTAAAGTAACCCGACAGGTGTCACTAGACTAGCGACTTGCGGTGCATGTACATGTGCTTGCCAAAGCAAGATAAAAAGGTCATAAAAAAGCATCCCACACACTACTTGAACTCTTGACGTGATGTGGATATGTACAAATTTACAAAAAATGAGGTGTCAGAATTGCGCCCAACATAGTTTGCCACACCCCAGCCTGCTAGATCATTCATGATCAACAACACAAAAGAGATCTTGTAAACAACATAAGGGAGTCTTCATTTCATCTTCATTCTTAGCCACATGATCAACAAATTCTTCAAAAGAAGGCTCATGCTCAATTACAGTCATCAACCTAGCAATATACTTCTTCAACCTGTAGCCATTCACACGTGCTTTATATGGGGCACCATCCAAGTCAGCAAGCTGATATGTGCCATTTGGAAACCTGTTTAAGACCAAGAAAGGACCTTGCCACTTTATTTGAAAAGTGCTATCAAGCTTATTATTGTAACAAAGCACCATGTCATCCTTCTTGATATCTTTGTCCTTCACCTTCTCATTTGCGTTTGCTTGATTGTTCTTCAAGACCTGCTCATAATGCTCAAAATCCAGTAACCTATCCAATTGTACACATTGCAAATATAGAAGCCTCTCCTTGAATGCATCATTGGGCTCTTCTTCAAGCTTTAGCATTAGCTTCAAAGCTGGTATCTCTACCTCAATAGGAAGTAAAGCCTCTTCACCAAAAACTAGATGGAAGGGAGAGAAACCGGTACCTGATTTGATGGCAGTCCTGTAAGCCCATAAAGCATAAGGTAGCTCTAAATCCCAAGTCTTCACATTGTTTCTTGTCACCTTCGTATGCATCCTATGAGTTCTCCATTAAACCTTTCATTCATGCCATTGCATTGGGAATAATATGGAGTAGTAAACCTGCGATGCACATGGAGCTTCTCACATAGATAATCCACCAGCTCTCCTCTTAAACTTGGACCCTTGTCAGAAAGTAACTGCAATGGCATGCCAAATTTGCAGCAAATATAAATCGCGAAACATTTTTACTCGTGATGTGCTTAACAGCTTTGGCTTCGGCTCACCTGGATAGATAGTCAACAGGAGTAAGTATGTAACATTTGCCTCTAGCTGTCATAGGTAGAGGACCTATTGTATCAATACCCCACTTCTCAAACACATCATAAGCCACAATGGTGCCTCTAATTTCTGATTTGAGAACCCTACTTGCCATGCTTTGACACTCTTTACAAGACTTGCACCAATGATGAACATCATGTTGAATGCTTGGCCACACATACCCCTCCTCCTTAATAAGAAGAGGCTTTCCTTATAAGTAAGCAAATCAGCCAATGTATCCCTTGTACTCTCCTCAACAAGAAAAGAGAATTGGAATTCTTGTAGCTCCACAATTCACTTCATGAGCCTCTTTGACAAAGTAGATCTATTCACCAATTGAGGTAGAAGAGTGTAGCTAGTGAGGAATGTGAATGGTTTAGGGAGAAGGTAGTGCCTAAACCTTCTACATGCATAAATCACACTTACCAATGATGAGCTCCACCTCAGTATAGCCTCTTTCCACCTCTAGCTTCACCCTGCTAGCACAATAGATAGGCTTCATGTAGTGGGAGTTGTTACCTCGTTGAAGAAGCATAGCTCCAGTAGCATCCTCACCTACTCATGGATTTACATAAAACTCCTTATCCCAATTAGGAGCTCGCATAGCAGGAAGAGAACCAAGAACCTCTTTGATACCTTGAAAAACCTCTTCACATTCTCTTGTCCATTGTAGAGGATCCAACCTTGCTACTTGTTGTAGAGAATAAAGAAGTTGAGAGGACAAGGGAATGAACCTTGACGTATACTTCACCTTTTGAATGAAAGTAGCAATTTGCTTTGTATCCTTAGGTGATGGGAGGAGCACCAAAGCCTTCACTTTGTCAGGATCCGCTTCAATCCCATTCTATGAGATCATACGCCCCAAAAACTTCACTCTTGGTTGAGCAAGATGACACTTCTTTGGATTGAGTTGACCTCCACTTTCATCATATTGCTTCAATGCCATCCCAAGCTTTGCATAATGATCCTTTCTAGAGCCATAAATACAAAAGTCATCAATAAGATCCTTTATAAACTTGCCAAGAAAGGGAGAGAACACCTTATTGACGTGCTTTTGATACCATGCACAACCATTCATAAGACCAAAAGGAAGCACACAATAACAAAAGCATCCCCATGGTGTGATAAATGTGGTCTTCTTTTGATCTTCTAAAGCAAAGGTGAGCAAAATATCCAAAGAATCCATCACATACACTATACCTCTCATGCCCTACAATAGAATCAAGTATGTCATTTATGAAAGGAAGAGGGTATGGATCTCTCTTCATGGTTGCGTTTAGAGGCTTAAAATCAATACATATTCTCCACTTTCCATCCTTCTTGGGTGTGACAACAAGAGGACTCACCCATTCTACAATACTCATAGGACATATGAAACCTGCTTTGAGAAGCTTGTTTACCTCTTCCTCTAAAGCCTTAGGTTGTACCTGTCTCATTCTCCTTAGCTTTTGGCGTACGGGCTGAGTTCCTTCCTTGATTGGAATGTGAATTTCCTCTCCCTTGAAGCCTCTAATTTCCTCATAAGAAGTGATGAATAAATTGGGAAATTGATGTATCATATGTAGGTACTCACCCTTCTCATGACTAGTCAAGTCGGGAGACAACATACCCTGTACTAGCTTCTGTTTGACATTAGGTTGAACTTTGGGTTGCATCAGCTCTTCAATTTGCTCATAAGGACCAGAGATACCCTCATTCTCCGTAAGGCCAAGAAATCTTTGTTTCTCATCATGCTCTTCTTCAAGAAACAATGAGGAAACATCTAGATCACTATCGCTGCTATCTTCCACTTCACTGTCATCATCCCCATTGTCTTCTTCTTCACTTTGAGTACTCTTTCTTCACTTTGAGTACTCTTCTACATCACTTTGCTCATCAAAATCAGTGTCCAAAGATTTCTTGCTAGCCATATCAAACCTCTTCTTATCACCCCTTCTATTGTAGAGAGTGATGGTACCATGTCCCCAATCCTGTACAGCTTTGGTTGCCTATAACCATGGTCTTCCAAGGATGAAAGAAAAAGCACCAATACCCGCAGGCATAACATGACAATTGACCAGCACTTTAACATCAAATACATCCACCTCCAAGTCCTTCATAACTCCCAAGCACCTCACCCTGGATTGGTTGGCCAGCTTTATGCGAAAACCTGAATTCTTCACCATGTTGAGTCCCAACTTTGATACACAAGCTTGAGTAATAACACATACCTGTGCACCTCCATCAATATAAGCCTCTTCAATGCACTTTCTCTTATGCCATGATAGTAGGGCATTTGTCAGGTAGCTCATTCAAAGATGGGACTCTCACCGACCCCGTTGCAGGCTCCTTCTTCATGGGGTTGACTACATACTTCCACTGCCTCTTCAACTTAGGACACATCTCCATGAGTTCCCCAAAGGTAACATCAGCCTTTCTACTCACCAAATCAGCCCTTACGCTATAATTTGGCTGCCCTTCTCCCAAAGGAAAGTCGGATGCATTGTAATGTTGCTTGGGTTTTCTCTTCTTCTTTTCTTTATATGTACTTGTTTCAACCTGTTTCCCTCTTTTATGGTTGGGACTTGCATCACTCATGTCATGATCTTTAACCCTCTTACCTATTGGCATGACCATAGCTCCCGAATCATCCTCTTTCTTTTCCAAACGGATTATGCTTACCACCTTTGTTTTTCCCTTCTCTTTAGCTGTCAAACCACTTGGCCCTACTTCCCCTTTAATCTCAATACCATAGTCTTGAGCTCGAGAAGGAATTTGTGAAGGAAGAGAAAACATGTCACTACCCATTCTCTTTGGCTTGACACATTGAGGGCTTTTATGACCCATTCACCACAATTGTAACATTGAAACATATCTCCTCTTCTAGCCATGCCTCTTCCTCTACCACATGCAAACCCCTCATTGCTTCCATAGCCAAGTCCATATCCATAGCTTTGACCTCTTCCACCTCCCATCATATGCACACTAAGATTCTTCATAAGACCTACAACCTCTTGCATCTTCTTGCGAAAAGCATTCACATTGAGAAGCTTGTTGATTATAAACCGGCTCCCTGACGAGGACCCTTGGTTTCTCTACAACTTTCACTTCAGCCCTTGGCTGTAAGAAAAGCACGTCTTACCATTTCATAAGTTATAACTTGAGGAGGTTGGGCTGATTGTAGCTCCTTTTCGTAGCCTTCCAACCATTCCCTAGCATCTTCCTTCAAACAGAAGTAGAAGATTCGAAGCACCCACTCTGGGTCTTGGTTGTTAGCAAGAAGGCAAGCAAACTCCATTCGCTCAATGAAACCTTTGGCACTTTCATTTGATTTCCCACTAAACTCTTGAAAACTAAACGCCGTGTCTTTTAAAACCTGTAAATTGAAGGTAACTTGAAGCGATTCCTCGATGGCGGACACCAAAACACTGTTGGGAAACAAGCAACCTGGAACACCTCTATAGCGATGTCACCCAAAAGCGTTGAAAGAGCACTACAAGAACACCAAAAGCTTTGGGAAACCCCTTTGAAACACCATCAAATCCAACAAGAGCAGTCCCCTTGGGAATTTACTGGCCGTCGCCCACCTAAGAGACTATACCACAAAGAAGGAAGAAACCTGTTTAGACACGGAATTACGGACGTCGCTGTGAGCGGGATGGAAACACACAACGCCTCTATAATCACTCCACACACTCTCTTGGGATAACACACACACACACACACTATGGGGCACCACTCAGCTTACACAATCCACCTGGCCGAGACAGGAAACACACCGATGGAGTGAGAGGAGAGAGACTATTCATTTGTCCACTCAACACAGACACACACACACACATATACACAAATCAGCTCAAAGGAGGAAGATTTATCATGCTTAGATACAATTGATCTTGGGCCGACACCAATGGGACAAATAGCTCACACCATATGGATGAAATATGCCAGATACAATCACAAATTTGAGTAGAGGCTTCGTTCACAGAAGAAACTTACACAGCCAAAATAGCAAGAAATAATGAGGAATTTGGTAAAATGGACAGTGCCATTGCGTCCGGAACGGCCAAAAACCCCAGTCTACAATATCAAAGTGCTCAAATTCGAGCTCGGATGAGCAGTTTATGGCCAAAACAGGCTCCAAGAACAGCAAAAACTGAGTTGTGGCTGTTCCTCCTCTTCTCTTCACGTTTTTCTGGTTTTTTTCTTAGATTTTTTAGTGTCCACACTTCACTTTATCCCTTGGGCACGTTTGGCCTTTTGATTTACCTCTAACGGACCCGAATAGGGCAAAAAAAAATGGCCACGCAGTGCGTTTTCGTTACCCTTCTATATCCATCCCTACACTTGGCACTCAACTTTTCTCAATAATGCATCCCTCAATCACGTGAAGTGGCCCCCAAATACAGTTCTCATGATGACCTTTTTGCATAATTCATCACAAGAAAACACTCCCGTTGAGTCCTCACTTATCCACGTGCAAGTCTGGAGCCCATTCGACCTCCTGACGCCATTGGATGCCACTTGATGCACCTGCTTACCTCATAGTGTCGGCCCGTTGATAGCTTCCTCGAGAAGTTTTACGCTCTACCAACTCCTCTTTATTATAGAAAAACACAATGATACTGGTGATGATAAAAATCGATGTACTATGTATACGCTGTCCTACCTGTACACATGTGGGCCCCACAACCACCTAGCTCTGGAAAATGGGCAATTCTTTATTCGATGCACCATGCATGTGTATGTACATATGCGCAATCACTTCTTCCAAAAAACTCCTAACATCACGTATCAATGCTCTTGAAAACAAAGCTTTGCCCTGCATCAAAAACCACTTTAAAACTCCCCCTTCAAAGCATACATCACCCACAAGACGTATGGGTTTCCACAATTCAACCTACATAGTTTTGCCCCAAAGCTTCCATACACTGTAGACTGTAGATAACAGACCATAACTCCAAAAGACATGATTTCAAGCTTCAAAAAATCTCTGGAAACTCTGCAACAAAAGACAATTATGTGCAAAATCAACGCGAACGGGATGGTGTAATAGGAAGACTAGGTTTAGAGAGAGCTAGTCGAGGGCAAAAAACAGAATAGAGAGAGCATGAGGGAGTTCCAACGACCAAAAGCCAACAAAAAGCTCACATTTTCCTGAACTTTTTTCATTTTGTACCTGTATTTAAGTTATGTACAAGTCTCCTTTAAAAAAACAGAAGAACGGGCACTTAAAGTAACCCGACAACTGTCACTAGACTAGCGACTTGTGGTGCATGTACATGTGCTTGCCAAATCAAGATAAAAAGGTCATAAAGAAGCATCCCACACACTACTTGAATTCTTGACGTGATGTGGATATGTACAAATTTACAAAAAATGGGGTGTCAGAAATGTGCCCAACAACATGTCAAGCCACTGAAGACGCGGCGGGTTAGGGCTCTCTGAGCCTAACCCTACCCGACATGCAGATCCTGTCCAAGGGGCCTAAACCCTAAGAAGAAGCAACAGAAGACGTTTTACCACCTTACTAAGTCTTGCCGAGTGGCCTAATCCTTAAAGAAAAGTTTCCACCAACTTATGGGGCCACATTCGATGGTGCTTAAGTGACTAGGTTTAAAATAGCACGACACACACACAAACATTGCGTGGAAAATTGATGACGTGGTAGTTGTTGTATGGACGCTCTGCAATTTGCGTTGCTGGACTGATGACATGGCAAGTGTACGGATGCTCATGAATTGTGTTGCAAGCTGTTGGCATGGGAGTGTACAGAATACCCTAATTTTACGTTGCTAGCTTTTGAGGACAAGATGATTTTAGAGTTGGATGCTTTTCATGTAACTGCTTTTAAGCCTAGGGCCTTTAAGAGCTCACTATTTGGCATGCTTCCGACGAAGGTGCATATACGTGACGCCACCGTTGTACCGAGTCAAAGCAATATAAAGAAATACCGAAAGGGGCGCCAGGGTTTAGGGCCAGTGCTCGCTTGGGGTGGAACTTCGTCACTCCGTATCTCGTGTGCCGTGCATCTCTTTCAGTTCAGTTGTTTTAAGGTACTAAAAGTCTGTTCAAAAAATTCGTTTCCGTTGGCACATGGTGCCTGCCTGTTACATAAAGATGTCTAGAAGCGTAAAACCTAGATCTGCACCATTTCAATTCCCTTGACATATCCAAAGGAGCATGTGTAAAGATAAATTGGTCAAGCGCCAAGCAACATCACTATCCATAGACTTACAATGAGGAGAGGCAGTTGTCGTGCCACTCCGTTTCCATGATGAGGAAAATGACAGGAGGATGCAGAGTAAGCTTATCCGATGTCTACGTGGTGATTGAGTAGTGACCAAGGCTTAGTAACGAGCAAGTTCAATGATATGTAGGCCAAATATGGTGCACGTAATAGAGCAATGAGTGTTTGAGGAGCATCTTGTCCGGAATGTCATCTCTTGCAGTGCATTGATAGCAGGGTATGCTAGTGGATTTGTGCTTGTCAGCACTGCTTTGGTCAAGATGTATGCCAAATATGTTGTGGTTGGTGATGCTTGGCTGATATGTAATCAAATGTAGTGCCCTTATGAAAGCACATAAGGTTCTTGATGAGCTCTCTTCAAAATGTCATTTGTTGGAAACCATTGATTACAGGATATGCTCATTATGGCTATGGCAAGGTTTTTGTGGGCAATTTCAATCGAATGTGAAAGAAAAGACCTTTTTCAAATGCTCTCATCTATGCTTGCGCCTTGAAGGTGAGTGGCCTCATAAGACATTGATATGGGCGAGAGAATTGACAAGGAGATTTCTAGTCATGGATCGTGTGAGAAGATGCCATGCGTGCTTTGGTGGAGTTTATATGCCGGTTAAGGGTTTTGGAGAGTCATGAGGTGCTAGGCAATGCCTTGATCGACATGTAAACTAAATGTGGTGCACTAAGAGGGTATGGCCGCCCAAAGACTAAAGGAGGGCCGCCCAAGGGTTAATGGATGAGAAAAGGAAGACAAAAGGAGGTGAGGCATGGCGTTGGCAGCGAATCAGGGGTGCAAGGGAGAAGCAAAGCGCTCGCAGCGTGCTGTGTGGGCCTCGTATGCACTCGACCATGAAGCGAGTTGTTATCAGCTTGGCATGGCGCCCCCATGTGGTGCCAATTCTGTTGGATTTGGTGTAGTCGATTGCCATGCTTGCCACGTCATCGGAGGTCATGCCCCCTTTGCATTAGCGCTAGCGCTAGTGGTAGGAAGGGGGCAAACTTCGGCTATAGTTAGCAAGTGGCAGTTAATGCATGCAAAGGGAGGAGAAGTTTATAAATAGAAGGATAAGCTCATTATTTGGGGGTCTCTCTTAGAATTTCATTCCTAAGCCAAAACTTGTTGCTAAAAAGCTCTCTATCTCTCTCCCATGTGCTTTCCTATAGGCCGATGTGTCAGAGATTTGGGCACCCCAAGTTGAGAATCTGGCGACACGAGAGAGAATCACTTTAAAATACTTCACAACTTTAAAATTTAAGTCGACACGGCCTGGCGTAGTTCCGTGCCGAGAGGTGTTGGCCCCAAAACCTGGCGCCCCTTCCGGTATTTCTTTATTATATTAATGCTTGAGCAAAGTACAACACCCGAGGGGTCCTTTGCTCTCAGACTCTACGTCCAGATGCTCTGAAGAGTGAGGCCCCTAAGGGCTTATTTATTCTTACAAGGGATGCCAAAAGCAGAGCCCCAAAAGCATTTAAACTCAAAAGCGATTGGTTCCTAAAGCAATGATCCCCAAAAAGCACCAGCACAAAAAGCAGAATTTCGTACAATTCTGCCAAGTCATCAGCTTGTCAGCACAATTTGTGGACGTCCGTACAGTCCCTACCACGTCAACGTTCGTAGGGGGTAGTATTGCCACGTCATCAATTTGTGACATACCCCCCTCTTGAAAGAATTGTAATCGTCCTCGATTACTCTTGCAAAATCAGACATAAGCCATAACTAGTTCTGTAGACACCGACCCACCAACGCACTAGACGACACAAATCCAACACTTGTACAAGACGACAGTCACATCACATCACATTCAGATCACATTTAGATCACATAACATAGAATCTAGGACTGTGATTCCTGGTGACGTATTTAGCAATCACATCTACATCCTTACTGATGTTGATTAACTAATCCCATATTTTGATCAGGTCCATGGATTCGGTTTTGATCTAGGACCATGATTCTTGGCAACGTATTTAGCAATCACATCTAGATCTATCCCAGATCTCACTGATGTCATATTGACTAATCCCATATTGCGATCGTGTCCATAGATTTCTGCACTCCAGCATTGTCGTGTGCGAGTTTCAGCACTGTCGTGTGCGAGTAATCATTTTCGGAGATCCCAATCCATACAGATGCGAGTTCCTCGCTCCTATTTCCGGTTATTTGTCACAAACAACCAGATTGTCAGTACATCAATATCCCTTACAGTGGCCTTTCCAATATCTGGTTCATCTTCTGGTCAGCAGTTCTGTTCCAGCTCTTCCTGCGAGTAAAGCTTCTGCTTTTCTACACTCATTTGTCCTTTCAGCTTTCATCCCATCTTGAGAGGAGAATCAATGGCCTCACGCCATCTCGAGTGAATCTCATCAATCGGGTAAACGTTCAGGTGTTTTGCAAATCTCGGGTCTCTGGAGTACTTGATCAACCTTTTCACACACTTGTCAACCTGTAGTTAACGCTTGTACTTCGCTCTGGCAAACTTCTGCTTCGAAAAAAATTTGCCCAAATCTTCATTCTTTTCTTCAGCTCCCATGCCAAATTTCAACTCTTCTTTTCCTTTCCGCTGAGAGGTGTTATCTTGTTAGATTCTCCACGAGAACCCATGTGTAATCTAGGATTCTTTTTGGCTTATGTCCAGTAAGACAGAGGGATGAAGACGGGAGGGCGCCCGATGCACGATGAAATGGGTGGGAGTGCCTAATAAGTCTGGGGTCCGGACACGAAGATTCTTCAATGATAATTTCCAAAGTGCCCAAGTGCCTTATCTGCTCTTGGATAGGACCGTATGCTTTGAGAAAAGCACACGCCTGATGCTCTGATACCACTATCACGTACTTGGGGGCGAACACAAGAGAGAATCACTTAAACATACTTCACAACTTTAAAATTTAAGTCGACATGGCCCATCATAGTTCCGTGCCCAGAGGTGTTGTACTTTGCTCAAGCATTACTATATAAAGAAATACCAGAAGGGGTTGGCACTTATACAAAGACGACAGTCACATCACATCACATTCAGATCACATCACATAGAATCTAGGATTGTGATTCTTGGCGACGTATTTTGCGATCGCATCTAGATCCACACCGGACCTCATTGACGTTGATTAACTAATCCCTTATCGCGATCACGTCCATGGATTCGGTTCTGATCTAGGACCATGATTCTTGGCAACGTATTTAGCAACCATATCTAGATCTATCCCAGATCTCACTAATGTCGGATTGACTAATCCCATATTGCGATCATGTCCCTAGATTTTTGCACTCTAGCACTATCGTGTGCGAGTGATCATTCCATCTGTTGTCACGTGACACATCCCAACCCTATGTATCCGTTGACAAGCTACACCACAGTAGGGTTCAGTCAGTTCAGTCGGTTTAGATTAACAGTGATCTGGCACTTTTGTGAGTCTATTCGTAGACCGTGCATGCCCAGTCACTTAGTATAGATGCATATCCTCCGGTTGCACACAACATGATCATCAGAATGCCCATCAGAATCCATTAGCATCAGTTAGGAGAATTTTCCAGTGCATTTAGCCTATTTTCCTATTTTTGGTTATTTTCACTTATTATTTTTAAGTGACTTTCCAACAAAAGTAGGTAGGGCAATTTTGCTAAGTTAATATATAAGCAAACCCAAGTTAGCACTAAATGGCAGAAGAGGCACCCCCTCATGACCCTCTAGCGTTTTTGCATCCTCACCCCATCCTTGGCGCTCCCTTCCACAGCAGGCCATCGCCATCAATCATCAGCACCCTAGCGTTTGCAGATCCCCGCCATCGCCAGTAGATTCATCAGCTTCCCTAGCGTTTTCCCAAATCAGCCCAATCAGCATTTTTGGATTGCAGATTCAGATCAGCCTAGCGTTTTTGGCTAGCAGCAGGACCCATCAGCGTTTTTACCCTCAGCATGACCCCCGAACAAACCAGTCATTTTCAGCCATGAAAACAGCAAGAAACAGTCATTTTTAGCCACCAAGAAGACCACGAAATTCAGCCAATAGAAGATCACAGATTTCAGCCTAAGTCGCCGTCGTCGTCGTCGTCGTCATCAGCATAGTCCCATTGCATCAGTCCATTGCATTCGCATTGTACACCTTTGTGCAATCAAAGTAGACCACTCTCACCGACGAGAGTGGGGCCTTCGGAGGAGGGTTTTACAACTCTCGGGTTTCGTATCTCTTCTCTCCTTCTCTCAGTCTCATTCACTTGCACGCACAATATCCACTCACTTTGTTCGTGATCACAGCACTCTACAAGACGGAAGGCTCTCTCCTTCCCTAAGAACTAAAAGGAACCTTGAGCAATAAAAATCACTAATCTTGAGAAAATACAACATTCATTCCGCTGCACCTTACATCTGTACTCCAATACTGTCGTGTGTGAGTAATCATTTCCGGGGATCCCAATCCATACAGATGCGAGTTTCTCGCTCCTATTTCCAGTTATCTGTCACAAACAACCAGATTGTCAATATATCAGTATCCCTTTCAGTGGCCTTTCGAGTATCTGGTTCATCTTCTAGTCAACAGTTCTGTTCTAGCTCTTCCGGTGAGTAAAGCTTCCACTTTTTTGCACTCGTTTGTCCTTTCAGCTTTCATCCCGTCTTGAGAGGATCTCGAGTAATTCTTCAGGTGTTTTGCAAATCTCGGGTCTCTGGAGTACTTGATCAACCTTTTCACACAACAGTTAACGCTTGTACTTCGCTATGGCAAACTTCTCCGTCGAAAAAAATTTGCCCAAATCTTCATTCTTTTCTTCAATTCCCACACCGGATTTTAACTCTTCTTTGCCTTTCCGCTGAGAGGCGTTATCTTGTTAGATTCTCCACGAGAACCCATGTGTAATCTAGGATTCTTTTTGGCCTGTAAGACAGAGCGATGAAGACGGGAGCGTGTCCGATGCGCGATGAAGTAAGGGTGGAAGTACCTAATAAGTCCAGGTTCGGGACACAGATTCTCCAAAGTGCCCAAATGCCATGTCTGCTCTTTGATAGGACCGGTATGCCGTGTCTCTCTCTCGTGTGCTCTCCCGTGGGCCAAAGTGTCACAGACTTGGGTACCCCAAGTCAAGAATCTGGCGCGACACGAGAGAGAATCACTTTAAATACTTCATAGCTTTAAAATTTAAGTCAACACGGCCCGACGTAGTTCCGTGCCCAGAGGTGTTGGCCCCACAAGCTGGTGCCGCTTCCGGTATTTCTTTATTATATTAATGCTTGAGCAAAGTACAACACCCGAGGGATCCTATGGCAGACTCTACATCCAGATGCTCTGAAGAGTGAGGCTCCTAAGGGCTTATTTATTCTTACAAGGGAGCCAAAAGCAGAGCCCCAGAAAGAGTTAAACTCAAAAGCAATTGGTTCCTAAAGCGATGATCCCAAAAGCAACTGGCTTCAAAATCTAGCCCCAAAAAGCAGAATTCCGTACACTGTTGCCACGTCATCAGCCCGTCAATGCAATTTGTGGACGTCCGTACAATGTGTGTGTGTGTGTGTGTGTGTCCGAGCAGTATTGCCACATCATGAGTATGTGACATGAAGCCACCGTAATTCGTTCTATTGCTCTCTCAAGCTAGAAAAACTCTCTTCCCCAAATCTCACTCTCCTATCTTCCTCTCACCGCCATAGCCGATCTCCCTTAGCTTTTTGCCCTCATAATTATAACCTTTAAGCTCTAATATACTCTTGTAGGGAGCTCAAGATCCATAGCAGTCGGATATACTAAGTTTTTGACTTGTTTCTCTCGCATACCCTCAAGCTCCCATATCTCCCTCACATTCAGCTTCAAGAAGAATAAGCAGGGAAAGAGGATGCGAAGGGAGCATTAAGGAGGTTCTTAAGGGCATTAAGAGCACTTAAGGAGCATATTAAAATAAGAGAGAAGTCAGAAGAAGGGCATAACCTCGTTTTTATTCTCTCTCGACATTGGAGGGACATAAAGAAGGCAGCAAGAGGAGAGTTTTTTGGCAATTAAGGCAGAGTGAAGAGTAGCAGAGAAGAACAGAGGGAGCGATCGCGCTCGTTACCGTCGTTGGCGCTCTTTTTCTCAGTTAATTCAATCTCCATCATCATCATCAGCTTAAACTTTGTTAATCTTGTTGATAAGTCATGGTGCCGTTAACGGCCTGCATAATTTTTATAAGGAGCTTAAACTCTTTAGGTTTCAACTGTGGTGCCGTTAACGGCCCGCTTTGGTTATTAATTAAGCTTTACTCAAGGTTTATTTATGCTCATGGCGGTTGTTGAAGCTATTTGCATCTGTTGTTCTCTCTCACACACATCTCTCATAGCCAAAGGCCCCGCGCCTTCCCGGCTCACCTTCCGACCACATATCCCCCGACATTCTTGTGAACCAGATGCGAAACAAGCCGGGGTGGGAGATAGAAGAGATGTGAAGACTCGGGAACCAGGTGACAGCAATGAAGATGGAAAATCAAAAAGATTGGATGATTGTGACTCCAGACTATGCAAAGATGCTAGAGCTAGTACAAAGGGTATCTACAAGTGATGGAAACCAAGAAAACACAACAAATGAGGATGGACGAAGCTGTTGAGATAGCACTAGATGTCGTGTATGAAGAACATAATGTTTTTTAAGGGTATGATTCTGAAGGTTACCTTACATGCTATAAAGTAGAGATGACAAGCCGAGGTGTACCCGAGGACCAAATGATTGTGGCTTTTGGACAGCTTGTGGATTCAAATTTCATAGAAGTGTACCAAGAGATAACAGAGTGTTCTTTCGAGCAATGGAGTGAATTTGCAAACGCTTTGATCCATGCAAGCTTTACGGTACTAGATCTTGAGATCGAACAACTTACATCCAACAAACAAAGGCAATGTGAAGATGATTTTAAGGGAAAATTGGGTGCTTCAGTTATTTCTTGTAGCAGGTTGCTTGGTACTAGGTTTTGTTTTTGGATTTATGCTATGAAGGAAAGAATTTTTGGTTTGTGGTTAGTAAGTTTACATGGCTAGCTTCCATTTGACTTCTTTCGACAATTGATGGAGTGTCTTCACACCTTTTGGGTTGGTTCCGTTGCCGAAAGTGGAAGTAAAGGACTTGACGGCCATTTCATGTGCAGACAGGCTAAGGCATACTTGAGCTTGACAGAGCTCCCTGAATCGAGCTTGATGGTCAAGACGTGTGCACAACTAACTGGAGCATACTTGAGTTTGGTGGGGTTCACTATACAGGGTCTTCCATAATTGAGTGTGTTAAAGATACGGCAAATATGGTTCAAAGATTTGCGATGCGGAGTTACCAAATGATAAAGCTAGACCATTGATGATAGGGTTTAAACCTTATATTCTTTTGCATGTATTTACCAGTTATGTGAGCTTGATGGCAAAGAGCTTAAAGTGCTTATAGCAAATGTAGATTGAAGACCTGTTGGCAGAGACCGAATGCAGTGCAGGTTCGGAGGGGGTGGATGTCGTGTCGCTCTGCTTCCATGATGAGAAAAATGACAAGAGGATGTAGAGTAAGCTTATCCAATGTCTATGTGGTTATTGAGCAGTGACCAGGGCTCAGTAACGAGCAAGTTCAATGATATGTAGGCCAAATATGGTGCACTTAATAGAGCAATGAGTGCTTGAGGAGCATCTTGTCCGGAATGTCATCTCTTGCAGTGCATTGATAGCAAGGTATGCTGGTGGATTTGTGCTCGTCAGCACTACTTAGGTCAAGATGTATGCCAAATGTGTTGTGGTTGGTGATGCTTGGCTGATATGTAATCAAATGTAGTGCCCTTATGGAAGCACATAAGGTTCTTGATGAGCTCTATTCAAAATGTCATTTGTTGGAAACCGTTGATTACAGGATATGCCCATTATGGCTATGGCAAGGTTTTTGTGGGCAATTTCAATCGAATGTGAAAGAAACGACCTTTGTTCAAATGCTCTCATCTATACTTGCCCCTTGAAGGTGAGTGGCCTCATAGGACATTGATATGGGCGAGAGAATTGACAAGGAGATGGCCGGTCACGGATTGCGTGGGAAGATGCCATGGTTGGTAGTGCTTTGGTCGAGAGTTTATATGCCGGTTAAGGGTTTTGGAGAGTCATGATGTGCTAGGCAATGCCTTGATCGACATGGAAACTAAATGTGGTGCACTAAGAGGGTATGGCCGCCCAAAGATCTAAGGAGGGCGGCCCAAGGGTGGGTAGCCCCGGCCTCAGCTCCCGCACCTGTAGGGTTACTTACCCCTTGATTTAGATGAGATTTCTTGCGAGTCTAAATCAACCTATTAGTGCATGTGCATGCTTTGAATCAGCAATTAGCTGATTCGGTACTCAAGCAAGAGGCTCTTGTCTTGGCAATTGAGCATAGAATCCTCACAACTGTACATAACAAATGAAAAGCCCTTGAGCTGGGCATCACGATTATGTATTCAAAAGGGGAATGAGGTGCACGAGAGTGTGCTACATAAGACAAGGGAGAAGGCAAGCTCACCATGGAAGCTTGAGCACTTGCACCCACTACTCACACAAACACTGTAATGCATGATAATCCCCAAATCAGCCCTCTCTCTCTAAATCGATTTGGGCGCCCCCATCAAGCTGGCCTTGTGCTTCTTGATTTGTGAGGTGTCCTTTTGAAGATTCCCCATCTGACATGTGTCTACTTTGCCCCATTTGGTTCAATTCCTTACCTGGCCTAAAAAGACCTTAACTTAGCTTAGCCCCTTCTCTACTAGTCAAATTTCAGTGCTGATCGGCCCAACCATCTTGTGGCTGCTAACCTTGACTCTTGCGGCCCGCGGGTGAAACTCTTGGCCAATGGCCGTTTCACATTGACCATGCAATGACTTAATGGAATCTTCACACTTTTGCCATTTCTATCTATTATAGAAGTGAGCATTGGACCTTTAACATTTGTACACTTCTATTGCATTGAATCTGTGTGTACATGAGAAGTGCTAGCTCTAGCATCACTCCCCTTTTGAGCATGTGTCAAAGCCTTCGACCTTTGCTCTACTAAGGTGATCTGAGTTGGGGAATATGTGGGTTGTAAACCAAAGGCTTCAAGGTGAAGCTGCAATACATTTGGTGACTCTACCAGTTCAATCTCTTCCATCCACTTTGCATCCATAGGTGGATAGTTCTTAAACTTCACCAAATAACGTTTGCCACATCTCCCACAAAAGGTCTTAGAAGACTCACATGAAACACATTATGAATCTTCCAACTGTCTGGCAATTTCAGCCTATATGCAACATGGTTGATCTTGTCAATTACTTGAAAAGGCCCATAGTAGCGCATACTGAGCTTTGGAAACCACCTTTCCTTGCCCTTCATCTTCTTTAATCTTGCCTTTTCAAATTGCAAGAGAACCCAATCACCAAGTGAAAACAAAAGTTCATGTTGATGACGAGCAGTAGCCCTTTTTTGCTTTGCTTGAGTCTTCTCCGAAGCAAGCTTAATCTTCTTATACATTTCATCCATATTTTCTACATAAGATCTGCTTCAAAAATCTCATCTTTTGTATGCAAAATGGGAGGAACGTTTTTGCCACCCTCAACAATTTCAAAGGGTGCCTGCCTGTTGACGAATGCACCGTATTGTTGTATGCATACCCAAGCATGAGTGAATATTGTTCCCACTTGCCCTTATTGTCTAACACATATCATTTAAGCAGGTCTAGGACAATAGAATTGGCCTCTTCCGACTGTCCATCAGTTTGTGGATGCAATCCAAAGAAGTCACAGCAATACAAACCTTTGATGGAGGGGGGGAAGAGGGGTTGGGGAGGAGGGAAGGCAGTGAAGAGACAGCACGGCAGCAGCCAAGAAGGCCGAAGAGAGTACTTCATGGCAATCGACAGGGTGGAGGGCGTGTGGGGAGAACAAGGGCACAGTGCAGGTTTAGTGATAGCAAACATGGACGAGGGAATGAATAGCCATAGGGATGCATTGCAGATATGTGCTTCGTCTAGGAGTTATTGCTGTTCTCAGTTGATTTTTACAGTCTTAAGCCCATGCTCAATGTCTTGGTTAGATCAGATAATTTTGTTCATTACATTATGGAACTTGGAAAACAGAAGTGTTTGTTATTGTGTTTTTCAGCTGGAGGCTGCAAGAGGTCTAGTCAAGGGCAAGGAAATTGACCTAGAGGAGCTTGAAAAAAGATCAGATAAGCCACTAATACAAAAGGTAAACTATTTTCATTGACAGGCTGTGGTTTGTAAATCGTCGTCTATAAAACCAATTCTTTACAGAAACCTTGATCTTGTTTTCAGCACTTCAAGATTTCCTCTCTTGAGCTCGAGGTATCTTCTTTAGCAGATGCAGTGGCATGTCGCATTGCAGCACGGGATGCTATGTGACCTTTTCAACACTTCCAAGTTCTCTTCCTTTGAGCTCGACTTATCTTCTTTAGCAGATTCAATGGCACATGACAGTGCCACATGGTATGTTTCATGGA
Organism: Adiantum capillus-veneris; assembly: GCF_014529385.1. NCBI lineage: Eukaryota > Viridiplantae > Streptophyta > Polypodiopsida > Polypodiales > Pteridaceae > Adiantum > Adiantum capillus-veneris. Next base: position 132,470,733 of record NC_140934.1, on the reverse strand, counting down.
AGGAGTTGATCAGAATGTCCATTCTGTGAGATCCCTGGGTGAAGATTTTGGCGGTTTTGTCTGATTATTGTCAGTGAGAAAACTTCATCCTGGTGAGATTCTTGGAATGTGTGTTTATATCCACTTGTTTAATTAAAGGTCGTGTGGTGACGAGTCATGGTTGTATGCAACTCGTATATTGGAATGTACAAGAGCTCTTGGTGAACATTGGGTCATGAGGGCCGATATGATGTGCTGATTAGCATCATAGTAGGACACTTGCGAGGTTCCAAATTCTCTTGTTGAGCTGCATTTGGTATAACATGAACCTAGTGATCTTTATGTATTCAGTTGATGGTAATCCTTTGGTGGCCTTACGTGCCTTTTCTGGAGTAAGATTTGAGCTCGGGGCAAAGGAATTGAAAGCGCAGGGGCTTCTTATAGCCTTCTTAAAAGATTGTGAAGGGGGATAGTACCTACAGTGTTTCTATTGTTTAGGGAGCTGGATTTTTGAACACAATAAAAATTATGCTACAAGAGCAATCCCTGAGGCAACATCACCCTGGACAAATGCTCAACTTCGCATTCTGACACATGAGTTTGCCTAGGCCATTCCATCGACGGTTGTGCAGTGTAGCATTTGTGTTGTCCTCTCTCTCGGTTTTCTTGTATTGCCCTCAATGATCTACCATACTAGGATTGGCAGCCTGTTTGTGCTTGGCTTGACATGACTTACAACTGTAAGGCTTAGTCTAAGTGTCAAAGAAGCAAGGGCTCCAAAGGAGAGCTAGTTGCCGAGGGTTGATATATAGAACAATTGGGTGGAAATTTTCTAGATTCTTTTTCTCTGTCTCACAGTTGAGGCCTGGAGGGAGCTTGACGCTATGAAGCATGGAGATTAGGGCCTCTATATTATGACATTAGTAAAAGTTTATTGCATCTCTGCATAATGTGGAGGCCTTTAGGTAGCTCTAGAGTATGGTATCTTATTCTTCTCGATGAATTTGAGTCCTTTCACAATAAAATTAGCTCTCTATCACATCACAATTTTTAGTTGATACAGCGTGTGATCATTTTAGCGTTGAAACACACTTGAGAATGACATAAATCTCCTATTCTTATTTTGCTCACTAGATCTAGTCTAAACCCGGGGCCAATTGTGGACATTTTAAAGACATTTTAAAGGCAAAACACCTTTCTTTTCAAGTTCATGCTCAAGCGATTAAAATCACGAGATACATGGGTTGCTTTTAGGCAAGCATTTTCTAGTGAGTGTTCTTTTACTAGAAAAAATATTAAATTTCGAATATGTAAAAATATATCAAATTACCATAATCAATACAAATATTGCGCAATACAAGGTTCTACCTATTCAAAGAGCCTTCTTCATTTCAAAAAAGGCAAAAAGTCTAGATGGAGCCCATTGTACATAGTCGTCGGTAGCACGCATGTGCTGCTCCATACAAGGGTAGGTCATATATCGGCCGGTGCAAGGATGAGGGCAATGTTAACCTTCTCTTCTATGAGAATGGGGTTGGTGAATGAACCTACATCCTTTCTAGCTCAAGATTGAAGCGCAAAGTACTATTGTTTACAAGAAGGATAAGGCTTTCCTTGCTCCTCATGTTGTAGAAAGTCAAATCTAGGATGGATCCCTTTAAATCTCCACACTATAGATGTGGCGTTGATGTGTGTCAGTGTCTACAAGAAATTTGAAAATATCATGAGCTTTCTCTAGTTGCACCATCTCCTTCATGATTCTTGCTTACATCTCAAATGCCTTTCGTATTCTCTTGGCCGATATATCAATTGGATTTCATTGCAAACACTTATTCTTGGGTTGCTTCCATCTTCCTTTGTAGAGCTCCTTGTTCTGGTTGAAGATGTTGTTGCTACATTTCCCATTGACGTTGCAACTTTTCTAATTTTCATCGTGTACTTATCCTAAAGCTACTAGTCATATGCTCTTTCATATGATCAATGAGAATGAGTCGTTGGATCTATGTTGTGGTCCACTACGTAGCAATAGATCACATTATCTTGGCAAAACCACATATGTCTTGTTGATGCTAGTGTGTGAATTTCGTTCGCACAACCTGCAATGAATTTTTGCACCTTGCTCTTCGACCTCCTATTAAAAGAAGTATTGACAAACTAAATCTTTCCAAGGCATCGTCTAAATTTTTGGTTTTGGGTGGATTTTGATTGATGACTAGGATTGTTCTCAACCTTTATTAATGTGCTATGTTTTTTATCATGTGTCCCAAAAACCCCCAATCTCCCATCAAAGAAGGGACGCCCTTGATACATGGGAGTTCTTGCAGTGAACATGTTTATAATCCTCACTGCCTTTGCCATAGTGTTACTTTGCTCGTGAACCTTGGACCCAAGCCAACGTGCTTTCCCATGTAGCCAACCTTTGTGGTTTGTAGGAACAAGGAGCCAAAGTGCTTTCCCAAGGAGCAAGAAATAACATTTCGATTTGCTTGGGTTTCATTTGCCGTGAAGCCATGGAATGTATGTTCGCTTGTGTTTGACCACATTGCTTCATTCAAAGATGGTCCAAAACAGACACTGTGCATGTGTATCCTCTTCTTTCATCTCACATGTAGCAACTATGAGTAGTCATTGCGTTCTAAGATACAAGCATATTTCTTAGATCACTATGATTATGATGAGGAGGTTATGAAGCACACAAAAGTGGAAGAGAAAAACATTCAACCTTATATCGTACATATGACATACCATTATCACCCATTGCTACAACATATAGTGTGATAGTCAACTTGGACGCATGCTTGTTGTAGATTGTTAACAAGGTCCACTTGCATGTTGGCTCGGCAGTGAAAACAAAAAATCTAATGGTCTCTTTTCCTTGGCCTAAAAAATAACTCTCATGGAGTAAATTATAGGTGCATCCGCTTCAAGCTTAAACAAGGCATCAACGTCTTAGCTCTCCTTGGGCCTCCATGGTGAGCCGTTGTCATAGACCTTTTAAACCTATTAGCGTTAGACAAGATGGTGAAGTTTTGAGAGTAAAAACACAACCCTAAAACCATATAGTTTCTCTTACCAACTATCTTTGTCTAATGGTCCCATGTGTTCAATGATGGTTGAAAGCTCTTCCTCTCTGATGAAGTTGCTTGCCCCACCTTCATCAATGAGCCCATTATAGTTTTTTTTCCCAAACACATTGGTACTTGTCAAGGATCAATGGTGTGGTCATGCCCGTCACTTGAGTTATCATTACCTTGACATGATGCCTAATGCTTTTTGAAGTGCCCGTCCATTTGGGATGGTCATGTCGATTTCAATGAATCATAAGAATGCTCATATTTGTTATCTTGTATATGATAGTTGGGCATACTTAGGACCGTCTTGGCACTCTTTTCTCCACTAGGAGGTTTTCTCCCCCATGCTTTGTATATACGCCCATCACTTTAGGGCTATCTTATCTTGTACTTTCATACCCAAGTAATGTATTCTCTGTTGTGTTCCATGAGCTTCTTCTCCATCTCTAACTTGTGTGTGCATTACTGTAACCCTAACTCCAACAGGTAGTATCAAAGCAGGTTGCATCCTCCAGGCATAGTCGCCAATGTCACGGGAACCCCCCTACTCACTTTCTTCAATTTGGTGAGCTTTGGTGAGAGAATAGGTTTTGGCTCGGTTTTCACAACTACAAGTACTACACATGCAATTTCATCCTTTTTGTAGAATTTCTTTCATTGCAAAATTTTGCACAATAGGTCTTTGACAATCTACTATGGTTTGTGATATATAGCACGTGCAATTTTCCTTTAGTTTCTACTCAGTTTGGGCATTTTCTACATCAAGTTTAATCCTTCACTATGGCTGAGAGCAATGATGTTTTCAAGATATTGTTTGCTAACGAAAAATTGGATGGAAACAACTATCCATTGTGGGCTTACATGATACATCATGTACTTGTTTTCAAGGGTGTATGGAACATTTTTTAAGGTTTTGATGTACGCATAGGTTTTGTGGAGGATGTTGCATATTTGGGTAGTTGTTCTCCTATTGCTGGTGGTTTACCTACAACTAAACACACTTTTTGGGATAGTAGAGATGCACAAGCACATGCATTAATTGTGTGGTCTATCAAGTGCACCATTACTCGTTACATTCATTCAGCCAAAACAAAAAACACGTTGGGGATACTCTAGTTGCATTGTATGTAGGTCACAATGAGACAAAAATACAATTTCTACACAAATAGCTAAAGTCAAAGGTCATGCATGAGGGAGATGAAATGAACATTTTTCTCGTTGAAATGAAAGATACCAATGAGGAACTCATTGTTGCAGGTGAAGTCATGCCTGATCACTCACTTGTGTAGATTGTCCTAGATGTATTACCAGATTTATATTAGACTTTTGCTTCCACTTTGAGGCTTGTTACACAGGAAAACGATAATGCTATTAAGTTTGATGGGTGAGACACTTTGTTGTTATAAGAGGCTATGCCAAGAAAAAAAAACTTTTAAATTTAATGATGTTAAGTTTGATGGGTTGGACACTTTGCTGTTATAAGAGGTTATGTCAAGAAAAAACAAGGCTAAGCAAAGTGTTGTTGATGAGGCTTTTGTTGTTGCTCAAAGAAGAGGAAGCAATAATAATGCTACAACTTCCAATGTTCCTTCTTCAAGTAGCAAAACATCCATGACAAATGGCTCATATAACAACAATGCATCTAGTAGACCTTTTGAAAGAAGAAAGAAAAGTTATGTTGCAGCTATTGTGGAGCTATTGATCTTCTGATAAAGCTACCCTCTAAGATAAAGGCTAAAGAGGAACATAAGAAAGAAAGCAAATCTTATTTAAATGCAGCCATTGCAAAATTAAAATTTTGTTGTCGATGGAGAATGGGACAGTGGTACTACAAATCACAATACATCTCATCATGACTTGCTCACTTCTCTTGATGTCCCCAATGGGAATATTGTCATTTGTGGTTTGGGTGTCTAAATTTTTCCAATTTGATGAGTTTGCAGAAATATGATATGATTGCCTCATTGTCCCCTTTGGAGGTACCATCTAAGCATGTTTGTGAAGGCTATATTTTGAGAAAAATGTAGTGTTCTAGGTTTTTGAATATTGATTTAACGCGGGCCACTCGCAAGTTGTAGCTTGTTCATAGTGATGTTTGTGGTCCAATGCACCCTCCTTCTTTTAGTAAGAATTTGTACTTCGTGACTTTCATTGATGATTACTCACTGCATACATGGGTATGTCCACTTAAGGCTAAGTACAAAGTGTTTATATGCTTAAAATAGTTTTGATTGTTGATTGAAAATGTATTCAGTTGTACTATGGACACCCTTCCTTTTGATCAAGGGAGGGAGTACATGTCAAAAGAATTTGATGCATTTTTTGTTGTTCGTGGAATAAAACACCTATATATAGTGGCTTATGCACCTTTTAAAAATTGGTATTGCTAAAAGAAAAAATAGGTCACTATGGAGATGGCATGATGTATGATAAAAAACCAATCTTTGCCACATCCTCTTTGGCTAGAGGCTGCCATGTGTGCTACCTACATGCTTGATCCATGCTTTTCACAACCCATCTAAGAGAAGTCACATGTACATAACTAGCAGCCAAATGAGAAAAAATACAAGAAAAGTAAAAAAATGAACAAAATACTGGCCGAGGAAGCTTGAGGTCGTGCTTGGCAATACACCATCTTTTTAATGCCCTCAAGACCACCTTTCGGGCATAATCAACAGCTAAAAGGAAAATTCTATTGCACACCACGATGCAATTACATGGGCCTCCTCTGCAAAGGCCCAAGACAATGCACAAGGCATCGACGTGGGTGACTCAATCTGCAATGATGTTGTGGCATCCTTTGAAGGCTTCGCAAGCTCTTGTTTCAAAGCGTTAGCCTTTGGAGTGCGTTGATTATAGGATGCGCTAAAGGGCAGGAGAGGGTAGATCTAACAAAAAAAACTCCCTGCCTTGCATCTTGAAGGTATGTGGCACTGTGCGAGATGCCAATATGGGTAGAAAAAAATTCATGAGGTTATAGTAGCTAGTCAAGGGTTCTTGGGGGAAAACGTGCTTAGCAATGTTTTGGTCAATATGTATGTCAGATGGGGGGTATCTACAAAGAGCCCACAAAGTGCATGATGGGCTTCTTACTCAAAAGTGCACTTGGATTTTTTTTTTAAGGTTTTAAATAAATACATATATTTATGGAGAGGGGTGCCGCTACCTCCCTCATAGCACCACGGAGGCTCTCTCTCCACTAGTGCTCAATAGACCAACACCTATCGCATCTCAAAAAGCGATGGAACTAAGACTAAAATGTAAATTTAGGGAAGCAAGTGACTCAACTAGTTTTCTACGATGTTAAAATTCTCTTCTTCTTCTTGTTCTCTCTTTCTTCAACACACACACACACACGCACGCACGCACACACACACCATAATCACACCCCTCCCCTCTCCCATCCTCATTCTCTTTCCCTCGTCAGTGTTCTCTCTCTCTGTCTCTCTAGACTTTCCGACCCAAGTATCTTACCTCTCTCATTATTATCCTTTCTCTCTCTCTGTCTCTCTAGACTTTCCGACCCAAGTATCTTATCTCTCTCTCATTATTATCCACACACCATGCACACTCCCTCTCACCCTCTTACCCTTCTCGGAATATGGCAAGGCAATGTGACATTCTCTCTCATTCTTTGAAATCGATGAAAGTTGGCGCACATGTAGTACGAGTAGCAAAAGAGACTACTCACTTGTGTAGGAAGTTCTACGGCAAAAACAAACATGAATACTGTCATCACCGCACATCTCTACGGCTGTGTGGATTTTGCACAGCATAATTTACTCTCTCATCTCTCCTACACTCTTCATTCCAATCTCTAGACTTCATGGCACATGGAGAGGACACTTACTTTGGTAATGTCCATATTCCCCGCATCGATAGCACAAAATGGGCCGATTCAATGGGCGAGTTGAAGGGTGAGGTGGTCCTTGCTCCTGGCACATGGAGTTGGAGGTGGAGGCGTAAAAGCTTTGAGGAGATGAGGGAGCATGGGCATGATAAAATCTCTGAGATGGAAAATTGCTCTGTATACCTTGCATAGGAGGGGCTATCAGAAAAGGTGGCGTGTGGTTTGGATGGCCATAGGGGGAAACCATGTTGGATGTAGGTGAAGAGTAAGACCAGACTTTGCTTTATTTGTCACAGGTGGACTTTTGCTTGGCACAAAGGGTTGACGTTTTCTGTGGTAGTACTTCAAAGGACTTAGCAATGGACTTTGTCGATCCTTGGACTGCCTTGTATGTGTCATGCAGTAATCAAACCCATCCAAAATTTGGGTACTAACGCTTTACGGAGGTGGTCCAGACTCCACTAGACCAATGCGAGTGACCAAGATGAGAAATTAGACCAAGTCTATGAGTGACTGGACGAAGGCGAGTGACTGGACCAAGACAAGTGAGTGGACCAGGGCGAGTAACTAATCCAAGACGAGTGACTAGACCAGAGCAAGTGACTAGACGAACTGGTCGAGAGGAAGCTGGACTTGGATCATAGCAGGCAAGACCAACAGACCAACATAGGTGAGAGATTAAACCAGCTAACTCCTCAACCTGTAGGCACAACGGAGTGAGACTTCAATTGAGGTCCCATCGGGCGTGCCAAAAATGACAGCACCTATAACGGAGATAATGTGTCGTGCTCTCTACATTGGATTCTCCTCAGTGCAGTGTGCATGAAATCTCACTCCAACATGATGAAAACACAAAAGACAAAGAATAACATAGCAAAACAAGACTCAACGGTCGAACCTGAACAACATGGGACTCGACTAACTCGGCTCCACCCCAGAACTCACAGGTATAGTGGGGTGTCAAGGCTCAAATGTGCAGGGATGGTGTAGACGTGTTGTGCGTGAACTCCAGATACTAGACTCAAGTACTCACGACCATACAAAGAAGATGATGATCCAATGTGTCTGACGACTCGAACCAACCACACACATGTATCTCCTAAAGAGCCACCAACGGCTAGCAGATATCCCAATCCAGCTACGACTATCTCCAAACTAAGGTGGTGGTGATCTGGCCACAGTGTCCACTAGACCACCATCCGTACCACTTGCCATGTCTCACTGCCCAGGCAAGAGTCTGTCTAGTGTGAACTCCAGCCCACTGCAACTGACTGTTTGTCATGTGCCAGTGACATTGTAGCCCTGCTATACATGGACCCTTTGTGTTTGGAAAATAAAAATTGTAAATAATCCTTCCTCCCCACCTATATAAAGAGGAGGAGGTCTCTTTGAAAACACACAACACCACCAAGAGGCACACTCTAGTCATCGTCGTATCCACTATAGTCAACTATAGGCACCCATGATGCGTTACATATTTGATGGTTTTTTCCTCTCTTGAGTTGTAACAACACTAAACACAAATTTCAAGAGGATTCACCTCACACTCTTGCACTCCCTCCCATGTCACTACACAAGCTTGCACCGATAACATTGGACGCACCACATGCCACCAAGTTTGCTAGCACCATTGGCGAATTTTCATGGAGTGATATCAGCTTGTAGGATCTACAAGGCACAACGCATCAGATGGAAAACTCATCCAAATTTGTCTACAATGAATCATCTTCGTGTACACATCAACACCAATAGATAGGACACTCTCTTTCTTGAAAATTCACGTTATTTTCTTTGTGATCTATATACATGTTTGTGATGGTTTATGACTCAAGGTTTGCGATGGGATGCTTGGCATGATTGTTGAATGTATCTCTCTCTCTCTCTCTCTCTCTCTCTCTCTCTCTCTCTCTCTCTCTCTCTCTCTCTCTCTCTCTCTCTCTCTCTCTCTCTCTCTCTCTCTCTCTCTCTCTCTCTCTCTCTCTCTCTCTCTCTCTCTCTCTTGCACATGTGTCATGTCACCCTCCTTATGTGGATAGAGTGTATTCCATTCCTAGTTGTGTGTGATGAGTGTAAGAGTGAGCATTCTAGCATCCTTGTATTTGTGTGTCATGTGTTAATCCTTACCTTGCTTCCTAGCCGCACTTCTAGCTAGGTGGTGCCCCCCAAATTCTATACCCCCATGATGCGTTCTATACTCCTAGCTAGGTGGTCCCCCCCCCGGATGAGGTCTAATGTGCATCGTCTTGTTGTTGAGGCCACCAGGTCCAATTTGCATCCCTAATGAAATGGTGCCCCCATGGAGGAGGGCTTTCCAAAACCTTTACTTTCTCCCCAAATGAGTGATGTAGCCTTGGCAAGCGCATTCAAAGCAGAAATCTTCTTCATCGACGCTCACAGTAACTAGCTCGTCTACATAAAAGGAGGAAAAAAAGTGGTAAAGCCTTTCTTCACTAAAGGAATCACCAAGGAAAAGGAAGGCTATGTCCATCCCTAAGTGGCCCAAAGGCGCGGCACGAGCAAAGGGTAAGAGCAAGGCTATCGTCATTAGCTAGAACTAAGTTACATGAGCCCTTGGAGAAAAGAGGTGCCCAACAATGATGGTGCTTCAAGTCTAGAACCTACTCCAACCACAATAGCCAAGATACCACCTAGGCTACCGTGGAGGTTATCCTCTAAAGCAAAGAAGCACAAGGCGGCGTGCCGTCTTATGGCATGTATGTTAGTGCAATCAGTCCATTTCATCAACCCTAAAGCAAATCCAAGCAAGGTCTTTCCCATGTCAAAGAGAGAAGTGGTTTGGTCATTGTAGCCGGAGTTTTGGTGAGCATATCGAGGGTCTCCCCCGTCCTTTCTTTATAGCTCATGTTGAGAAAGCTATCCACTACAAATGCAACTGAGTGGATCAATGACGAGTTACACCTAAATGGTGGACCTTTATGAGCGAGGCTAACTATGGAAACCATGTAAAACTATTGTTGGCCAAAAGGCTTGAATCTATCAAAAATATGATCATCACTTCATATACACTGAGTGAGGAATTTGGCAAAGTGGATATCATGAGTGATAGAGACCTGTTGTGGATGTATCGCCTTATCAACACCAAAAGTATGCAGCTCCAATAGGTGAAACCTTATCCCATACCTCGTATGGACAATAATAATTGTCCTAAGTTCTTTTCCTTTCATTTTTTACATCATATGCATGTGGATGTATATATAGATAGAAAAATATTATATCAATAGAAGGTTTTTTTTTTGTTTGAAGCAAAATTGCTAAGTGAAATCCTCAATTCCCCACATCCTATCATCTTGCCCATCCTTGATTATCATCACTCCTTTGATGTGTCCATTTCCTTTGATGTGTCCATTTTTATTCTATTCTAGTCCCTTGCTTCCTTTTAGAAAAAATCCAATTGGCCAACCCTTTGTATAAAACCAGTATGGATCATTGAAAATTAAATTTTTTAAAGGAAGAAAAAAAGAAGAGTCTTTATAGTTTTTGAGTTCTTGGTTCAAAGGTAGAATGTCTTTTGCAAATTTTCATGGAAAGCCGAGTGAACTTGCTCCAGGTTTCTTAGATAATCTAGAGATGGTCTTCTTAGTATCTGGGCAAGATGACGAAGCAACCAAGGATAGGGCTTTTTCTCTAGTCCTACAAGAAAGAGCCAAGGTATGGTATCAAATGCTCTCTCTAAATGTGAGAGAGGATTGGGAGAGATTGAAGATAGATTTTCTCAATAACTATTAATAAGAGGAGCACCCATACCAAATTTGAAGACAACTCCAAGAACTTTTCCAATCTTCTCGTGATGGTTACGAGGTGTATGATGAACCATTTCTAAAACTATGGGAGAAGTGGTCTTCTTCATTAAGGAGCATTAGATTGTTTGAAGAAATATTGCTTCTTGGCCGAGCTCTACTAGATCTTAAGAGAGAAGGTAAAAGAAAAGTTCCTAACCTCCTATGACTAGATTATTCTTCATGCAAGGGATAAGGATCATAAGCTAAAGTTCTAAGCACATTTGTGAGGAGGAATTGAGCCCCCAACACTGGCACAACAACCAAGGCCAATGGTGGGAATGGCTCTAGCCAACCCCAAAGCCCCACAACAAGAGCTACTGTAGTAGATTACTAAATAGTTGGAAGGAATCTCCATAACTTTAGTTCAAGTGGTCAGATACCCACCATAAGCCAATGGAGCTAATCAACGAAGTGCCTAACGGTAGGCTCAAGAATATGTGTTATAATTGTGGGCAAGTAGGGCATGTCATGTACTTCTGCCCTTTTCTTTCCAAGCTTAAGGGAATGGAAATCCACGCCAACCACCTCAACATCAGGTGACTTCTCCATGGGCTAGGCCACCAGGAGGGCCTATTACACCCATGACACCGTCAATACACATCTTGAGGCACCTTGTGCCGCCACCACCACAACTTACACTAGCAGAGATTCCCCCACTTCCCCCAAGAGGTGAGCAACAAGCGGTGTCAATCATTATCTTGGATCGTGGAAAAGTGGATGAAGTTAATGTGATGATTATCAAAAGGTTAAGAAGACAAAGGTCTGATAAAATGGATGCCTTAGAGTGGGAGAAGGCACCGAAAGAAGGTTCATCATAGGCTCCTAAGGATGCAACAAAGAGGAAGAGCAAGTCTTGAAGACACATTGGTATAGAGGATTTTTGCTAGGGATAGGATCTTTACCATATGATTTGTCTGCAAATGTTAGTAAGCAAGGGCCAAAGATTACTTGGCAGTATCTCCTTCATCTCTTGCCTAAGATGAGGATGTTCTAGTCCAAGATGGTGAGTACTAGGAAAGCTAAGGTTAAATCTATTGGGGCTATCAATGTCCAAGGCATCAAAGATATTCTACCAGTGATAGATGTTGAGATCAGGGATCAATGGATCTCTAATATTTATGTGGATGGAGGTGCAAAAATTTGTGTAATGACAGAAAAGATTATGCACAAATTAGGATTGGTAGTGAAAGAGCACACTTTCTTGCAAGCAAAGATGGCCAACAATATTTGTGTTGCATGTGTAGGCAAGGTAAATGGTGTAAAGGTGACAATTTTTGAGGTAAGTGTGTCAATAGATGCTTTTGTAATTTCCACCAAAGGGGAGAGCTACTTGCTAATTCTAGGTTATGGCAATGACGGCTAGACAAGAGTAGGAAAGTGGAGCATTGGACTTGTGGCTTAGGATCAAATCTTGAGGGAAGCAGCAGAAGATTGTGTATGAAATAACAAACGCGGCTGCAATGTGACAACCGGGAAGGGAGTAGGAAGTGCGAGAAGGAGAGGAGTGAGCGCCGTTAGCTCACACTGTGTATTTCATTATCCAAAAACTTGACAAATCTTTACAAAGTTGGCTTTTATACCTTAGCCAAGGTCTAAAATGTGTAATGTCCGACGCCCAAGACCATTGAGTCTCCACACTTATTGTATATGCAACCCAGGTACACTAAGTGACCTATGCTTTACATCTTGGAACTCTTATTGAGCCCGTAACATGTTACAATTATCACAACGGCTAAATAAATCGGAAAATTACAATACATGGCCATTTTGGAAAAATGTGAAAAGTGTGTAACTCCAATCTTCACTGCTTCTTCATATTCATCTTCGATGTGCATTCATAAGGCTTGGATCTTTAGAAACTCCTGTTAACTGACATCGGGTTAGTTAACATTCCCCCCTTCCGATTTTAGTGCCCGTCCTCGGGCACTGTTTAAAAGTGTCCGTGGAGGCTGTGGAAGGTTTTGATTGGTTGTTGATAGGCTGATTGTCTTCATATGTCGTTGAATTTTTTGATGAGGTTCAATTTGCTGCAGCATCTTCATTGGTCAGAATATGCCTGATGTGAGAGATGATGTTGCATTTGTCCATTGTAATAGCATAATGAGGAGGCTTCTATTTATTTACAAAAATTATGTACAAGGGAAATAGAATGATGAGGTTCTAAATTAAGGTCTAATACGTGGATGACCAAAGGGAAAAAATCCATTGGAAAAGAAGTGCCATTGGGATACGCACATTATTGGAGTACTTATTAGCATAGGAAATATTAATTAAGTACTCAAACGATTATTTGCTGATAGATATGGAAATAAAGAGACAACAAATATGAAAGGGTAGCATGATGGAACATTTGTTTCCTGTTGTAGTCCACTCAAGGTGCATAGGTGGAATCAAAAAAGAGTGCTTAATGCATACGTCCAATGGTGGGACATCCTATTTATGCATACACAAAAATGCATGGAAAACAATATGCTGTGCCAGAATAATTTTGAGGGGTCTTCAGAAAGATAGTGTAGCTATGAAAGCATATGACATAGCTTTGCAAGCTGGCACTCCTTTAAGAATGGTTTTTGTTGACGAGAATATGTGCTCTTATCTTATTGTGCATTGTGCGTGAGTGTTGGACTCTACAACACTCCACCAATTGTAAGTTAGTAGACTTCGACTCTTATGCTCATCTCATCCAGCATGAGCAACATGACTTTATATGCTCAACTCTTCCAGCTTGAGCGTAAGCCTAATAACTACGACTCTTAGCACAGAGTTTAATATGACTTGAAGCTTTGGGACTAATGCTTTGCTCATTTTATGGCTCAACAGCCCGACTCTGACTATGCCAAAGAGTGCTTTTTGCACCCTGGCAACTTGACTTTTTACATTCTTGTGCTTACTACAAACATGTCTTCAGGTAAAAGTAAGCTTGAATCCTCAAAAAGAGGATTATTGAAGGACCAAGTTGGCATTTGCATTCTTGTTGGTTGGGTTGTCCTTCTTTGACTGTGAAGACTCCATTCTTCATTTGATTCTCCAAGTAGGCCTGTTGATAGGAGTCTTTGATGTTGTTGTAGGCCTTTGTTGGCTATCGGCATCTGGCTTTTGAGTAGGAGCATTGGAAGACTTAGGAATCCAAATCTCTTGATGACCTTTGTATCTCCTTTGTTGACTTTGTTGAGCTCTAGGTCTTGTTGAGCTCTTGAGATCTTCATGCAGGTGTGGTGTAGTTGTAGTTGGCTTGTGGTTGACTGGTAGCCAAATCTTTGTATACCTTGTGTAAAATCCTTGCCCAAGGGGACGACTCTTTGAGATCCGTCTTTTTTTTTGTATCCTCTTGAAAGTTGTGGTAGACTTGAGCCTCTTTCGATGTTGTTTTGTTGTATACCTGCTTCTTAGGTATTCTAAGATATTGTTGAGGTTGATACCTTGTGGGCCTTCTTTCTTGGGAGGGACTTGAAGTCACTTCATATGCCCTAAATTGCGGTTTTGGCACCCATATCTATGTGTTACCTCCATAGTACTTCTGTTCCTTTAAGCTCCAGTGTGATGCTATCCATCCCATGTGTTTGTCTTTCTGTGTTGATTTCCCGTCTTTAACCCAAATCGGATCATTGAATTTGACTAAACTGCTCGGAATGAACACTTGCTTAACTTTTCTTTGCTTTCTTGAGTACTTTAGCTGATATATCTTTGCTTTTCTGAGTGTCTCCATTGAGGTTTTAGTTGGGTCAGCAATTGACTTGAAGTTTTGAAAGCCTAACTTACTTGAAGAAGCTAATCCATGAGGGTTCTTTGATGTAGAGGCATATGCTTTCACACCTTCTTTGTTAATCACTGGAAGTTTCACTTTAGCTTTACCTTTGTCTGCACGATTTGTCTTTGATTCTAGTGACTCCTGCAACTATGAATCTAGCATTAACGATACGTGTAATTGTTGTTGGCTACCTCTTGGAGAAGAGAGTATTAGCATTTTATCTTCTTTGTAGGCCTTGTGTTGGTCTAACCATTGATGTCCAAGGATGACATCTGCAAGCATTTCCTTTGAAGGCTTCACGTGAAACTGCACCTGTTGTTCATGATTTTGGATGCTAAGGGTAGCAACCATTTCTTTTTTACTTGTATGCAAACCTCGCATTGTTTTGCTATCATGTTTGCATGGAGTGATCTGGAGGATCCTTTTGATGTTCTCTACAACCATATTGTATTTTGCTTCTTTATCCAATAGAGCATTGCATCTGACACTTGCTCCTTTTGTACTACTGAGAATTATAGCTATTCTCATTGTTGGTTCTATTGAAGATCTTTGTATTTGTTTTTCTTTTTCCATGGTCTCATCTTGATCTAATTGTGTCTCTAGGGAGAGTAGCTTGAGACTTTGTGTTCCAATCTAGCTTACATCAGCTAATTCGACTGGCACTCTCTGATTGATCTTTGGACTTCCCATTTATTCTTGGTTGTTTGCAACCTCATTCTTCTTAACTTCTCGCTCTGGTGGCATTCTTTGCTCAATTGCTATCGTGGTTGCTTTTTGTTCTGTTTGATCCGCACTTTGCTATTGCCTGATTGCTTTAAGCTCTTTTGAAGTTCTAAATGATGGAGAAGAATCATCTTCAATAAGCTTTGCTTTGGCATCAGTCTCCATTTTAACTGTGCTTGAGGACTTTGTACTGTCATCCACGGGTGACTAGTCTTGGTCTTCATTCTTTGTTGTCTCTGAAGACTGCATCCTATTTACATCCTGTATCTCTAACATCTTCTGGGCCATTGGCATTCCCATTATGATGTCGTCTCGCATATCTTTTGCTATTATTACATAGAATTGAGCTATGATGATCTGTGAACCTACTTCAATGGTAGTGGAGATGATTCCCCAGCATTCTGCTCGTTTTTTTCTTGATATGCTCACACATTTAGAAGCATCTTTCAGTTGTGGTTGACCACATCTTTTCCAAGTGCAAAAGGACATTAGGTTCTTATCTAGCTGAAAATATAGCTTCACTTCTTTTGACAGTTTTTCTTCATTCTCACCAACAATGTTGCACTTGATCGTCTCAGGATTTCTTTCTTTATTGACTGCTTTTGTTGTGGCAGTGTCCTTTGGTTGAGCTTTATTTGCATCTTCTTTGCTTTGATCACCTGCTTCAATTGATGTTGGCTCATTTTGTTGTAATACCGCACCTTTTTCTTGCAATTGTTGAGCATTGTGTGCTTGCATTTGAGTAACTTTTGATCTTAGAAGATCCACTGTACTTTCTAGCAGAATTTGTCTCTTCGGAGGAGATTTTGGTGGTGACATTTGTGTATCTTTCTGGACTTTAGCTTTCGTTGATCTTGACTTTTCAGTCACCTAGTCTGGCAACTTGCGGGTTTGCATCATCTTCAGATAGTCTTTGACTTCAGTCGTACCATCCACATGGGTTTGTACAAGGTCAGGATCTTGTTGATATTCGTTACCATGTGCATCTTGATATGCATATGTGAGCTTGGTCTCATGCAACTGTTTGAACACTATGGGATTTCTCAGCTTTTGACTTTGACTTGTGGAGATCAACTGAAA
Source organism: Adiantum capillus-veneris (assembly GCF_014529385.1). Classification (NCBI taxonomy): domain Eukaryota; kingdom Viridiplantae; phylum Streptophyta; class Polypodiopsida; order Polypodiales; family Pteridaceae; genus Adiantum; species Adiantum capillus-veneris. Next base: position 132,454,482 of record NC_140934.1, on the reverse strand, counting down.
CTTTTGTCCTCGACGATCTTCCTAAAAGAATTTTTTTGCAAATTTTGATGGTTTCTGGGTCAATGGAAAACTTCCAACAATCATATGGTCTTCCAATGGTGCCTTTGAATCAGAGTAGCTTTCTAGATGTACAAATCCAGCTTAGTGCCTTTGAATCAGAGTAGATTTACTTTGTGTGAAAGCTAAAGAACAGGCTGCCATGTTGTTGTATCTACCATGTGCAAATTTCATATCTAAAGGAGGCTATCAATGAAATATGTGGTCAAGCATTTGAAAATGTGCATGCATTGTGTGGACGGACTCATCACTTGCAGGAACATGTTATACTCCAAAGTACATTGTGAAGAGAATTTCAAACCTTATAGATTCTATTTTGTGTCCTCAGCAAGCTAGCTCTACCTACCATGGTCTTAAATGCCACATGGGTCAATGTACAAATTGAGAGCTCAAAATTTTTTGGATCTGGTTGAGTCTCATCTTTTAGGATTGTGAAGGTACACTTTGGGTATCACTGTTGATGTTTGGCATCTGTAAACCTGCTGCATAGTTTTCTATTTATCTCCGTGAAACTTGACAAATTATTTCCCAAGTCAAGCTGTAGATAACATTATCTTTGCCCTGATATTTTCTATCCCATGGGTCTCCTGTGATATGGGTTTCTGTGGTTTCAGGACCCAAGGCATGGTAGATGCCTGATATTTTCTATCCCATGGGTCTCCTATGATATGGGTTTCTGTGGTTTCAGGACCCAAGGCATCATAGATGCTAGACTCTTGTCTATATCTATGATTGTTTTGGTCAAAGTATATGTTCGTTTGGTCACAACATCGAAGCTTATTTTTGATGGAGGAGGGTTTGGCTCTGAATAGATTTCCGGTTTCACTCAGGTAATATCCTTCAGCTCTAGAGAGGATGGGCTATAATAGATTCTTTCCTCTGAAAGGAACCATCCTTTCTGATCTATCATTGGACGCACTTTTATGAGTTGGTATGTGGGCCGTTCAAACATTGGTCGTTCCTTTTTGTACAGTTTCACTTTTTGGTCTACATAGTGTGCATATGAATTATGTGTACCATACAAAGCTAACATCATTCTGTTTGATGTGTCCCTTATACTAAATGATTGCACACTTGTGACAGTGGATGCAGAATCATTTGCAAACCTAAAAGTTTTTTCACCCTTTGGTGATGTCTCGACACCTTTACTAAATTCATGCAAGAATTTGTTGTTCAAAGAATCAAGTTTAAGCTTTTCAGGTGCCTGTGCATCTTTATGTTGATTTTGAACTTGCAGTGTTTCAAATTGTGCTTCTAATGGTAATGCAAAATCATTTAATTGCATTAAAAGTAACGAGTTAAATGCACTTACATTAAGATTCACATTTCCAATTTGCTTTGTACCTTGCTTGGTGGTTGATGTGTCCTTGTTGTCTGGGTTTCTTGGACAATCTTCAAAAAAATGTCCACCCTTTCGTCCACAATTTGGGCAATACGCCATGAATGGTGGTATTTCATTTGGTTCTATCATGTCAAGCTCTAGTTGAGAAGTTTCTGCTTCTATGTTGGCCAAGTTGTCGGCATCTTCTTTTAAAACACTAAGCATCAAGTTGTAAAATGCTCCATCTTGACCTTTGTACCGTCTTTGGCTCCGTTCTCCAATTAGACTGGCTTCAATTGGTTGACCTATTGGATCTTTCATTTCTAGTTCTCAATTATAGATCTGACCACTATAGTCCATGTACAATGACCCTGATTGCATATGCCCTAACTGTATGTTTTGCTGGCTTGTGCAGATTTCTGGATAAACACTTGGGTTGACTATCTGAACTTCTATTTGCAATTCATCCTTGAGCTTGCAATACCTGGATCCACTGAAGTCTGTGAACATCTGGGAGTTCTCTCAATCTAGCTTTACTCTAATCAATAAGATCTTGGCTCTGTGCTGCTTTTGCTGCTCATTAGATATCTATGGCCTTCTGAATCTGCATATAAGACTTTATCTCCATTGTAAGCATATAGTTGTAAAATCTACTCTGTTGCACTTGTACATGTGTCACCACTGCTATATTGGCTTGCTCTACTATACTTGAACTCTCAACTCGAGATGAGTCCATGTCGACTGGTTCTGTAAAAATTGTCTCCTATTAGATTTTGGTATTGATTAGCAAAAAAAATTCTGCTCAGGTTTGATAAGACTGCTTTTGCCAAAGTAATTTTGACAGTTGATTTCTCTTAGACTCACAAGAGTTGATTAACTCTCACTCGAAAGTGTCAGAATTGATTGTAGCCTTTGAAATGATGAAAATCTAGGCCTTGAATAACCTAACCTGCAGATTAGATTGTTATCCATTTTTTCCACTTGACTTGAATTCAACTCTTGTCAAGCTCCCAATTCTTTGCATGCAACCTGGTTCTTCAATCTGAGCTAAGTGAGTCAGCAATTGAGATTTTCAAATTCTATCCTTGCAAGGAGCTAAAGGACTAATCTGCAACTTAAACACTATACAATCTCGAAAGTCCAAAATCTTGTTTTTGGGGCTCAAAAGTAAATAATCCCGATAATTTACTTTTTTCAGTTTCTACACTTTTTAGGCTTGTTTTGCCAAGTAGTTACCTTGTTGTGGTCTCTGGACAAGTTTGGTTGAGTTTGATCAAGATTTGTCCAAGTTATCAACTGTTTAGTGTCCGCAGACTCTGATTCCAAGAATTTGGCTTAAATCTCAATTTTGTGATCCAAATATCACCAAATTTGATTTGTGGAGTCTACTCGATGTGCTTGACCCTGTGGTACACTTAGTTGTGTAAAATTTCTCAATTCTGGAGCAAATGTAAATAATCATGATTATTTACTACAGGTTTTTTAATTTAATTTTATTATATTATTATTTTTTTCTCAAAAGTAAATAATCACAATTATTTACTTTTGGTAATTTTTTGCATAATTTTGGTCAACTAAGCATGTACACTTGTTTAACACATCAATATAAGCCTATGAGTCAAGTTTCACTGAATTTGAACAAGATTTACCAAGTCACACACAATTTCTCAACAATCAGTACAGATTTCAGTTTTTGCCAAGTTTTTGGCTTGTTTTGTGATCCAAACTCTATGAGCCTTTAGAAAAGATCTTTGCAATCATGCTTAGAGTCTATTTTATCAACCTTGGTCATTTTTGAGCTAAAAGTAAATAATCATGATTATTTACTTTTCACCTAAAATGAAAACTTTTTTCAACTTTTTCAGTGGGGATAGTCTTTTTATGATCTATTTTGAGCCTCTGAGTCAAGTTAAAACTTAATTTGAACAAGATTCATCAAGTCAGACGCAATTTCTCGACAATCTGTACAGATTTCAGTTATTGTCAAGTTTTTGGCCTGTTTTGTGATCCAAACTCTATGAGCCTTCACAAAAGGTGTTTGTAATCATGCATAGAGTCTCTGGTATTAACCTTGATCAATTTTGAGCCAAAAGTAAATAATCATGATTATTTACTTTTGACCCAAAAAGGATAATTTTTTCAACTTTTTCAGTGGATAGTCTTTTTATGATCTATTTTGAGCCTCTGAGTCAAGTTAAAACTTAATTTGAACAAGATTTGTTCAAGTTATCAACAATAGTTTTCTGTCCGCAGACTCAGTTTTCAAGAATCTGGCTTAAGTCTGAATTTTGTGATCCAAATTTCATCAAAATTGATTTGTGTGGTCTACTTGGTATGCTTGACCTTGTGGTATACTCAAATGTGCGAGATTTTCAATTTTTGAAGCATATGTAAATAATCGTGATTATTTACTCCAGCTAAATTTTTGCAGGTTTTTGTCCCAATCTTGACACAAATATGTTAAAGAAATCAACTTAAGGTCTCTAGCCAAGTTTCATCAAGTCTGGACAATTTTTGGTCAAATGGTCATCAGTTTTCTGTCCGCAGACTGACTTTGCAAATTTGGTCACAATTTTCAATCCAATTACCAAATTTGGTTTGTGGGCTTTTTACAACATGGTAAAACTAGTGGTATGCTAACTTAGTCAAAAAAGTTGAAAAATGGGACAGATGTAAATAATCGAGATTATTTACAACTGGCAACTTTTTGCATCTTTTTGGTCAAGTGATCATGTACACATGTTTATCACATCAATATAAGACTATGAATCAAATTTCATCAAGTTTGGACAAAGTTTTTCCCAATTTACACAAAGTCAATACAAACTTTGATTTTTACCCAATTTGCCAGTTTGGTGATCCAAATCTTTTGTGCCTTTACAAAAGTTGTTTGTACACATGTAATGAGTCACTAGTATGAACCTTGATTTTGACCCAAAATGAACACTTTTTTGAACTTTTTCACTGGACAGTCTTTTCATGAGCTATTTTAAGCCTATGAATCAAGTCAAAACTTAATTTGACCTAAAATGTCAAGAAAAAGCAAATAATCTGAGTTTTGGCAAGCTCTTGAAAATTTTACCTCAAAGTGTCCTTGAGCTTACCCACTGGTTCATACAACTTTTAAGCTTACTCTCCATTCGGATTGAGTGATTTGGAGTCTTTTCGTGCTATTTCTAGCCGTAGACCTGAAATTCTACAACTTCCAATAACAACTCACAATGATTCTTTCAGAGAGAGCAAATGTTTTAAAATCCACCTTGGATCCTACTTACCCTACTCCTAGATTCTCATGCAATGGAGTTGTGGAAAGTGTCCACAAACACTAGTTTTCTTGTTTTTTATGGTTTCCTGAGCATTGATCCTAAGACTTGTCTTGTCTATCAATCGTTCTCAAAATCCTACTCTATCTCTACAATCCTACAATCCTAAAGGTACTCGACAAGTACGATTGCTTCCAAGCTACCTCTACACAGCAAAAGACGACAATCTTAAGCTATGCGGTTTCTAAAAACAAAGTTTTACTCTAGGTGAACCTAGAAGAAATTAATAGATAACTACACAAGATGCTCATGTTTTCCCTAGTTTAGGTCTATTCATCCCGGCAACGGTGCCAAATGTGGGATGCATGTCTAACCTCACCATCCTATCTTATTGCAGTATTAGCGAGAACCACAATTAAATTGTCAATCCATGGGACGAAGCTGACTTGACTAGTGCATAGAGGCTACAAGAGGTTGTCAATCTCTCGGAAAACAACTAACAGCTCGCATTAACTCAAGCTACACTCAAGTGATTGAAAACACCAAAAGCCAATCGCTCATCGGCAAACAAATCACATCCAACATCAAATGACATCCAAACGTAACGAAACTTCTAGGACATGTTTATAAGACCTAAGCACACATGCTTATGGTCTCAAACCCCACTTTAGGTCAAGTTCTAAAATTGTGATTATTAACAGCAGTGGATTTTTGATCTAGTCATTTTCGACCCAGAATGCATCTAAATGCTTAGCAATGATGCCCCAATACCCCACCTATGCTTAGTTTTTATTTGAAAGTGTAAATTCCTAGTTATGATGAAATTAGGCCACGGGTCGACGACGCCAAAAGCTACAAATTATTGTGATGTGTTTATGTCAATGCGTAGAGCTCTTACCTGCGGTTGCAATGCAACAAACATGACTGCAATGTGACAACCGAGAAGGGAGTAGGAAGCGCGAGAAGGAGAGGAGTGAGCGTTGTTAGCTCACGCTGTGTATTTCATTATCCAAAAACTTAATAAATCTTTACAAAGTTGGCTTTTATATCTTAGCCAAGGTCTAAAATGTGTAATGTCCGGCGCCCAAGACCTTTGAGGCTCCACACTTATTGTATCTGCAACCCATGTACACTAAGTGACCTATGCTTTACATCTTGGAACTCTTATTGAGCCCGTAACATGTTACAATTATCACAATGGCTAAATAAATTGGGAAATCACAATACATGGCCATTTTGGAAAAATATGAAAAGTGTGTAGCTCCAATCTTCACTGCTTCTTCATATTCATCTTCAATGTGCATTCATAAGGCTTTGATCTTTAGTAGCTCCTATTAACTGGCGTTGGCTCAGTTAACAAAAGGTATATTATGTGTGATGAGTACTTAAGATATTTCCAAATACAGATTGCAGATAAAGATCAGCATGGTTAACAACCTTCATCGTACCATGGGGCTATTTTTCATATAGGGTGATGCCATTTGGCCTAACTAATGCCCCATCTACCTTTCAACGGTTCATGAACTTGGTTTTCCTGTCATATTTTGGTAAGTCCATAAGAGTTTTTATTGATGACTTTTATATTTACAACTCTAAATCATTACACTTGAGCAAGGTGGATGAAGGATCTACATGATTTTATCATCTAGGTGGGCATCTCAACAAGAAGAAGTGCCATATTGGAGAATCCAAGGTGACATGATTTGTTAGCTACGTGGGCAACTCAACAATGATAAGTGCCATATCGGAGAATCCAAGGTGACATTTTTGGGACATGTGGTGTCTGAGAGGAATAGAAGTCGGCCCCGAGAAAGTGAAAATGCTTCTTTCTCTACCTTCACCTTTAAACATGAAGCAATTGGTGTCATTTATGCAAAAGGTATTCCATTTGAGCCACTTTATTCACCTCCTCTTACAGCCAATCTATCCACTAAACAGCTCACCAGGCAGGCAACCTTGGCATGGGATGAGAATAGTGAGAGATGTTTTGAGGAGGTTAAGATAATTGAGGTTTTTTATGTCACCCCTAGCCTTGGGTGTGAAGCACTATGGGGAGTCCTGATGCAAAAGGACCCAAAGACACTTTTAATGAGACTTGTGTATTTTGCAAGAAGGGTTATGACTGTAGTCGAGAGGGGTTTCACATCTACGGAGCAATTAGTCTTCGCCCTTATATTTGACATAGAAAATTTTAGGGCCTACTTGTTGTGTAAAATGTTTGTTGTGCTTACCATGGAGGATGTTTTCCCGTATTCTTTGTAGCACATGGAGCTATCCCCAAGGATAGCAAAATGGGTGATGCAATTATATGAGTTTGAATGTACACTACGAGTAGAGAGGTCTACTAGAGCATGCTTATCAAATGTGCTAGCACAAATATGCTATGAGAGACCAAAAAAAGTACAACCTAGTAAGGCTTCACCCCTACCTAAGCCGGAGGCTCTATTAGAGGCTCATAGTTTGTACTTAGATGGTGCCTACAAATAGAGCATCAACAAGAATTGTTGTGTTGAATCCTTTCGGAGAAAGGATTTTTTGCAAGGGCTTTCAGTTGGAGGAGGTTCATTCCAACAATGAGGCGGAGTATCATGCTCTCATCTAGGGGTTGCAGTGGTGTCTCTCCAGTGGGATCATTAATTTAAATGTTTTTGGAAATTTTATGTTGATAGTGAAACCAACAGTAGGGGTATGGGCTTGTAAAAATGACAAATTAGCCACCAAAATGAGCCAATTCTCTGATGAGGGGGTTCAAGAGTGTGCAGATTCATTTCATGCCGACCAAGAGATAAGAACCAAGAAACGGATGCTCTAGTTGCAGAGGAATTACAAAATTTTACTATAGGAGCCATCACAATCAAGTCCCCGTTGTTTCAAGGCAAGGAAGAGCGACACGATACTCTCTACTTCTTGAACATCCCCGAGACACATGAGTCAAAATGAACGAAGATGGTTAGCTAGAATGGCCACCAAGTATTGTATGGTGAATGATGTTTTGTACTACGAAGGAAAGGATGCATTATACATTAAAGTGCCTTCTACAAGGGAAATTAAAGGAATTTTGAATAGTTATCTCATGAGGGATTGTGTGGTGGGCATTTTTCTCAAGAGATAACTGGTAGAAAAATTCTCCGAGTTGGCTTGGTTTGTCCAAGCTGAGAACTTGTAAAGTTTGCCAAAAGGTTGGACCGAGGAGGATAGCGTATGAGAAACACAGTCCCATCATGGCTTATGGCTCATTTGAGAAATCTCTCTCTCTCTCTCTCTCTCTCTCTCTCTCTCTCTCTCTCTCTCTCTCTCTCTCTCTCTCTCTCTCTCTCTCTCTCTCTCTCTCTCTCTCTCTCTCTCTCTCTCTCTCTCTCAGCTATTACCATATACATGTGGCAGTGATGTGTGTGAACACACTTAGGACCACCGAGGCATTTTCTCCCTCACTAAAAGGTTTTTTCCCTCATGCATTGTGTATACGCCCATCACTCTAGAGCTAACTTATCTTTCCATTGCACACTAAGTAATACTACTCTCGATTGCGTGAATTGAGCTTCTTCATCTTCTCCAAGCTGTGTGTGTTTCCCTGCACCCTATTTCCAACAATTGGTATCAGAGTAGGTTGCATCCTCCCAAGCTTAGTCACCAGCATCGCGCCAGCACACACCTGCTCACTTTCTCAGATTTTGGTGAGTTTTGGTTAGCTTCAGCAGGTCGATAAATAATTTGGGAAAGCTCGTAGAGCCAAATCTCCTCAAAATTTTGATTTGAGCTCATTTCGGCCTTTGTTTCCACTACAAGCAGCACTACGCAAGCATTTTTATTCTTTTGTGCAGAATTTCTCATAGTGCTAATTTTTTGCATAACTAGTCCCTTACAGTCTTCTTTGGGTTGTGCTATATAGCATGTATTAGTCCCGCTTTGTTTATCCTCTTTTCAGGCAGTTTTCACATCTAGGTGCAGGCACTCAACATGGCTGACAACAACACACAGATGTGTTCAAGATGTTTGCTGCTGAGGATAAATTGGATGGGGACAATTACCCAATGTGGGCTTACATGATGTAACATGTTCTTGTGTCAAAGGGAATTGATGTACATCCTGATTCTGTGGGCGTAGGCACTGTTGAAGATGTTGCAGGTGCTGGTGGCAAGATTGTGCTGCTAAAGCTATTTTGCTTATAGCTAAGTAGCCTCATTGGGATGTTAGAGATGTGCATGCTCTGCATTAATCTCATTATCTGTGAAGCGCACTATTACTCCTCACATACGCTCGGTTAAATCAACCAAATAGGCTTGGGATATTTTGGATGGTCTTTATGCAAGTCGTAATGAAGCTAAAATTGCATTGCTACATAAAGAGCTGGAATCAAAGATTATGCATGAAAAAGATGACATGGACACTTTCCTTGCTAATATCAAGGATATTAATGAGCAACTCATTTCTACAGGCGAAGTCATTTCAGATAGTTCCCTTGTGCAGAGTATTCTTGATGCATTGTCAGATTCCTATCAAACTTTTGCTAGTACTTGGAGAATTATGACCCAAGGAAATCCAGAGTTGTCATTATGCACATTGTTGTTGTAGGGCTAAACAGCATGCAGTTGAACAGGCTTTTATTGTTGCTCAAAGAAAAGGTGGTAATAGCAACGTAGCATGGTTTTTCAGTGAGTTGCAAATCACCTATTCCTAATGCTTCTGCTGGCAACACCTCATCTAGGATTTTTGGTGAAAAAGGCAAAAAGAAGATGCATTGCCATTATTGCAAAGTTAATGATCATTTGATCAAGCAGTGTCCTAAATTGAAGGCAAAAGAAGCCAAGAAGAAAGTGGCAGGTTCTACTACAAGTGCAGCTATTGTAGAATCTTCTATGAAAGGAGATTGTGATCATGATGTAGATGCAGAGTGGGCATTTAGTGTAGAATGCACTTATGATCCTTATTCCCATGATGCATGCATGTCAGTTGCTACAGATTCATGTGTGGTACTTTGACAGTGGTGCTACAAAGCCCCGGGGGATTCACCATGGAAAACTTACCGCACCACGTAAGTGTAGGGGAGGGGTTTTTTTTACAAGTTACATAAGCATATAAGTTAGGGGGCAAGCCCCTAATAATTTATCTCCCAAGCTTAAAAATAAGGAAAGGGGTATCATATTTAGGGGGGTTGGGGGAAATGAGAGGATTTTTTTGTGTTTCAAAATCATGGCTTCGCAAAAGAGTCTTCCCTCAAACTTGTGAGTCAATAGCTACAAATATACATGCAAGAACTAGCACTGCTTTGTATCAATTGCTTGTTTTGTCATTATAGTTCATTTGTTGAGGGATGAAATCTATAAAGAGCTTGTATAGATGCAGATTTACACGGAGAACCTAACGCAACTTTATAACCATATTTTTTGAGTAATTTAGATGGGTCCAAATTGGAGGAGTAGCTAGAGTGCAGGCTGAACGGGCACATAGTTTGAAAGTCAAACTAAGACACATTGAGGGTACATCTATTTATCAACAAAAGTGGTTCCTTTGTACGTTGCCAATCACTATGCTACATGCTCTTTGACTAGTTGTCAGTTAGATCATGTGAGAACTACATTTTATATGTAAGATAGGGGTATGATAGTTTTTTGCATTGATTATCGTATAAGCATAGAAAGGGGGGTCATATTCTCTAATATGAGTCATATATAGGGGTTTTATCAAAGTTGTTCGCTCGCAAGTGGCGTACCATTTTGTATATAGAGTGAATCCCCCGGGTACAAAGCACATTACATCACATTGTGACTTGTTTACCTCTCTCGAGGCTATCCCTCATGGGAATACAATCACATGTGCCAACAATGCCTCTTATCCAGTCCAGGGAGTTGGAAAGATTGTGCTTATTGCTGCAAATGGCAGTTCTTTTACACTTGTTGTTGATGCACTTTATGTACCTGGGATCAAGAAGAACCTTTTGTCTGTATCTACACTTGGTAGACTTGGTGTTGTTTTCAAACTTGTGGATGACAGATGTACATTTCATGGTCTCAATTTTGGTGATGAAATTTTGTTGCATATGGTATTTTGTGTCATGGGTTGTAGAAGCTCACTTTGTATGACAAGTGTGGGAAGAATTTTGCAAATGTAGTTGTGGATTCAAAGGCTATTTCAGATGCAAAACTTTGGCATGCACGTTTTGGAAATTTGAATTTTTCCAGATTGCTATGTTTGCAAAAATCTAATATGGTTGCTTCTTTGACGCCTCTTGAAGCACATGTGAAGCATGTTTGTGAAGGTTGTATTTTGGGTAAGATGCAATGTGCAAAGTTTCCAAAGGATGTTTTAGTAAGGTCTACATGCAGGTTACAGCTTGTGCATATTGATGTTTGTGGGCCTATGCAAACTCCGTCCTTAGGCAATTACTTGTACTTCATGACTTTCATTGATGATTACTCAAGGCATGCATGGGTGTATCCACTTAAAGCTAAGTCCTTTATGTGCTTCAAACAATTTCTAGCTATGGTTGAAAATATCTCTAAATGTACTATGGGCACCTTTAGTTCATATTGAGGGTGGGAGCATATGTCTCATGAGTTTAATGAATTTCTAGCTAACGTGGGATAAAACACCAATGTACAATGACGTATACACCTCAACAAAATGGTGTTGCTAAAAGGAAAAATAGGTCGCTTACAAAGATGGCACGATGTATGGTCAAGAGTCAACCTTTGCCACATTTGTTCTGGCTTGAAGCCATCATGTGTGCTACTTATGTACTTAACATGTGTCCTACAAAACCTTTGAATTCTATGACTCCTTATGAAGCATGGCATGATAGGAAGCCATCTATTGATCACATGCACATTTTTAGTTGTTTGGCTTATGCTTTGGTGCCACAAACGCACCACAAAAAATTGAATGATAAGGCTGTAAAATGCATTTTTGTTGGTTACAATACTGAAAGCAAAGGTTACAGGCTATACCATCCCACAAAGTGTATCTTGGTTTCACAAGATGTTGTGTTTGTGGAATATTCTATTCAGCCTTTGTTATCATGTACTAGAGACAATAATGTAAGCTCATAGGACATTTATGATAGTTCTTTCTTTTTAGTAGTGGAAACTTGATTGTAAATTCCAATGAGGCAAATCTACAGGCTATGGAAGTTTTAAAAAATGTTATGGATTAGCATATTTTTGATGCAGATGTACATGATATACTTGATGTGCAAAGGACTGAGAATGAGCATGCTAGAGGTATGCCAAAATTGTTGGTGCATACTTTGTGTGACAGTAAATAGGATGCACATTTTTCTAGTTATACTCGTTCAGTTTCTGGTCATGCATCTTATGCATCAGATTGTTATGCTTTGGCTATTTCTAGCTTATGTGATATAGAGGAACCTCTATGATGCTTTGGTTGTTTCTATCTTATGTGATGTAGAGGAACCCCTGTCTTTTGATGAAGCGCAGAATATGATGCACTTATAAAAAATGACACATGGACTTTATGTGATTTGCCTCCTTGTAAAAAGGCCATTGGTATAAAGTGGGTTTACAAGTTGAAAGGTAATCAAGATGGTGAGATTGATCGCTATAAGGCTCGACTTGTTGCAAAAGGTTATGCACACTAGAAAGCCATAGTTTATGAAGAGACTTTTCCTCCCACTTGTCATATGACTACTGTGCATTTTCTATGTGCATTGGTAACACATTTTGAATGGGAAGTACATCAATCAGACATTGTTATTGCTTTCTTGAATGGTGACATATTTGAGGAAGTTTATGTAACGCACCCTCATGGTTTTGTCAAGAAAGGACAAAAGGATAAAATGTGCAAATGTAAGAAAGCTTTGTATGGGTTGAAGTAGTCTCATCGTGCTTGGTATGAGAAAGTTGACACTCATTTGCTTAAACGAGGCTTTCATAAAAGTCCAGCAGAAAGCACTTTGTATGTAAAGCGTGAGGGTGATGTACTTCTTATCATCATTGTTTATCTTGATGATATGTTGGACCCAGTGAGACACATATTGCTGACTTTAAGGATGATTTGAATGCTAATTTCAAGATGAAAGATTTGGGGCTATTGCATTATTACTTGGACATATAGTTTAAGCAGTGTGATGGTGGTATGCCTTGTGTCAAACAAGTTACATAGAGACATTGCTATGTAAGTTTGGACTTGAGGACTCCAAACCTATTGCTACTCCCATGGAAATAGGTTTCAAAGTTGATCCTTCATGCTGTTGGTGATCCTATCGATGTCACTCTTTACTAGGTTGCTATTGGATGCCTTATTTGTGTATGCAATACAAGGCCGAATATTCAATTTGCAATCTCATAGGTCAGGAAATGTATGCATAGCCCAAGGTCTAAGCATTGGTAGGCTGTCAAGAGGATTTTTCCACTACTTGAGTGGCACTTTGCATCTTGTCTTGTTTTATCCCAAGGGGGGATCATTTTCGCAAGATTTGCATGCTTTTTTAGACGCAGGTTAGGCTGGTTGTTTTGACACACGAGTGTCCAAAAGTAGTTTTTGTTTCATGTTAGGCACTTCATGCATATCATGGTTTAGCAAGAAGCAGGAAATGTGGCCACTTCTAGTTGTGAGGCTAAGTATAGGGCAATCTTCACAGCTACAATTAAGTGTGTATGGCTTAGACGTCTTATGGTGGCTGATTTGGGTGATGGATAGGACACTGCCAACATCATCTACACTAACAGTTAGAGTGCACTGGCAATTTCAAGGAACCCAATTTTTTATGCTCGCACAAAGCACATTGAGGTGTATTACCACTATGTTAAGGAGAGACTCTCAACAGGGAAGATACGCTTGGCTTATGTGCCAACACAGGACAACCTTGCAGATCTATTTGCAAAGGCATTGCCTCGTGAGAAGTTCTAAGCTTTCGGCAAAGCTTTGGGCTTACTCCCCTTTGTGGATTGATCGTGCACTCAGGGCATGGCACTTCCCTATACATTATGTCCAACACTTGTTCACCGCATCACTCCTAGGGGGGATTTGTCACCATATACATGTGGCAGTGATGTGTGTGAACACACTTAGAACTATCGAGGCATTTTCTCCCTCACTAGGAGGTTTTTTCCCCCGTGCACTATATATATGCCCATCACTCTAGGACTAACTTATCTTTCCATTGCACACTAAGTAATAATACTCTCTGTTGTGTGCCTTGAGCTTCTTCATCCTCTCCAAGTTGTGTGTGTTTCCCTACAACCCTATTTCTAACATCGACAGACCACTCTTTCTCTTTTTCAACAAGCAAACACGCACACACACACACACTTTGACCACTGATTCCCTCGACTAAATTATAACTATATGGAGTTCCCAAATTTTTCATAATATAGTCCTTCCTGCTCCTTTCTCACATCCCTCTTACCTAGCTTACTAGGCTCTAGATATAACTCTCAAAAAATCTGCAACAACCTTGCCACTGTTGGGAACCACCCTCGGGTAGATACTGACGGACGCAAAGCGGACCCTGAACCCCGACGGCCTCTAAAATGCCAGGGGCCGAATGGCGCGCCTCGAGCCTGCCACGGTAAAGTGAACAGGGGGCACCACCTAGCTTTGAGCGGCTAGGACGCAAGACCACGATGATATGAACACCGCAAGCCTACACACCGAGAGAGAGAGAGAGAGAGAGAGAGAGAGAATATTTGCAAATGATGAAAACCCTCGGGGGTGTGAGGGTGAATTATTTCTTCAATATTTACAAGGTGGCATGCCGTGGTGGTAGAGAGGTAGGGGGAGGAGGTGGTGCAACCTACTTGGTGCGTTCTCTAAGGCGGCTCAATGATTGTGAATACTCACCACCAAGAGCGTGCATACGTGTGTGCATCGACCATTGGAGCCGAGAGATGGATGTGGTTCCCTTTGCATGGCGCAATTCCCAAGGAAAACCCAACACACAAGCCCCCTCCCCGTGATGGTGATAGTGTCAATCCTTCCCACTACACTCTACCAAATGCTTGGTTCTTCATGAATTGCCCCCCCCCCCCCCCCCCCCCCGATAGTGACCTCTCAGTGCCAATTTATAGGTGTTGGCTGCTTGGATTATGGTAATCCCAGTGTTGTTAGGGTAAGCTTAATCGGGGAGACAAACCAAGTGGTGGGCCTGGTGTAGTTGACCCTTGCTTTGTTTTGGGAGTTTATTAAAAGATGGGAATCTCTAGGTGGGCCTTTGTGACCATCACTTAGAGAGAGGATATTTACAAAGAATGGAAATTTACAATGGCTCGGGTGAAAACTGAAGATAATGATGAAAATAACCTATAAATTACTGGGATGGCGTTGTGGTTGCGTGTTGTTGGCGAATGGCGTGCTGTCGGTGTGTCGATGTCGACGTACTTCTTTTCGGAGTCGGCCGGGGCATGCCTTCCGCGCATTTTCTCTTTTTGTTGTAAGCAGCACGTGCTTTCGATCCTTCTTCTTTTGTTTGTTGATGTCGTAGTCATTTTCTTCATATTTGTGGTGCAGTGCATATATCCGTGTGTGCGTATGTATTCGTGTTGCGCGGGTGTGTGTGTGTGTTATATAGGTATGTGTGTGCGAAAACGTGCGTGGGAAGGGGGGGCTATATATATATATATATATATAATACATATATCGTTTTTTTTTTTCTTCTCCTCGCGGATGGCCGGCGGCCTGTTTTTCTGCGCAAGGCGGAGGGGGGGGTGTGTGTGTGTGTGTGTGTGTGTGTGGTGAGTGTGTGTGTGCGTGTGTGTAGGTAGGGTGTGTGTGTGTATTGTGTGTGTGTGTGTGTGTGTGTGTGTGTGTGTATTGCGAACTGCGTTGCCCATGAGGGTGTATGGGTGGGTGATATGCGGATTGTTGCGCACAGCGCGAGGTGAATGGGTGGGTGTGTGTGTGCTTTGCGGACTGCTGCGCACAGCGCCGATGGGAGAGAGGGGAGAGGGGGGGTGATAGTGTGTGTGTGTGTGTGTGTGTGTGTGTGTGTGTGTGTGGGGTGAGCCTATGCGACGCTGCCCGTGAGCGGGAGAGAGAGAGAGAGAGAGAGAGAGAGAGAGAGAGAGAGAGTGGAAAATTCCTTGCTTGCGTGGCCTGAGCACGCGGATGAGAGAGAGAGAGAGAGAGAGAGAGAGAGAGAGAGAGAGAGAGAGAGAGAGAGAGAGAATCCGTGCTAAGAGAGAGAGTGTGTGAGGGAAAGGGAGGGGTGAGGCTTTGGGATAAGAGAGAGGGAGAGTGTGTGAGGGAGAGGGAGGGGTGAGGTTTTGGGGAGTGGGGTATGGGAGATGTGTGGGTGAGAGGGAGAGGGGGGGGTGATTTGTCTTTGCATGGGATCTTGAGGACGAGGGGGGGAGATAAGTCAATGGGTGGAGTGAGGGAATATATCCGCGGGCCAAGAGGGGGGGGGAATGAGGCCGATGGAGGGTGAGGCGAGCAGGTGGGGAAGAGGGAGGAGGGGTCGGGGAGGGAATATTAGCTGGCCAAAGGGGGGGGGGAGTGGTGGGGGGGTAATGTGAGGGGGAATGTAAAGGTGAGTGTAAGAGTGAGTGTAAGAATATAGAGAGCGGAAGGGGGGGGTTTCCATGCGGCTCACACAGAGGGAGCACGAGAGAGGGGTCGGGAGTTTTTTTTAGAGCTTCTGCCTGGCCGGGGAGGGTAAATTGGGAGAGAGAGATATTAGGGAAGGGGTATGTAGGGAAAAATGAGGGGGGGAGAGAGAGAGAGAGAGAGAGAGAGAGAGAGAGAGAGAGAGAGAGAGAGAGAGAGAGAGAGAGTTTTTATCCAATGTCCGTAGGGCGGGGGAGGGGGGGGGGAACAAGCTACGATGGGGGGGTTACTGAGAGTGGGGCGGGCGAAATGAGTTTTTTTCTTTTTTTTTTCTTTGATTTTCGAAAGTCGGCTATCATTAGCCCTCTCCCTTTTGGCTAGAGGCATTCATGCTTCTAGCCCTGACTCTGACTCTTCTTCTGCTTAGCTGTAGGAGCCGATATCGAGTTGCCTTCTGAACTAGCCATTCCATTTGGCCATTGGTGAGATTTCTGGGATATTCATGAATCTGTAACAGGTCCGGATGATAGCTTCTTCCTTGGAATAGTGTCGATTGATTAAACGGGAAGCCCATGGCTTCCAGAACTCTGTGTCAGTGTCCTCTTGGATCCCAAGTGAAAAATAGGATCATTGTCTGCAGTGTCCGGACAATAAAATTTGCATGCCAAATTGGACCAAATTTGTAACCACCAGTAGCGAGAGGGGAAATGAGCATCTTGGCTCTTGCAAAGACAGAACTGAAAATTATGATTCCCAAGAGTGTACCAAGAATCCACCATATATGGCTGCCTTGTTGGTGTGGTGAGCTCAAGTTGTCTTCAGAATCCTACTTACTGCCATGACTGGAAAAAAACTACAAGCATATCATGCTTCTTTTGGGTGTGCTCAAACATGTCAGCTTCCTTTACTGATGCTAATAGCAAGCCACCTACCTTGCGGCTTAAATACAAGCGTAATCCACTTACCTTTCTCCAAAGAGAGGATGCACTATTTGTAAAAAATTGTAACAAATTGGGAATGAGGTCTTCATTCTTGCATTCTATCAGCCTTTTGTCTATCCATGGCTCCTTAGATCTTATCTCCATGCTGATCTTATCTCTATATGTTATAGCGGCTAGCCATAGCCATAGGTCTGATGCATTCCATGCAAACACAATGTTGTGTTGTGGAGGAGTTTGGAACATCCTTAAAAGGTTGGCAACATATTGATCATCAAACTTACTCTGAACACCCTCACATAAACTGGAGGCATTACCCATCTCCAAGTTTATAACACCCTTCAGTAGACTAGAGGCATTACCCATCTCTAAGTCTATAACACTACACAATAAAGTCTTGCTCGGCTGCCAAGCCTCTGGAGAAATATCCAACTCCAAACCTTCAGTCATACTTACCTCTTTTACTTACCTCTTCGTTATGGTCCTCTAGTGAAATTGCCTTGATACAAGATTCCTTTAGCTTGCTACAGTGTCCTGGGTCCATGCTAGTGCACAGGCTTCCATTTTCAAAGCCCTCCCCTTTGCTTGATATGTTGTCCATCTTCTGCAAAGCCTTGCTAGCAGGCTGGTCTTCCTCTTCTCTTGTATCTTTCATGCCCTTTGCATTCCTCTTACTCTGACGAGGCCTAATCAACACTTTACACCTTCTTACCCTTACTGCCCAATGCTGTCGATTGATTGCTTTGGTGCCTATTTCATCCAAGGTTAAAGATGTACTCACATTTGTAACACAATTTCTTTGACTTACCTCACCCACTGGGGTAGCATCTTTTGATTCTTTAACCTCTTGTTCCACTGCTTCAGTTCTTTGAATAGTCTTCTCGCTTGATCCTTCTTTTGTTACCTTCATCTTGACCTCTTCTGCAAGACCAATGATACTTGGTGTGCGGGTACCAATTGGTGGTGGGCGTAAGATGAGTGTAAGTGGTGATTGTGGTGGTGGTTGCATCGGTGGCTGTAGGGATTGAACTAGTGGGGCTAGCCATGGTTGCACGGCAGGTGGTGGATTTGAACAGGTGAGATTGGTTGCCTAGGTGGCGGTGGTCTTGCTCTTGGTGGAGAGATTTGATTATGTCTCCCTCCTAGAGTGAAATTCTGCCTCCTTGGATGTGGGCAGTAGTACATTCCATGGCCGTCTTCCCAGCAGTTGTAACAGTGGTACTCTGGGTTCTGCCTTCGTTGTCCCCTTCCTTGTTCTGGATTTCTGCCAGATGTATGCCCTTGCTGCACCAGATGCACAGATAAACTCTCTAGTTGGGTGGTGATGTGACTCAGCAGGTCTTGCTGTTCTTCTGATGCCTCCTGTGGTTGGACTCTATGATTGGCTATTGTAGCCACTGGGGTTGGTCGGGCCGAGCTTGTTTCCTCTGACTCGTTTACTCTTGCTTGCATGCGCAGATTCTTGTCTTTAAGGCGGGCTACTTCGACTGCCAACTCATATGTTGTAGGAAACCTTCCCTTCACCTTCTCTCTAAGCGGCGACCATAGATCAGCAATGAAACGGTCCTTCTTTAGGAAGTTAGGTGCTCCTTCTCCTTCCTCCAGTGTGGCAACCCATCTCTCTCATAAGTCCACAAACTTTGACTCGTAGGTGGCATACTCCAGCAGGCCTCCCTGCTTTAATTATGTCAGTAGCTGCCATAGCTTCTTCAAGGTTGTGCCTCCACCAAACCTCTTTACAAAAGCAGCCCTTAACACATCCCATGCATTCTTGGTAGCCTGGGGCAATGCATTATACCAGGACTTGGCCTCTACTTTCATCAGTAGAGGAAAAATTCCAAGTCGTGAAGCGTCGTCATCTTTGTTGGAGACGACACAAGCAATGTCGAACTCATCCAAAAAGTTGGTGGTGAGATCCTCACCCTTCTTTCCACTGAACGTGGGGAAAGAAACACTTGCCATGGTGGTAACTCGGGAAATTACAAACCTTTTTCTTTTTCTTTTTTTCTTTTTTTTTTTACATCAACAGCAGCGGCTCATAGCGGCTTTTTACAGGGGTGGATGGATAGGTTAAAACAGGATAAAAATAGAGACATTAAAGGAATGATGGTAATCTAGTATGGGGAGAATGATAGGGTTCGGGGAATTGAGGATTTCTCCTAGTACCGCCACACCGAATAGGTAAATGATCTTCTGTTGGTAGAAGACTTTCCGATCTACATAGATATTCACATGCATATGCTACAGGAATCTGAACGGGAATGCCGTCGGCCCGTTTTCCATCATGCACAGAGGGTGGAATACTTACTTATACTCTTACCATGCCAGTGTTGATGAGTCGGCATATCCACAAGAGGTCGTCGCCTTTCATGGGCTCTACCTTTCCTTCGTTGCTCAGCACGTACGGGGTGATGGCGATGCGTCTGACCACTCCTAACCTTTTGGCTAACAGCAATTGTAGGTAATTTCCATAATTGGCGTGTTGCATGAATTCTACTCCAATCAGCTCTGCAGCTCGTCTCTAGCCCATTGGGTCTCTCCCATGGTAGAGAGCTTCTTCAGGATAAGTTGTACAGGGAGAGGAGGAAGGTCCTCCACTCGCTTCCCAAAACAGCGAGAGCAGTAGCTGAACCACTCTTCTCTAGGACATGGGAATCTTCTTACCACTTCTTCTTCTGGATTGTCGAAGTGGATTGGTAACACTCGCATGCGTCGTGCAAATCGGTAGGCGACCTTCCGCCGCTTATCTTCGGATGACTTCTTCTTTGACAAAGTGGATACAACCCGGCTCTCTGAGCTTGAAGCACTTGCTTGGCTAGATGCCTCTCCCTTCGGGGTCATGTGTTTCCAGGCTAGCCTATCTTCTCCTTGCCTTTGGCCCGAGCAGCCCCTTTAGGCCACTTTGGAGTTATATCTTTGACTGCAGTTTCTTTAGGGAAAAGAGGCCTCACAGTTTGCTTCCCTTCCTTGACGTGAATGATTTCTTTGCGATGAATGTCGATGTAGATGACTTCAGCCCTTTCGCTGCCTTCGTTGCTGGCACTCATCGACCGTGTG